>NC_041390.1:354914222-354919909 GCF_002162155.2 Triticum dicoccoides | reverse complement strand
ATGGCGTGGGCGACGGCGGTGACGGCGACGACGGGCGGCAGGGGCGGCGAGGGCGGCGCGCGATGGGCGACGGGCGCGGCGAAGAAGTTGGATCGAGAAGAAGTACTAGCGGTCGATGAAACTGATTTTTTTGTAAGTGACATATATATAGGAGGGGTCTTTAGTACCGGTTGGAGCCACCAACCGGTACTAAAGGCCAATTTTCGCCAGGCCAAGGGGCGGGAAACGACCCCTTTAGTACTGGTTTGTGCCACGAACCGGTACTAAAGACCCCCCCTTTAGTACCGGTTGGAGCCACCAACCGGTACTAATGGTTGTGCGCTGCCACCGGCGGTGCACAATGTTTAGTCCCACCTCGCCGAACAAAGGGCAGCCGCACTGGTTTATAAACCCGGCCGCGGCTGCTCCTTCGAGCTTCTCTATATAGCAGGCTTCTGGGCCTAACTAGGGCGCGCTGCCCTGTGAGTCTGCTGGCCCTTCTGGGCCTGTATTTGCACACCCTAGGTCTGGCAGGCCCACTGGGCAGCGCGCCAACAAATTTTTTATATAGTTTTTTCTTTTCTACATTATTTATTTTCTTCTATTGATTTTTGAGTAATTTTTATATAGTTTTTTCTTTTCTGCATTATTTATTTTCTTCTATTTATTTTTGAGTAATTTTTTTGTATAGTTTTTTTCTTTTCTGCATTATTTCTTTTCTTCTATTTATTTTCTTCTATTTCCAGTTTGTACACGAAGTGCGTCCAGTTTTTGTCGTGACCCTCTCTACTCTTTCGCACATGCTATCTGGGTGAAATGATGATACCATGCCAAGTTTCAACATTTTCAGAATTCATTTTGTAGTGATTTTCAATTTCACGGTCATTTAGCTCTCTAAACAATTAGGTAAATGACCGAAAAACAACAAATGATGTCAGAACATGTTGGAAATTGATGACGTCGCTTTGAATGCTGCATACTGAACACAAAAGAAGTCCGGAGTTCAAATAAGTTTAAAAAACATTGAAGTGCCCGTGTAACAGATGAGTTCTCGTCCGAAACCCTGATACTCCGAAAGAGTTTGTCCAGTTTGTACACGAAGTGCGTCCAGTTTTTGCCGTGACCCTCTCTACTCTTTCGCACATGCTATGCGGGTGAAATGATGATACCATGCCAAGTTTCAACATTTTCAGAATTCATTTTGTAGTGATTTTCATTTTCACGGTCATTTAGCTCTCTAAACAATTAGCTAAATGACCGAAAAACAACAAATGATGTCAGAACATGTTGGAAATTGATGACGTCGCTTTGAATACTGCATACTGAACACAAAAGAAGTCCGGAGTTCAAATAAGTTATTAAAAATAAAAAAGAGGTGCAATGCTAGTTAATTTGCTTCAAGCCTTTCGGAATAGTGTAGACTGCACTGCACATAGCTCAGTGCAATCTATGCTATTTCGAAAGGCTTGAAGCTAATCAACATGCAGGTGAGCATTGCGCCTCTTCGTCATTGTCTGTGCACTCACGGCTTATAAACCGCTCATACTGCCTCTCTCTTGGTGAGGTGGGACTAAAAATCAGCTTACTAAGAAACTCTAGTACCGGTTCATGGCATGAACCGGTACTAAAGGTCTTCGTGGGGCCCCAGCCTGACCATAGCCTGACACAGCCTAATTAGTACCGGTTCATGGCATGAACCGGCACTAAAGGTTGCCCACGAACCGGTACTAATGATGCCCGCCCGCCTAGCCGTTGGAACCGGCACTAATGGTCACATTAGTGCCGGCTCAAATTCAAACCGGCACTAATGTGCTTCACATTTGACCCTTTTTCTACTAGTGTACTAAAGCCAAAAGATATAAGTTTAATAATGATAGTGCAACTTATTTGTGGCACTACCGTTTAGGTCATATTGGAATAAAGCGCATGAAGAAACTCCATGCTGATGGAGTTTTGGAATCACTTGATTATGAATCACTTGATGCTTGCGAACCATGCCTCATGGGCAAGAAGACTAAGACTCCGTTCTTAGGAACAATGGAGCGAGCAACAGACTTGTTGGAAATAATACATACTGATGTATGTGGTCCAACGAGTGTTGATGCTCGCGGAGGGTATCGTTATTTTCTTACCTTCATAGATGATTTAAGCAGATATGGGTATATCTACTTAATGAAACATAAGTTTGAAACATTTGAAAAGTTCAAAGAATTTCAAAGTGAAGTGGAAAATCATCGCAACAAGAAAATAAAGTTTCTATGATCTAATCGTGGAGGAGAATATTTGAGTTACGAGTTTGGTCTTCATTTGAAACAATGCGGAATAGTTTTGCAACTCACGCCACCCGGAACACCACAGCGTAATGGTGTATCCAAACATCGTAATTGTACTTTACTAGATATGGTGCGATCAATGATGTCTCTTACTGATTTACCGCTATCATTTTGGGGTTATGCTTTAGAGACGGCTGCATTCATGTTAAATAGGGCACCATCTAAATCCGTTCAGACGACACCTTATGAACTGTGGTCTGGCAAGAAACCCAAGTTGTTGTTTCTTAAAGTTTGGGGCTGCGATGCTTATGTGAAAAAGCTTCAACCTGATAAGCTCGAACCCAAATCGGGGAAATGTATCTTCATAGGATACTCAAAGGAGACTGTTGGGTACACCTTCTATCACAGATCCGAAGGCAAGATATTCTCTGCTAAGAATGGATCCTTTCTAGAGAAGGAGTTTCTCTCGAAAGAAGTGAGTGGGAGGAAAGTAGAACTTGATGAGGTAATTGTACCTGCTCCCTTATTGGAAAGTAGTTCATTACTGAAATCAGTTCCAGTGATTCCTACACCAGTAAGCGAGGAAGCTAATGATGATGATCATGAAACTTCTGATCAAGTTACTACCGAACCTCGTAGGTCAACCAGAGTAAGATCCGCAACGGAGTGGTAGAGTAATCCTATTCTAGAGGTCATGTTACTTGACCATGACGAACCTACGAACTATGAGGAAGCGATGATGAGCCCAGATTCTGCAAAATGGCTTGAGGCCATGAAATCTGAGATGGGATTCATGTATGAGAACAAAGTGTGGACTTTGGTTGACTTACCCGATGATCGGCAGGCCATAGAGAATAAATGGATCTTCAAGAAGAAGACTGACGCTGACGGTAATGTTACTGTCTACAAAGCTCAACTTGTTGCAAAAGGTTTCGACAAGTTCAAGAAGAGTTGTATATGATGCAACCAGAAGGTTTTGTCGATCCAAAAGGTGCTAACAAAGTGTGCAAGCTCCAGCGATCCATTTATGGACTGGTGCAAGCCTCTCGGAGTTGGAATATATGCTTTGATAGTGTGATCAAAGCATATGGTTTTATACAAACTTTCGTAGAAGCCCGTATTTACAAGAAAGTGAGTGGGAGCTGTGTAGCATTTCTGATATTATATGTAGATGACATATTGTTGATCGGAAATGATACTGAATTTCTGAATAGCATAAAAGGATACTTGAATAAGAATTTTTCAATGAAAGACCTCGGTGAAGTTGCTTATATATTGGGCATCAAGATCTATAGAGATAGATCAAAACGCTTAATTGGACTTTCCCAGAGCACATACCTTGATAAACTTTTGAAGAAGTTCAAAATGGATCAACCAAACAAAGGGTTCTTGCCTGTGTTACAAGGTGTGAAGTTGAGTCACACTCAATGCCCGACCACTGCAGAAGACAGAGAGAAAATGGAAGTCATTCCTTATGCTTCAGCCACAGGTTCTATCATGTATACAATGCTGTGTACCAGACCTGATGTGTGCCTTGCTTTTAGTTTAGCAGGGAGGTACCAAAGTAATCTAGGAGTGGATCACTGGACAGCGGTCCAGAACATCCTGAAATACCTGAAAAGGACTAAGGATATGTTTGTCGTTTATGGAGGTGACAAAGAGCTCGTCGTAAACGGTTACGTCGATGCAAGCTTTGGCACTGATCCGGATGACTCTAAGTCACAAACCGGATACATGTTTTTATTAAATGGTGGAGCTGTTAGTTGGTAAAGTTCCAAGCAGAGCGTCGTGGCGGGTTCTACGTGTGAAGCGGAGTACATAGCTGCTTCGGAAGCAGCAAATGAAGGAGTTCATATCCGATCTAGGTGTAATACCTAGTGCATCGGGTCCAATGAAAATCTTTTGTGACAATACTAGTGCAATTGCATTGGCAAAGGAATCCAGATTTCACAAGAGAACCAAGCACATCAAGAGACGCTTCAATTCCATCCACGATCAAGTCAAGGAGGGAGACATAGAGATTTGCAAGATACATACGGATCTGAATGTTGCAGACACGTTAACTAAGCCTCTCTCACGAGCAAAACATGATCAGCACCAAGACTCCATGGGTGTTAGAATCATTATAATGTAATCTAGATTATTGACTCTAGTGCAAGTGGGAGACTGGAGGAAATATGCCCTAGAGGCAATAATAAAGTTGTTATTTATATTTCCATATATCATGATAAATTTTTATTATTCATGCTAGAATTGTATTAACCGGAAACTTAGTACATGTGTGAATACATAGACAAAACAGAGTGTCACTAGTATGCCTCTACTTGACTAGCTTGTTGAATCAATGATGGTTATGTTTCTTGACCATAGACATGAGTTGTCATTTGATTAATGGGATCACATTATTAGAGAATGATGTGATTGACTTGACCCATCTGTTAGCTTAGCACGATGATCGTTTAGTATGTTGCTATTGCTTTCTCCATAACGTATACATGTTCCTATGACTATGAGATCATGCAACTCCCGAATACCGGAGGAACACTTAGTGTGATATCAAACGTCACAACGTAACTGGGTGACTATAAAGATGCTCTACAGGTGTCTCCGATGGTGTTTGTTGAGTTGGCATAGATCAAGATTAGGATTTGTCACTCCGAGTATCGGAGAGGTATCTCTGGGCCCTCTCGGTAATGCACATCACTATAAGCCTTGCGAGCAATATGACTAATGAGTTAGTTACGGGATGATGCATTACAAAACGAGTAAACAGACTTGCCGGTAACGAGATTGAACTAGGTATTGAGATACTGACGATCGAATCTCGGGCAAGTAACATACCAATGACAAAGGGAACAACGTATGTTATTGTGCGGTTTGACCTCTTTAGATCGTTCTGTAATATTCCAGTGGTTGCCGCAAGGAATGACGTCATAGCTCCTGCAAAAGTAATAACAATCAAAGCCGTAGGTGAGTATTCAAATAAAGGGGAGCACCTTGTTTCATAGAATATGTAGGAACCAATATGAGCATCCAGGTTCCGCTATTGGTTACCGACTGGAGATGAGTCTCGGTCATGTCCACATAGTTCTTGAACCCGTAGGGTCCGCACGCTTAATGTTCAGTGACGATCGGTATTATGAGTTTATGTGTTTTGATGTACCGAAAGTAGTACGGAGTCTCGGATATTATCATGGACATGACGAGGAGTCTCGAAATGGTTGAGACGTAAAGATCGATATATTGGAAGCCTATGTTTGGACATCAGAATGGTTCCGGATGAGTTCAAGCATTTTCCGGAGTACCGGGAAGTTATCGGACCCCCCCCCCCCCAGGAGTATATGGGCCTTATTGGGCCTTAGTGGAATAGAGGAGAGGAAGGGATAAGGTGGGAGGCGCGCCCCCTAGCACAATCCGAATTGGGTGGGGGCCGCC
>NC_041390.1:354817757-354913862 GCF_002162155.2 Triticum dicoccoides | reverse complement strand
CTCTCCTCCCCTTCCTTCTCTCCTACTCCTACTACTTTGAAGGGGGGAATCCTACTCCCGGTGGGAGTAGGACTCCCCTAGGGCGCGCCATAGAGGGCCGGCCCTCCGCCCTCCTCCACTTCTTTATATACGGGGGAGGGGGAACCCCATAGACACACAAGTTGATCATTGTCTTAGCCGTGTGCGGTGCCCCCCTCCACCATAATACACCTCGGTCATATCGTCGTAGTGCTTAGGTGAAGACCTGCGCTGGTAGCTTCATCATCACCGTCATCACGCCGTCGTGCTAATGAAGCTCTCCCTCGACACTCAGCTAGATCGAGAGTTCGTGGGATGTCACCGAGCTGAAAGTGTGCAGATCACGGAGGTGTCGTACTTTCGGTACTAGGATCGGTCGGATCCTGAAGACGTACGACTACATCAACTGCATTGTCAAAACGCTTCCGCTTACGGTCTACGAGGGTACGTGGACAACACTCTTCCCTCTCGTAGCTATGCATCACCATGATAGATCTTGCGTGTGCATAGGATTTTTTTGAAATTACTACGTTCCCCAACACGAAAGACTTCATATAGCCAAAGATGGGCACCAGAGGCCTGCCAGGGGGCCCACGAGATAGGGGGCGCGCCCCCCACCCTCATGGATGGTGGGTGGCTCCCTTCTGGTGCTTTCTTCGCACAATATTTTTTTATATTCCAAAACTGACTTCCGTAGAGTTTCAGGACTTTTGGAGTTATGCAGAATAGGTCTCTAATATTTGCTCCTTTTCCAGCCCAGAATTCCAGCTGCCAGCATTCTCCCTCTTCGTGCAAACCTTTTAAAATAAGAGAGAATAGGCATAAGTATTGTGACATAATGTGTAATAACAGCCCATAATGCAATAAATATCGATATAAAAGCATGATGCAAAATGGACGTATCAACTCCCCCAAGCTTAGACCTCGCTTGTCCTCAAGCGGAAGCCGATAACGAAAAATATGTCCACATGTTTAGAGATAGAGGTGTCGATAAAATAAAATACGAACATGAGGGCATCATGATCATTCTTAGAACAACAATATATATATAGATATATTGTCATATGACTTCTTATGCTAAGGTAACAATCTTATTCACAATGTAAAGTATGAACCAGAAACTTCATTGAAAACTAACAAACTATAATATCGGTCATTGAAGCAATTGCAATTTATCATAACGTCGGAAAGAGTCAATATAAGAGCTTTTCAGCAAGTCCACATACTCAACTATGATTTAGTCTTTCACAATTGCTAACACTCACGCAATACTTATGGTATGAAGCTTTAATCGGACATAGAGAAAGATAGGGGCTTATAGCTTTGCCTCCCAACCTTTTACCTCAAGGGTAATATCAGCAATAATAGTTTATGAAAACCCACATCCAATTAGATATATATATATATCAGGATCTTTCCAACACACAATGCTTGCCAAAGGATAAAGTATAAAAAGGAGAGGTGAAGATCACCGAGACTCTTGCATAAGACATAAGACAAAAATAAAAGATAGGCCCTTCGCAGAGGGAAGCAGAGATTTCCATGTGTTTTTATGGTTGGATGCACGAAATCTTAATGCAAAAGAATGTCACTTTATATTGCCACTTGTGATATGGACCTTTATTATGTAGTCCGTCGCTTTTATTTCTTCCACATCACAAGATTGTATAAAGCTTATTTTCTCCACACTAATAGATCACACATATTTAGAGAGCAATTTTTATTGCTTGCAACAATGAAAACCTACTTGAAGGATCTTACTCAATCCATAGGTAGATATAGTGGACTCTCATGGCAAAACTAGGTTTAAGGATATTTGGAAGCACAAGTAGTATCTCTACTTGGTGCAAAGAATTTGGCTAGCATGAGGGGGAAAGGCAAGCTCAACATATTGGATGATCCATGACAATATAATTTATTTTGGATGTAAGAAAGCATAACCCATTATGTTGTCTTCCTTGTCCAACATTAACTTTTTAGCATGTCATATTTTAATGAGTGCTCACAATCATAAAAAGATGTCCAAGATAGTATATTTATATGTGAAAACCTCTCTTTATTTATTACTTCCTATTAATTGCAACGATGACCAAAACTATGTTTGTCAACTCTCAACAACTTTTATTCATCATACTCTTTATATGTGAAGTCATTACTTTCCATAAGATCAATATGATCTCTTTATTTATTTTTATTCTTTCTCTTTTTTCTTAAGATCATAGCAAGATAACCAAGCCCTTGACTTAAAACTAATATTTATTATATATAGCTCATGGACTCGATTACATAGAAGGATGTAGGATCGAAAGTATATCTAGAGGGGGGTGATTAGACTACTTAACCAAATAAAAATCTAGCCTTTTCCCAATTTTAATTCTTGGCAGATTTTAGCAACTTAGCACAAGTCAAGCAAACAACCTACACATGCAATTCTAAGAGTATAGCAGTGGAATGTAAAACAATTGCATATGAAGGTAAAGGGAGGAGTTTTGAGGGAGCAAACGCAATGTAGACACGGAGATTTTTGGCGTGATTCCGGTAGGTGGTGCTATCATACATCCATGTTGATGGAGACTTCAACCCACGAAGGGTAATGGTTGCGCGAGTCCACGGAGGGCTCCACCCATGAAGGGTCCACGAAGAAGCAACCTTGTCTATCCCACCATGGCCATCGCCCACGAAGGACTTGCCTCACTAGGGTAGATCTTCATGAAGTAAGTGATCTCATTGCCCGTACAAACTCCTTGGTTCAACTCCACAATCTTGACGGAGGCTCCCAAGTGACACCTAACCAATCTAGGAGACACCACTCTCCAAGAGGTAACAAATGGTATGTTGATGATGAACTCCTTGCTCTTGTGCTTCAAATGATAGTCTCCCCAACACTCAACTCTATCTCATAGGGTAGGATTTGGTGGAAATATGGTTTGAGCGGAAAGCAACTTGGGGAAAGCTAGAGACCAAGATTTATGTGGTTGGAATGAAGTATCTTGACCTCAACACAAGTGGAGGTGGTTCTCTCTCAGAAAATGTATGTTGGAAGTGTAGGCATGTTCTGATGGCTCTCTCTACGAATGAAGAGTGGGTGGAGGGGTACATATAGCCTCCACACAAAATCTAACCGTTACACACAAATAACCAAACTCGGTGGACCGAATCATACAACTCGGTCAGACCGATTTAGTTCATAATGTGACCATTAGGATTTTCGGTGGGACCGACATGTCAACTCGGTGGAACCAATATCATTAGGGTTAGGGCATAACTTAATCTCGGTGAGACCGATTTTGGTAATGGACTAACCAAAGAGTTGGTCAGGCAATCTCGGTGGGACCGATTCGCTCTCTCGGTAGGACCGAAACGTTACGAAAGGTAAATAGAGAGTTTGCATTGCAATCTCGGTGGGACCGATCGCTCATCTCGGTTGGACCAAAACGTTACGAAGGGAAACAGAGAGATTACAATCCCATCTCGGTGAGACCAAGATCTCTATCGGCGGGACCGTAAAGACTAGGCTTTGTGGCAGTGGCTATGTCAAATGAACTCGGTGGCGCCGGATAGATCAAATCGGTGGGGCCGAGTTTGACTTTTGGTTTGGGATATATTTGGATATGAGAAAGTGGTTGAGGGTTGTGGAGCATGTCACTAAGCACTTGGAGCAAGAACCTCATTAAGCAACACCTCATCCCCTCTTAATAGTATTGGCTTTTCCTATGGACTCAATGTGCTCTTGGATCACTAAAAATGAAATGTAGAGTCTTGTGCTTTGAGATTGAGCCAATCCTTTTGTCCTTTGCATTTTGAGGGCCCACTTTCTAATCCATGCCATGCCAATCATTGAGCTTTTCCTGAAATATTTATCTTCAAGTAGCATTAGCTCAATGAGCTATATGTTGTTAGGAATTACCAAAACCACCGAGGGATAGTTACACTTTCAATCTCCCCCTTTTTGGTAATTAATGATAACATATAGATCAAAGCTTCGACAAATGATTATAAGATTGAAAAACATTGTCGCTTTGAGAAGTATGTGATAAGCAAGATCTCCCCCTTAATTTGTGCATTATTTGAAATTTGCTTTTGAATGCAAATGCACAATCGATTAGGATCATGGGTTACTCTTCCATGTCACATACATCTTGGTGGAGCGCTCAAAATGATAGAAATTAAAAGCATGCACTCACTACCAAGCAAGTGAATGATCATATATGGAATATAAAGGATAACATCATTCAACCAAACATTAAGGTAGCATATGATCAACCACATATAAGTATCTCACAAGGACATAAAGTATCTCACACAAGCACACAATAAAGAAGTTCAACCAAAATAGCAAGAGAGATAAAAAGTAAGACACTCTCTCTCTCTCGAAGCCTATGATATATACATATTTCTCCCCCTTTGGCAACAAGTTACCAAAAAGTTTGAAAATGCATAGTGCTATACGTCTCTCAGGCTTGGTCTTAGGGAGGTGGTGTAGATAGAACTCCAAGGACGAAGGCTTCCGATGAAGTTGTTGGAGCTGATGGAGTGGGTGCTGGAGGTGGCACTGGAGCTCTAGTTGCTGGTGCTGACACTGAAGCTCTAGCATCTGAGACTGGCACTGCAGCAGACCTTGGACCTCGTGGCACACGCTTAAAAGCATCAGTGGTTTCTTTTCCTCTCGTCTCCTCTGCTTCCTCCTGAAGCTGCTCAACTGGAGTCTGAATCTCAGTCACCTTCAGATCAAGATCATAGAAAAAAAATTCCACAATCCTCTCCAGGCTCTCCTGATTTTGAGTCAGGGTGGCCAAGCCCTTCTCAATCCTCAGTGTAGCTTGAATCAGATAGCCTAACTGATCTTGCTTGCTCTTCAGGAAGACTCGAGATGCCTCTTCAACACTTGGCATCTGGGCAGCTTTCTCAGCCTTTTCCTTGGCTCCCTTCTCCTGGACTTGAGCTGATGATGGTTCTTCCTCATTCATCACAATGGTGTTATCTTCAAACTCAGGATATAGAGGTAGATGCTCCTTGTCCAGCGGGTAAGTCCCTGTGCCCATCTTAGAGTTGATGAGCTCCTGAATATGTGGGGCATATCCACAACTCCTCTTTTGATCAGTAGCAGTCCTTTTGATCGTTTCTACAATCAAGCTCATAACTTTGAACATCTGGGGGACATCAAAAATTTGCAGCATGTTTATGGAGTGTCCTCGGATCATCTTGTGATCTCCTGACTTGGGTAGCAACATGTGCCTTAAGATCCAGTTGATCGTAGGCAGACCAGACAACAAGAAATGCACAGATCCAAGCTTGTGAGTTTCCAAAGCCTTATCAGGGATCTCCTTGTACATGTTTGCCATTGAGTTGTGGTCTTTCTTCTTGGTGGCATACACATCCAAGTCATCTTCATGCTCCTTAGGGGCATTGATTAGCTTGGCCCATTCATCAACTGTAGACTGGTACCTAGTACCCTCAGACATCCAAACTATCGTCCCATCTGGATAGAAGTGGGCGGTGGAGTAGTAGAACTGCATGATCAACTCATCATTCCACTTGGTGAGCTTTTGTACAACAAATTCATCAACTCCACATGCCTTAAAGTTGTCATACACTCTAGGGAAGTGATCTTCATTTTCCCGGATGAACTCCCAGTCCACCCATTTCATGTCACACACTATGGGCTTCTAGTCAAGCAGAATGGTCTCATAGAAATCTTGTTGTTCCTTTGTATGGAACCTGTACTCAATTGCAGTTCTTCTCCTAACAGCTTAGGGATCAGACTGTCTCCATAACCTCAGTCATGCATGTTTCCTGATGTGCATGTCCTCAGCGACTGGGTGAGCATCATTGTGGTCAGGAATTTTGGGCTTCAACTTCCTCAAGACAAGAGAATCATCATCTTCTTCTTCAGCTTCAGGCACTGGGGCCTTGTTCTTCTCCTCAGCAGGTATACTCCTGGTGTTCCTCTTGGGTTTTGGGGGTTTCTGACCAGCAGCCTTGGGAGCAGATTTGGGCTTAGATGGAGCAGCCCTTGACTTGATTGCATCTCCCATAAGTTTCTAAGCCTTAGGAGCTGGTGCAGCATCCTCTTCCTCCTCCTCTTCTTCTGAATCTCTCATAATGGAGGATCTACCAAGTACTCTGGCAGTGGTCTTCTTGACCCTTTCTTTTCTCTTCTTTCCTTCTCCAGCAGCCTCTCCAGTTGGCTTGGAGGTTTCAGTAGTTGAGGCTCTAACTTTTAAGGTTGGCACCCTCTTGGCATGGGCCTTTTTGTGCAATCCAGGCTTAGTTGATGCAACTGTGCAATACACTTTCTTCAGCACCTTTTTCTTGGAGCTGACTTCTTCCTCAACAGCCACATAATCCTCATCCTCAGAATATGAGGTCTTCTTCTTCCTTGTTCTGGTGGCTACCTTGGGCATGTTGCTTGGTGGGCTCCTGTTGCCCTCATCGGAAGTGCTAGAGGGACTAGTGCCCTCACTCATATGAACCTGCTCCTCAGACTTGTTCTGGCTATCACTTTGATCAGACATCTTGCAGGCAAACTATTAGTAGACCCTGTGAATAGATTGTAGATGGGGTAGAGTAGATGACCATCACAAAGTGCAGAATTTTTGCAAAACAAATGACTTAAAAACTTAGTTTTAGTTCTTCACAGAAAGCATTTCGGATCTATCGATTTGTAAACTCGGTGATACCGAAGCAGCTTTTGGAACCTAAACTAGTGAACTCGGTCAGACCGAGTCGCAGTTCGATGGCACCGAGATGGCTAGGGTTTCACAGAGAATTGAACTCGGTCACACCGATTTGCAATTTTCGGTCAGACCGAAAACGCATGTGCAATGGCCTAAGCCAAATCGGTGAGACCGATTTCTACAACTCGGTCGGTCCGAGATGAGTTCGGCGGAGACCTAACCCTAAATTGTCAAATCAAATCTAATCTACGGGATGCTTTCGCTGGACAGGATGATTTCATACGTGGCAAGAATCATGGCAAAGCAATGTGCTATGAATCGAAGTTAAGGAATAGCACAAAGATCAAGTTCATACCCTACTTCAGCGGTGAACTTGCTACGGCGGCAACAGCGGGGTAGATTGCCATTGATGGCGGAGGAGACCAGCGGCGGGAGGTCGCTAGTGACGAGAGGATGACCCGGAGACCCGAGGAGGCAGAGCAGGTCACGCGCGGGGGAAAGGTTTTGGAAAAATTCCAAAATTTGGCCCATCAGTATATATAACCTGACCCTGTCGGTGTGACCGAGTGGAACAACTTGGTGGCACCGAGATGCGAAACTGCAAGCGGTTACTGCAACTCGGTGTGACCGAAAAGTTCTAATCGGTTGCACCGAGATTGAAAACCTAGATCAACTTAGTGATCTCGGTGTGACCGAAATGGATGACTCGGTCATACCGAAGTGCACAAAGAGGTTTTGGAAGTTTAAGTCTATGATGAATCGGGGACTCCAAGTGCTCCTCACACAGAGTGGTTCAAATTTGACTTGATCAAACTTTGTGATGTAGCATGAATAGAGTTTGAGACGAGAAAAGCATATATAGCTAGAGGGAGTTCTTAGGCATTCTTGTCCATCCATTTGGCAAAAGAGAAAAAGCCAAACAATCAAAGCAACAAATGGATTTCCTTGAATGGGTAAAATATGCAACCATCATGCTCACACAATAAGATGGCAAAAGAAATTTGTGACAAAGCATGCAAAAACACTCTAGCATCTATCAAGCAATTTGGCGATGACTAGGTCATCTATATATGAGTATATTGACTTAGGAGTCAAATGAGAACATTTGATCGTAGGTCATACTCATCATTTAAGCACAAGTGGGGTTGCCACTTTTACATAAAGCATTGTTGTGTTCACACCATTAGAGTTGCTTTAGCTCAATTGATTAGAGTAAAGCTCCCCCTAGATGTGATATCCCCCCTTAAGAGGGATGAACTAACCTTGGGTTTTTTCGATGATGACTTCATGTAGGTGTTGAAGATGTAGATGCTCAATGTTGATGTAGATCCTTTGGAGCAATCCTTTGGAGTGAGTTGCACTTTCAATACCTACACGGGTTAGTCCCACAAGGAACAAACAAGGATATCCATAGACATAGAGTGATATGCACAAGAGATGATGTCCATGAGTGCATTAGGTTACCTTGTCCCTTGTCTTACCAACAAGAGGGTTCGTGACTCCTTGAACTAGTGCAAGATATGGAAGTTGTTTGCACTTGTCCTTGCCAAAATGATATGAGTGAAGTATGTTGGCGGAGTCACCCTCAAGAACTCTCTAGTTCTTCTTCTTCGGGATCCACACCATCTTGATGGGAATCCTTGGAGTTGTAGTCGTACTTGATGAAGTAGAACTTGATGTAGTCTTGGGAACCCACTTGACCAAGGCTTTGGGAGCTTCTTCAAATTCATCAATCTCCTCTTGAAGCTTGTCCTTGCCTTTTTGCTTGTGGTCTTGTGGTGGAAGATCATCTTGAGCTTGTGTTCCTTGGAAATAAGTAGGATCATACTTCTCTTGTTGAGGAACAAATTCCGTCTTCGGGTATTGATCTTCTTCCCACTCAACTCCGTTGGCATTGAACTTTCGTTCAAAACCAACACCTTGATTCTTCCGGTTTCTTCCTTGCTTGCGTACAATTTCCTCAAATTGCTTACTTCCGGCAAGGCTCTTGTAAACATCTTTATCTATAATTCCCTTCAATAAGCTATTTTCTTGCTCAAGTGTAACTTGGCTAAGAGAATCATTAGTGGAATCAAGAGAACTACCAGAAGCAACATCATTGAGTTTAGCATGATTATTGTTACTACTAGAAGAAGAATCTTTCTTACTCTTTTTGCTAGATTTAACTTGTGGCATGTAAGTAGACAAAAGTAAACGCTTGGCAATGTAAGAAGAACTTTTCTTGCGAAGATCATCATTTATCACTTTTAAGAACCCATGCTCTTGCTCAAGGTTGAGCTTTTCGAAGTGTAACTTCTCATGAGTCTTTAAAAGCTCTCGATGATTTTCCAAGGTAGTTTCATGAGATAACTTAAGAGGGTTTAGCTCTTTAGTTAGACGCTCAATCTCATTCTTATCATTGTCATTCATTTTATCTTGATTAGCATGGTTAATAGCAAGTTCATCATAGTTTTCATAACTAGAGTTGTCAACAAGTAAATCATCATCACCTAGAAAATCATCTTCATCACTATTGAAATCAACATACCTTGGAAGCATATTCCAATTCCTTCATTTGGTAACTCAAATATGTCGTAGGAGTTAGTTGACACAAGTGCTAGACCGGCAACACCTTCATCTTGAGTATATTCGGAGTCGGCATGATAACTTCTCTCGGAGTGATCGTCGGAGTCAGAGCCAGATACCCATTCACCAACATGAGCTTGATGTCTTCGTCTTGTGTAGCTCTTTGATGACTTGTCCTTCCTTACCCAATCCTTGCTTCTCCATGGTGTTCTTCATTCATAACGTTCATCTCTACTCCTTCTCTCTCTTGGTGGTGATTCTTCTCTTCTACTTCTTCTTTTAGGAGAATCTTCTCTTCTTTTGTAGGGAGTCATACACTCATTGGAGTAGTGTTCGGGTCTTCCACAATTGTAGCAATTACGTTCACGACTTGAAGATCTTTTGTCATTGTAGGACCTTGACTTGGAACTTCTTTCCTTGCTTCTACTCTTGTAGAACTTGTTGAAGTTCTTCACCATTAGGCTCAATTCTTCATTGAAGTTTTGTTTCTGACTTGATGATGTGGGAGCATCACATGAGGCTTTATAAGCACCACTTGACTTGTTGTGAAGCTCTTCCTTATCCTTGAGTGACATCTCATGAGCAACAATCCTTCCAATGACTTATGTTGGCTTGAGATCTTTGTAATTGGGCATCATTTGGATCAATGTGCACACGGTATCATATTTTCCATCCAAGGCTCTTAGGATCTTCTTGGTGATGAATCTATCAGTCATCTCTTCACTTCCTAAGCCGGCAATCTCATTTGTGATGAGAGCAAGCCTAGAGTACATTTCAGCGGCACCTTCACCATCCTTCGTTTTGAACTTGTCAAGTTGACTTTGAAGCACACCCAATTTGGATTCCTTGAAAAAGTTGGTACCTTTGTGCATATCAATCAAAGTATCCCAAATTTCCTTTGCATTCTCAAGATGGCTGATTTTGTTGAATTCTTCGGGGCACAATCCGTTGAAGAGAATATCACAAACTTGAGCATTGTATTGCAGCATCTTCAACTCTTTCGCGCTAGCCTCACGGTTTGGTTCCCTCCCATCAAAGAATTCACCTTGCAAGCCAATACACACAATGGCCCAAACGGCGGGGTTATGTCCAAGAATATGCATTTTCATCTTATGCTTCCAACTAGCAAAATTAGTACCATCAAAATAAGGACCTCTGTGGTGGTAATTTCCCTCACTAGACGCCATACTCTCCTAGGTTGTGAAACCAAGGCTATGATCACCAAAGCTATGGAAATCAAGGCAAATGGAGACCAAAACTCTGATACCACTTGTAGGATCGAAAGTATGTCTAGAGGGGGTGATTAGACTACTTGACCAAATAAAAATCAAGCCTTTTCCCAATTTTAATTCTTGGCGGGTTTTAGCAACTTAGCACAAGTCAAGAGAACAACCTACACATGCAATTCTAAGAGCATAGCAGCGGAATGTAAAACAATTGCATATGAAGGTAAAGGGAGGAGTTCGGAGGGAGCAAACGCAATGTAGACACGGAGATTTTTGGCATGGTTCCGATAGGTGGTGCTATCGTACATCCACGTTGATGGAGACTTCAACCCACAAAGGTTAACGGTTGCGCGAGTCCACGGAGGACTCCACCCATGAAAGGTCCATGAAGAAGCAACCTTGTCTATCCCACTATGGCCATCTCCCACGAAGGACTTACCTCACTAGGGTAGATCTTCATGAAGTAGGCGATCTCCTTGCCCGTACAAACTCCTTGGTTCAACTCCATAATCTTGACGGAGGCTCCCAAGTGACACCTAACCAATCTAGGAGACACCACTCTCCAAGAGGTAACAAATGGTGTGTTGATGATGAACTCCTTGCTCTTGTGCTTCAAATGATAGTCTCCCAAACACTCAACTCTCTCTCATAAGATAGGATTTGATGGAAAGATGATTTGAGTGGAAAGCAAGTGGGGGAAGGCTAGAGATCAAGATTTATGTGGTTGGAATGAAGTATCTTGACCTGAACACAAGTGTAGGTGGTTCTCTCTCAGAAAATGTATGTTGGAAGTGTAGGTATGTTCTGATGGCTCTCTCTACGAATGAAGAGTGGGTGGAGGGTATATATAGCCTCCACACAAAATCTAACCGTTACACACAAATCACCAAACTCGGTGGGACCGAATCATACAACTCGGTCAAACCGATTTAGTTCATAATCTGACCGTTAGGATTTTCGGTGGGACCGACATGTCAACTCGGTGAGACCGATATCATTAGGGTTAGGGCATAACGTAATCTCGGTGAGACCGATTTTGGTAATGGACTAACCAAAGAGTTGGTCAGGCAATCTCGGTGGGACCGATTCACTCTCTCGGTAGGACCGAAACGTTATGAAAGGGAAACAGAGAGTTTGCATTGCAATCTCGGTGGGACCGATCGCTCATCTCGGTTGGACCGAAATGTTACGAAGGGAAACAGAGAGATTACAATCCCATCTCGGTGAGACCGAGATCCCTATCGGTGGGACCAAAAGACTAGGGTTTGTGGCAGTGGCTATGTTAAGTGAACTCGGTGGCAGAGAGATTACAATCCCATCTCGGTGAGACCGAGATCCCTATCGGTGGGACCGAAAAGACTAGGGTTTGTGGCAGTGGCTATGTGAAGTGAACTCGGTGGCGCTGGATAGATCAAATCGGTGGGGCCGAGTTTGACTTTTGGTATGGGATATATTTGGATATGCGAAATTGGTTGAGGTTTGTGGAGCATGTCACTAAGCACTTTGAGCAGGAACCTCAATAAGCAACACCTCCTTCCCTCTTAATAGTATTGGCTTTTCCTATGGACTCAATGTGATATTGGATCACTAAAAATGAAATGTAGAGTCTTGTGCTTTGAGCTTGAGCCAATCCTTTTGTCCTTAGCATTTTGAGGGGTCCACTTTCTAATCCATGACATGCCAATCATTGAGATTTTCCTTAAATATTTATCTTCAAGTAACATTAGCTCAATGAGCTATATGTTGTTAGGAATTACCAAAACCACCCAGGGATAGTTGCACTTTCAAAGGATCATAAAGCAAAACTCAAAAATAAATCATACCAAAACTTTATTCTACTAGATCAAGATATTACCAAAAGGATCGAACTAAGAAAAACAGTAAAGATAAAGGTGTGATGGTGAGATGATACAGGGGCACTCCCCAAGCTTGGCAATTGTCAAGGGGAGTGACCATACCCATGTATTTATGTCTCTTTCTTCGGAGGTGAAGGAGATGGTGATGATGATGACAATTGTGCCTTCAGCTTTTTCATATTGTAATTGAGAAGAGCAATCTCCTCCTTTAAATCATCGACCTCCGATTCCAGCTTCAAGATCTTGTCACATAAATCTCCTTTGCTTTTTTGCTGAAAACGAGAAGGAATAGAGCAGTTGTTAGACAGTTTAGCCCTCTTAGGGAGACTAGACTTCTTCAACTTCATGTGCATATCCCCAGGTCGAGGTAGAGGAACATCCTCCTCCTCCGAACTTGAATCATCGATCGTCATCAAATGATCATCCTCCTCATCATCCGTAATTCGACCATAAGGAGATAGGTCCCCATAGGTCTTTGGATCGGCAATGAGATGTGAGACATAGCTCTCTCCATCGGAGTCTTGAGATGACATCTTGCTCTAAATCTGAAGCAGAGACAGCTCAGAAAAAAACAGAAGATATTTGCGTGGTACGGTGGTCAAAACCTTCGGGAGATTATATAATGAATTTTTACCAACCAAAAGAACTATCGTGCAAGAAATCGGAGTCTGGAGGGCACACGAGGTGCCCACGAGGCAGGGGGCGCGCCCAGGGGGTAGGGCTCCACCCTCGTGGATGCCTCGTGTCCTTTCCGGACTGCTTCTTATTTTCCTATTTTCTTAAATATTCCAAAATGGAGAAAAATGCTATTAGAAATGTTTTGGAGTCGGTTTACTTACCGTACCACATACCTATTCCTTTTCAGAGTCTGAAACATTCTAGAAAGTGTCCCTTATATAGTCCTCCGGGGTTACGGTTTCAATAACATTAGTTTCAACATTTATGGGATTACCTCAAATAAAATGTTTGATTCTTTGACCGTTCACCACCCTCGGATTTGTGCCTTCGAAGTTGTAGATTATTATGGCACCGGAACGATAAACCTCCTCGATAACGTAAGGACCTTCCCATTTCGATAGAAGTTTTCCTGCAAAAAATCTTAAACAAGAGTTGTATAAAAATACATAATCACCTACATTAAACTCAAATTTTTGTATCCTTTTGTCATGCCATCTTTTAACTTTTTCTTTAAATAGTTTGGCATTCTCATAAGCCTGGGTTCTCCACTCATCAAGAGAGCTAATGTCAAATAGTCTCTTCTCACCAGCAAGTTTGAAGTCATAGTTGAGCTCTTTAATGGCCCAATATGCCTTATGTTCTAGTTCGAGAGGTAAGTGACATGCTTTTCCATAAACCATTTTATACGGAGACATACCCATAGGATTTTTATATGCAGTTCTATAGGCCCATGATGCATCATCAAGTTTCTTGGACCAATTCTTTCTAGATCTATTAACAGTCTTTTGCAAAATTAATTTATGCTCTCTATTACTCAATTCTACTTGACCACTAGACTGTGGGTGATATGGAGATGCAATTCTATGATTAACATCATACTTAGCAAGCATCTTACGAAAAGCACCATGAATAAAATGTGAACCGCCATCAGTCATTAAGTATCTGGGGACTCCAAACCTCAGAAAAATAACTTCTTTAAGCATCTTAATAGAGGTGTTATGATCAGCACTACTAGTTGGAATAGCTTCTACCCACTTAGTAACATAATCAACAGCAACTAAAATATGTGTATACACATTAGAGGAAGGAAACGGTCCCATATAATCAAAGCCCCAAACATCAAATGGTTCAATAACAAGTGAATAATTCATAGGCATTTCTTGACGTCTACTAATGTTACCAATTCTTTGACATTCATCACAAGACAAGACAAACTTATGGGCATCCTTGAAGAGAGTAGGCCAATAAAAACTGGATTGCAATACCTTATGTGAAGTTCTATCTCCAGCATGGTGTCCTCCGTAAGCCTCGGAGTGACACTTGCGTAAGATCTGTTCATGTTCATGCTCAGGTACACAACGTCTAATAACACCATCTACTCCTTCTTTATAAAGGTGTGGGTCATCCCAGAAGTAATGTCTTAAATCATAGAAAAACTTTTTCTTTTGCTGGTATGTGAAAGTAGGTGGTATAAATTTAGCAACAATGTAATTGGCATAATCGGCATACCATGGAGCAGTACGAGAAGCATTTATGACAGCTAATTGTTCATCAGGAAAGCTATCATCTATAGGTAGTGGGTCATCAAGAACATTCTCTAACCTAGACAAGTTGTCTACAAAGGGGTTCTCAGCTCCTTTTCAATCAATAATATGCAAATCAAATGCTTGTAGCAAGAGAACCCATCTAATAAGTCTAGGTTTAGCATCTTTATTTTCCATAAAATATTTAATAGCAGCATGATCAGTGTGAACAGTTACTTTAGAATCAACAATATAAGGTCTGAATTATCACAAGCAAATACAACTGCTACAAATTCTTTTTTAGTAGTAGCATAATTTCTCTGGGCACTGTCTAGAGTTTTTACTAGCACATTGGATAACATTTAATTTCTTATCAACTCTTTGTCCTAGAACAGCACCTACAGCATAATCGCTAGCATCACACATAATTTCAAAGGGTAAATACCAATTAGGGGGTTGAACAATAGGTGCAGAAATCAAGGCTTTCTTAAGTATTTCAAATGGTTCTACACGGTCATCATCAAAGACAAAAGGAACATCTTTTTGTAAAAGATTAGTCAGAGGCCTAGAAATTTTCGAGAAGTCTTTAATGAACCTCCTATAAAAACCAGCATTACCAAGGAAACTTCTTATACCTTTGATGTCCTTAGGACACGGCATCTTTTCAATAGCATCAACTTTAGCTTTATCAACTTCAATACCTCTTTCAGAAACTTTATGCCCCAAGACAATACCTTCATTAACCATAAAGTGGCACTTATCCCAATTCAAGACAAGATTAGTTTCTTCACATCTCTGCAAAACTCGATCAAGGTTTCTTAAGCAATCATCAAAAGAAATTCCATATACGGAAAAATCATCCATGAAAACCTCAACAATCTTTTCACAAAAGTCAGATAATATAGCAGTCATACATCTTGAAAGGTAGCGGGTGCATTACATAAACCAAAAGGCACAAGTCTATAAGCAAAGGTACCAAAAGGTCAAGTAAAGGTGGTTGTCGGTGTCAAAACCGGCGGATCTCGGGTAGGGGGTCCCGAACTATGCGTCTAGGCCGGATGGTAACAGGAGGCAGGGGACACAATGTTTTACCCAGGTTCGGGCCCTCTTGATGGAGGTAAAACCCTACGTCATGCTTGATTAATATTGATGATATGGGTAGTACAAGAGTAGATCTACCACGAGATCAGAGAGGCTAAACCCTAGAAGCTAGCCTATGGTATGATTGTTATTCGTCCTATGGACTAAAACCCTCCGGTTTATATAGACACCGGAGAGGGCTAGGGTTACACAGAGTCAGTTACAATGGGAGAAGATCTACAGATCCGTATCACCAAGCTTGCCTTCCACTCCAAGGAAAGTCCCATCCGGACACGGGACGAAGTCTTCAATCTTGTATCTTCATAGTCCAGGAGTCCGGCCAAAGGTTATAGTCCAGCTATCCGGACACCCCCTAATCCAGGACTCCCTCAGTAGCCCCTGAATCAGGCTTCAATGATGATGAGTCCGGTGCGCAGATTGTCTTCGGCATTGCAAGGCGGGTTCCTCCTCCGAATACTTCATAGAAGATTTTGAACACAAGGATTGTGTCCGGCTCTGCAAAATAAGTTCCACATACCACCGTAGAGAGAATAATATTTTCAAAAATCTAATTTGCTGACTTGTTTTGGCAGCATGACGTTATGTCATGGCCCGGTGATTATTCGAACTGTTTCCTTTAACTAGCCCCGCACATAATGCGAGGCAGTTTTTTGACACGTCTTGTCAAAGCAGAGATCGTGTCCCCTTATTACGGGATTCTCATCAATACGGGTGTGGGTAACCCAACCGCGCCATCGATTACGGCGCTTGGGGGATAAGCGAGTTTTACCAGGCTAGTGGGGACACTTAGTTTCGTCCGCCCATATAAAGGGATAAGGACTCACCTTTCCATCCATGCCTTCTTCCTCCTTTGCTCATCCGTTTTCGCACATTCGAGCTCTAGCACCCAAGTCCGCACTTCCCACCTCAACCTTCTCCAACCATGTCTAGAGCGGGAGGCAGGTGGATGGTCTCCTCCGTCACGGAGGGAGACATCAAGAAGCTGCGCAGAGCCGGATACTTAGCCACAAATATCGCGCATCGGCTGCCCGCCGCGGGGCAGATCGTTCCTACCCCGGAACCTCACGAGAGGGTAGTTTTCCTCCACCACTTCCTCCGCGGACTGGGGTTTCCCCTTCATCCATTCGTCTGTGGTCTCATGTTCTACTACGGGCTGGACTTTCATGATCTGGCCCCGAACTTCGTCCTCAACATTTCGGCCTTCATCATCGTGTGTGAGGCTTTCCTCCGCATCCGACCCCACTTCAGCCTGTGGTTAAAGACCTTCAATATCAAGCCGAAGGTGGTACGAGGCCAACAAGATGAATGCAGCGGAGCCATGGTGGGCAAGATGCCCAACGTTATATGGCTTGAAGGCTCCTTCGTGGAGACAATAAAGGGATGGCAATCGGCGTGGTTCTACATCATCGAGCCGCGCGACGCCAAATGGGCGGCAGCCCCCGAGTTTCGATCCGGATTCCCTACATGGCTCCATTCCTGGAAAGGGAAGGGCTTGTCGTGGGGTTCATCGGTGGAGCTGGATGGACTCCAGAAATGTATCCGGAGTATGGCAAGCAAGAAGCTCAAGCTTGTCAGCATAGTCCAGGTTATGCTCATCCGCCAGATCCTCCCGTGTTAACAACGGTATTTTAACTTGTGGGAGTTCGATCCGGCCCGGCACCAGACTCTGAGCGAGCTCTTTGATACGACGCACAAGGATGTCTGGAAGGTGCTGTTCAAGGGCGCCGAGGTCCCTCCTTCTCTCGCCGGGGACCGCGGACTAAGCGCAAAGCGCCTAGCGCGTTCGGTGAGTTAAATACGTCTCGTAGGGCATTTATTTCCCCTAGCTTAATTATATGAGGGGTCTAATCTCCATGCCTTTGACAGAACTGGGTGGAGACATCGGGGCAGATTAACTATCTGGCCCCTTTGCCCGAAGACACTACGGGAGCTCTCCTGGCGGAGATAGTCGGTGTCAAAACCGGCGGATCTCGGGTAGGGGGTCCCGAACTGTGCGTCTAGGCCGGATGGTAACAGGAGGCAGGGGACACGATGTTTTACCCAGGTTTGGGCCCTCTTGATGGAGGTAAAACCCTACGTCCTACTTGATTAATATTGATGATATGGGTAGTATAAGAGTAGATCTACCACGAGATCGGAGAGGCTAAACCCTAGAAGCTAGCCTATGGTATGATTGTATGTTGTGGTTGTTGTCCTACGGACTAAAACCCTTCGGTTTATATAGACACCGGAGAGGGTTAGGGTTACACAAGGTCGGTTACAAAGGAGGAGATATCCATATCCGTATTGCCTAGCTTGCCTTCCATGCTAAGTAGAGTCCCATCCGAACACGAGATGAAGTCTTCAATCTTGTATATACATAGTCTAACAGTCCGGCCAATAGAGATATTCCGGCTGTCCGGAGACCCCCCTAATCCAGGACTCCCTCAGAGAAGCTGCTTAGAAGGTGCCGGAGAAGACCAAGAAGGCCAAGGGAACCCGAAAGAGTTCCCGGCGCCAGGTGTTATCGGACTCATCGTCCGATAACTCTACGGCACACTCCTCCCATGAAGACGAGGAGGAAGAAGAAGATGTTCCCCCTCCAGGCGGGGGGGACAAGAAAAGGAAGGCCATCCCAACTGGGGGGGCGAAGGGTCCAAGAAGGGAAGGATTCTCCTTCCGGACAGCTCCACCGCCGCTGATGAAGACGAAGACGAGTGGTTGCCCAGGGCCAAGCCCTTGGAGAGATCGTAAGTATTCGGATACCAAAGTAAATCATAGCATTCCTTTGTCGCACTGCTTTCCCTAACGATGAACATGATTATGCAGGCCGCCACGAGCTAGTATCGATGTATCATCGGACGGCTCCCTCGGCTCGTCGGACATGGATAGCGATCCAGTCCCAACCGCCACCTCCCCTCATCCTGCGAATGATGCCGAGGTGCTGTCTCATGAGGCACCGGGTCGAGGGGAGACAGTCCCGGAGGCGCCTCAAGGCGGCCTCCCGGACTCCGGGAGCCGAGGGGACACGGCCCCTGAGAGCTCCGAGTTCGGCCCTCAGCCGAACACCGCGCCGGAACCTCCTGTCATTCCGGGCTCGGGCAGGCGGCCTCCTTCTAAGAGGGGAAAGCCGCTTGTGCCGGTGACCTTTGTCCATCCAGAGGCACCGGACAATCTGCTGGAAGCGCTTCGCAGCGCTTCCATCGACGAGGAGCACCGTACTATTATGAGTGCAGTGGTCCAGAAGGTTCAGTCCGCCAAGAGCGGATTGACTGAAGCTTGTGCCAGCCTTCTAACAGGCTTTGAGGTAAGTGTTTTAAAATATAGGAAAAATATTACCGCATAGACAGTAGCCCCTGATGCTTTGTTCGGTGTTCACAAAGAAAAGCCGAACAAAGGATCAAATAATATCGTAGGAGTCTAATATAAGTATGTCAATATGCGTATGCAGGCCTCGCTACTGGCATCCGCCGCACTGACTGTGGAGGTCGCCATACTGAAGCAAGACCTCGAGGGGTCCGAGAAAGAGCTCGTCCTTGCCAAGAGGCAGCTCGAGGAGAACAAGGGTAAGTAATACCCTGTCTATAGATATGTATATATAAAATAAGACGCGATTGTAAAATGACAGGATCATCGTATATTTGTCAGGGGTCATGACCGAGGTGGCGACCCTGAAGCAAGCGCTAACCAAGGCCGAAGATAAAGTGTCCAAGGAGCGCACCGAGCGGGAAAAACAAGAGGCTCGGGTGAGCGAGGTGCAGCAAGGGCTCCAGGCTCTCGTGACGAAGCACGAGGCGTTGGAGCTTGACTCGAAGACGTGAGAGTCTGAGCTTTCTGCGGCCCTCGAGGGCGCAAAAAGTGCCAGGGCCGAAGCCCAAGAGGCCCTCCAGGAGATCGACACAATGAAGAAGATAACAGCGGGTAAGGCATTCTATATGCAGAGCAAGCATGTAAAAGGAAATTACCGATTACTTACCCAGATTCGGAGCTCTCCAGGAGCATTCGCAGATTTGCCCCGCAGCGTGTCGGATGCCACACAATTTTACCAGGCCGAGGAGGGAAGCTCAACGGAGAAGCTGTTCTGGTCTCAGTATACTAGGACCGAACACCCGATGCCTCTGAGCGACCAGCTAAAGCAGCTGGTCGAGTTGCACAAGGCGGCCGAACAGGCCATGAAGGGCCTTATAGTCCGTCTATGGCCTGGTGACGCCCTTCGAACAGCTACTTTGGCCTGGTGAGGCGGCTTGTAGATGCCTGCCCACGGCTGGAGGTCGTCAAGTGGTCCATCTGCATCGAAGGTGCACGCCGGGCTTTCGCCCATGTGAAGGTGCAGTGGCCCAAGCTAGACGCCGTGAAGCTGATCAAGGAAGGGCCGCCGCAGGGCAAGGAGCATCGCACCCCCGAAATTTATTATGAGGGTGTCGTGAAGGGTGCCCGTCTTGTAGCGGATGAATATTCCAAGGATGTAATATTTGAGTAAAGTTGCTCGTGTGATCCTGTATGATGAAAACTTGTTTCATATGTGCTATGCAACGCTTGTGTGAATTTAAAATATTACCTTCTGTTTGGCTATTTATCCAATCTGAGAGATGGCTAGTCCTTGGCTTCTGCCCCCATGCCACAAGTGTTGGGGTGTTCGGGATAAACCTGAGCACTCTTGTTCCCATGTTTGGGTCCTTCGAGGGAGGTGCTCAGCACAACGAACAAGGCAACCGGACTAATAATGCTTTATCTTTCTCACTTAGCCATAGAATTCTGTAATTCTAAATTTCGGCGAAGCCCCTGGTATTCGGAAGGCCGAATTCGGGGCGTGATACACGCCTTTAAGCCGGACAGGGCTGGCCCCTCGCCCTAAGTGGCATAAGTCTTTAGGGACTCGAAAACCTCGCCGAACAGCGACCAGTCTCTCGCCTTATCATGACAGTCAGTTTTAGCTTTCTCTACTGAGGTGCTCAGCCCAGCAGAACCGGGGCACAATCGCAGTAGTTCTCCTAGCGCTATCTTAGCCGATAGAGCAGAACGTAAGGTACCAAAACATAGGAGCCGGGCAAACCCAACATTTAACCAAAGACATGATTCGGAGCTGATGCATATAATGCTATAAGTTCGGGATGCCGCACTTGTGAAAGTGTTCGGACTTTTCACACCATATTGTGGGGTACGTAAGCCCCTGGTGTATTGGCCGTACCAAAGTGTACGGTTGCAAGGCGTCGTTAATGAACGCATATATATATATATATAACAAGAATGCAATAATAGTCATGATGTTATGCGTTGTTTATTCAAAAAGGTGTGTTAAAGCAGAATGATACAAATAGTGCGATAAGCAAGAGATGGGACTATTTGACATGTCCCCCTCCAGGGGCGAGCTGCGATACGGTATGTAAGATAGGTATTTTGCTCGTTATAGAGACCACCTAGGAAGTCGATGTAGCTTTCTGCCACCTTGGTTGTTGCATCGTGTGTTCGGCGGTTGTACTGCCGGACAGGCCTTCCGAAGAGTGGAGTCCTGAAAGTAGGAAATAATGACAAAATCGGGAGCCCCTAGTGCGGTTGAGCCGCATTTTCGGGCGTGCCGTGGTCGTGCCCCTCCCCATGTGCCCATGGTATTTTCATAACGTAGTTATGTACGCGTAGTACCGATTTCATAGTTTCGCGAGGGCTGGGGTTGGGGCCGTATTGTATGCTTGCTCGGAACGTGCCAGGCGCTCTTGTTGTAGGTTACTCCGGGCGCGCTTGACGATGTCCGGACGTTTAATAGCCGGACTGGAGAATTTCCTTGAGAGGCTGCTTTGTACTTCCGCTGCGAGGGCCGCCGTGTGCTCCTCCGTTCGGAGAGAGCGTTCGGTGTTTCCATTGACCATAATGACTCCTCGAGGGCCTGGCATCTTGAGCTTGAGATATGCGTAGTGCGGCACCGCATTGAACTTTGCAAATGTGGTTCGTCCGAGCAGTGCGTGATAGCCACTGCGGAACGGAACTATGTCGAAGATTAACTCCTTGCTTCAGAAATTATCCGGGGATCCTAAGACCACTTCAAGTACAACTGAGCCTGTATAGTTGGCCTCTACACCTGGTATGACGCCTTTAAATGTTGTTTTTGTGGGTTTAATCCTTGAGGGATATATGCCCATGTTCCGCACTGTATCCTGATAAAGCAGGTTCAGGCTGCTGCCGCCATCCATAAGGACTCTAGTGAGGTGAAATCCGTCAATGATTGGGTCTGGAACCAATGCGGCGAATCCGCCATGGCGGATGCTAGTGGGGTGGTCCCTTCGATCAAAAGTTATCGAGCAGGAGGACCATGGGTTGAACTTTGGGGCGACTGGCTCCAACGCGTATACGTCCCTGAGTGCATGCTTCCGCTCCCTTTTGGGGATGTGGGTTGCGTATATCATGTTCACCGTCTGCACTTGTGGGGGGAAGCCCTTCTGTCCACTATTGTTCGGCGGCCGGGGCTCTTCGTCCTCGTTGTTGTGCAGCCCCTTGTCTCTGTGTTCGGCATTTAACTTGCCGGCCTGCTTGAACACCCAACAGTCCCTGTTGGTGTGATTGGCTGGTTTTTCGGGGGTGCCATGTATCTGGCACGAGCGATCGAGTATATGGTCCAAACTGGACGGGCCTGGAGTGTTCCTCTTAAATGGCTTTTTCCGCTGACCGGGCTTAGAGCCTCTGAATCCGGCATTAACTGTCGTATCTTCAGCGTTGTCGCTGTTAATGCGGCGCTTGTGCTTGTTGCGACGCGACCTGCCATTGTTGTCCTTGGTATCCGAATTACCAGGGCCCTTGGTCATGTTATTGCTACGAGCCAGCCAGCTATCTTCTCCCGCGCAAAAGAGGGTCATGAGTGTCGTGAGGGATGCCATAGATTTCGGCTTTTCCTGTCCAAGGTGCCGGGCAAGCCACTCGTCACGGATGTTATGCTTGAAGGCTGCTAGGGCCTCTACGTCCGGACAGTCGACGATTTGATTTTTCTTGGTTAGGAACCATGTCCAGAATTGTCTGGCAGATTCTTCTGGCTGTTGAATTATGTGGCTCGGGTCATCGGCGTCTGGTGGTCGCACATAAGTGCCCTGAAAGTTGTCGAGGAATGCGGCTTCCAGATCTTCCCAACAGCTGATGGACTCGGCTGGCAAGCTGTTAAGCCAATGTCGCGCTGGTCCCTTGAGCTTTAGTGGGAGGTATTTGATGGCGTGTAAGTCGTCACCGCGGGCCATGTGGATGTCGAGGAGGAAATCCTCGATCCATATTGCGGGATCTGTTGTGCCGTCGTATGATTCAATATTTACAGGTTTGAAACCTTCTGGGATTTGATCATCCATTACTTCGTCTGTGAAGCATAAGGGGTGTGCGGCGCCTCTGTATTGGGTTATATCGCGACGCAGCTCGAATGGGTCTTGCCCACTGTGTTCGGCCCGGCCGAATTAGCTTTTACTGTATCTGGCGTGACGTTTATCGTCTCGCAGAGTGGTGTGCCCTCGTGATTCGTAGATCGATCTTGCATGCTTTGCTTTGTCCTCCAATATGTCTCGCATGTCTGGCGTATCTCCCCATGCCTTTTTATTGGAATGGTGTCGGGGTGGAGGCTGAGTTTTTGGCTGGAATGCCTCTCTATCACGGCCACGAGGTGGCCGATCAGCCGTATCATACGCTTCTTCCTCCAGTCGAGGTAGCAACCTGCACTTTGGGTAACTCTTGGAGGGGCGCTCGAGTTTATATTCCTCAGCCGCGAGGACTTCAGTCCATCTGTCAGCTAGCAGATCCTGATCAGCTTGAAGCTGCTGCTGCTTTTTCTTAAGGCTATTTGTCGTGGCTATAAGCCAGTGTTTGAAGCGCTCTTGTTCGACGGGATCCTCTGGCACAGCGAATTCGTCGTCGCCGGGGCTTGCCTCGTCTTCAGAGGGGGGCATGTAATTATCATCCTCCTCTTCTCCATCTGCCGCTCTCTCAGGAGGGCTGGCTCCTCCATTCTCCTGTTCTAAGTCTTGTTGGAGGGGATTGTTGTTGTCTTCGGCACTATCCGGAGTATTATTATCTCCTGTGCCGGTATCACCACTTTTGCTTTGGCGGGACTTAGAGCGGCGCCGCTGACGTCGGCGCTTGGGTTGCTTCTTGGAGGGGTCATCCTCCGCTATCTCGTCGCCATTGCCTTCTTTGGGTGTATCCACCATGTATATATCGTATGATGAGGTGGCTTTCCAGTGCCCTATAGGCGCTGGTTCATGTTCGTCTCCTACATCGTCGTCCATACCGTCGATGTCTTCGGAGTCGAAGTCGAGCATGTCGGTTAAATCATCGATAGTGGCTACGAAGTGGGTCGTGGGTGGGCGTCGAATTTCCTCGTCGTCCGCATCCCAATCCTGTTGGCCATAGTCCGGCCAGGGCTCTCCTGACAAAGAGAGAGACCTTAGTGAATTCAGAATGTCGCCGAAGGGCGAGTGCTGAAAGATATCAGCGACAGTGAATTCCATGATCGGCGCCCAATCGGATTCGATTGGCAGGGGCGCGGAAGGTTCGGAGTCCAGAAAAGAGTCCGGCACCTTGGAGTCACGGGCTTCGCAGAGGATGAGGCTGGTGTTCGGCTCGATCGCCATTGAGACTGCAGCCCCTGAGGCGGTGTCTAGCCACCCGTCCTCGATCGACGCAGTTTGCTCCGAGCTAAGGGTCGGAGCTGATGTGGGTGCGGCCTCTAGGGTACTGTTCGGTGGCAGAGCTAGGTCATACCCATCATGAAGTGCGGCGCGCCCGGCTGTGGCTCGGATCCGTCGAAGATCAAGTCTCCGCGGATGTCGGCCGTGTAGTTCAAACTTCCAAATTTGACCTGATGGCCAGGGGCGTAGCTTTCAATCTGCTCCAGATGGCCAAGCGAATTAGCCCGCAGTGCAAAGCCGCCGAATACGAAGATCTGTCCGGGGAGAAAGGTCTCACCCTGGACCGCATCATTGTTAAAGATCGGAGGAGCCATTGGGCCTAAAGGTGACGACACAGAGGAACTCACAATGAAAGCACCAATGTCGGTGTCAAAACCGGCGGATCTCGGGTAGGGGGTCCCGAACTGTGCGTCTAGGCCAGATGGTAACAGGAGGCAGGGGACACAATGTTTTACCCAGGTTCGGGCCCTCTTGATGGAGGTAAAACCCTACGTCCTGCTTGATTAATATTGATGATATGGGTAGTACAAGAGTAGATCTACCACGAGATCAGAGGGGCTAAACCCTAGAAGCTAGCCTATGGTATGATTGTTATTCGTCCTATGGACTAAAACACTCCGGTTTATATAGACACCGGAGAGGGCTAGGGTTACACAGAGTCGATTACAATGGGAGGAGATCTACATATCAGTATCGCCAAGCTTGCCTTCCACACCAAGGAAAGTCCCATCTGGACACGGGACGAAGTCTTCAATCTTGTATCTTCATAGTCCAGGAGTCTGTCCAAAGGTTATAGTCCGGCTATCCGGACACCCCCTAATCCAGGACTCCCTCTGTGGTCTTTTCCTGATCCTCTTTCGACACAGGTATTTGAGGGAAACCAGAATAACCGTCTAGAAAGCAAAAATGTGTATGTTTAGATAATATTTCTAGCATTTGATCAATAAAAGGTAAAGGTTAATGATCTTTTTAGTAGCTTTATTTAGTTTGCGGAAATCAATTACCATTATATAACCTATAACAATTCTTTGTGGGATCAATTCATCTTTATCATTAGGAACAACAGTAATACCTCCCTTCTTAGGGACACATTGGACAGGACTTACCCACTGACTATCAACAACGGGATAAATTATACCTGCCTCCAGAAGCTTTACTATTTCTTTTCTTACCACTTCTTTCATCTTAGGATTTAACCATCATTGGTGATCAACAACCGGTTTAGCGTCTTTCTCTAATTTTATTTTGTGTTGGCATAGAGTGGGACTAATGCCCTTAAGATCATCAAGAGTATATCCAATAGCAGCACGGTGCTTCTTCATAGTTTTCAATAATTTCTCTTCTTCTTGATCTGAAAGGTTAGCACTAATAATAACAGGATATATCTTCTTTTCATCAAGATAAGCATATTTAAGAGTATCAGGCAATGGTTTAAGCTCAAACACGGGATCACCCTTGGGTGGAGGAGGATCCCCTAGAATTTCGACAGGCAAGTTGTGTTTCAAAATAGGTCCCCGTTTAAAAAATACTTCATCTATTTCCCTTCTTTCATTTATAAACATATCATTTTCATGGTCTAGCAAATATTGTTCTAAAGGGTCATTAGGAGGCACGGCAATAGAAGCAAGACCAATAATTTCATATTTACTAGGCAATTCTTTATCATGGGGTTGTCTATGAAATTTAGCAAAATTAAAATCATGAGACATATGCCCTAAATCAACAGAAACAATATCCTTTTGCAATATATCTTAGCATTAACAGTATTCAAGAAGGGTCTACCAAATATAATGAGAAAAAGTCATCTTTTGGGATACCAAGAACAAGAAAATCAGCACGATATTTATGTAGCGATCCGACCTCAGACGGTCAAATCTCTATGCATAAGTGTCATCCCTGGATCGGTAATGCTGACACACACAGTACTCGAAGGATTTATAATAGAGTTCAATCACACACTTATTACATTGAATGTCTCAAAGAGAGAACTTATTACAATAATATGGCTGAAGGCCATCTAATTAAGATAACAGCGGAAGCTTCGTAGCTAAAATGAGTCCATCAACTCCAACGGCATAGCTGAGTGCATGACAAAGACCTAGCGCACCTTACTCTTTGTCTGAAAACTCTGCAACATAATACGTTGCAGCCTGTGTAGGTCAGCACATGGAATATGCTGGCAAAATAACACTATAGAGCAATGAACATGTAACAGCTATAACTATATGCATATTTGGCTGATGGAGACTCTATGGTTATTTTTGCAGAAAGCTAGTTTTTTCCTACAACAAAGGAATAGGTTTTATTTAACTACAAAGTTTGTTGAACACATTGAGAAGGTTACTCCAACTCAATCCTAGATTAATAAATTTCAACCCAATAAATTAATTAAATAGAGTGATGAGATCAAATAATTCAAGTACCAGATACTCAAGATGTCCATAACCGGGGACACGGCTAACCATGATTAGTTTATACACTCTGCAGAGGTTTGCGCACTTTTCCCCACAAGACTCAATCTCCTCCGTTGGATTTCTCGCACTACATGGTGTTTGAGAAATGGATGACTGAGACACGGTCTTTCAGAAGCATTAACTCTTTACTCTGGGTAGACAGTACCACCTACATCCCCTACATCTGCTAGCCTACCACTAAAAGAGGTCACACAACATACTCAACTATGCCAGAGACCATAATGGCTTGTGGCTGAACATGGAAGTTTCCAGCATGAATAATCTTATGATCCCTTTGAGCCTGGGTGGCAAACCATAGGATGGTCACACGGGTACTCCGGGATATCCCAAGACAACACTGGATAGCTCCAGGTGCCCAGGCAACCACTAGGTGCTCCAGGGTGCCTCAACCAATCCACCCATATGTGTATTAAAGTAGCCACCTTAAGTTTAACCATTAATTAAAACTCTCACATCTGTCATGGATCACTCAAACCCAAACCATGTCTACGAGCATAGCATAGCAATAAGCATAACGTAGAAGTAACTCCCAGGGTTTGAAATAAAGACAATAGGTTCTACCTCATCAACTACTTCCCAATACCCACAAGTATTCAAGTCCTAACCATGAAATGTTTGAGGACTGAAACTAATGCATAAAAACATGGGCAATAGAGAGTATGATCAAAGTGTTACTTGCCTTGCTGACGATCTGAAAACCCTAGTGACTCGTAGTAGCACACTTCGCACTCCGGAAACTATATCGTGAACAAACAGTAACATACATAAGCACTCAAGCATAAGATGCAAGGATAAAAATCAAATGAAAGGATCCAAACTGAAAGTTCAACTGAAGAGCTTCGATTTGCAAAAAGAATCAATGGAATCGAAGCAACGAAACTCAAACTATGATCAAAAGAAGTTCAAAAACAAGTCTACTTGAAACCAAATTTTACATTGTCAAAACCATGTTCAAGTTGATTATCTGGAGAGAGGGGAACAAGATGAAGATTTTGGCGTTTGTTTCACTGGATTTGGACAAGCGAGCAAAAAGTTGCGAGGGTTTGAAGATCAGGGACTAATCTGTGAGAAAAGTAATCACGGATAGGTCCCTGGCCGAAAAAGAAAAGAAAAGAAAACCCTAACGAACGAACGTTCGCTATGAAACCCTAACGAACGAAAACGACGGACGAACGTCCGCAATTAAAACTGATCGAAAAACCGAGAGAAAAACCCTAAAATAAACTAAACCGGAGAAAAACCGAGAGAAAACCGGATTGAGTTTTTACTGGTTAACCGGAGGAAATCGCTGGCGGCGACGATGGCGGAATCCGATGAGACGGCACGGTGGCAGTGGCGGCTCGCGGCGGTGGTGCGATGGTGCTGGGCGGTGGGTGGCGGCGGCGTGCAAGCGGCGGCGGCTGCAGCAGCGGGCGGTGGCGCTTATAAAGGCACGAGGGGGATCTGCCTTGCGGGAGGGGCGCCGGGAGGAGTCCGGCTCGGACTCCCGAGCTCCGGCGGTGGTGGCGCGGAGTCCTCGCGCGGGAGGAAGGCGGCGGCGCAGCGGGCCGGCCTGCTCGGCTGGGCCTTCGGCCAAGTCGGGCAGGAAGTGTTTTTAAAAAAAAAAATTCGCCCGAAAGAAAAATCCTGATAAAATATATGAAAAATTCTAAAAATACCATAAACAATTTTCACCATCTAAACCTAATATTTAGAACAAAGTGAACATTTTTCTGGCCTAAAATGCAATTTCAAAAATGCATATTTTTCTAATTCAAATAAAATAGCAAATAAAATGTAAATTTGATTTTAAAATTTCTTCTCCAATATTCCTCTCTTTTGAAGAAGTCATATTATCTTCTCTCTTTTATTTTTAATATTGGAAATAAATGGAGAGAAAATACTAAAATCAAATTGATTCTCTTTTCAAATTTGAGAAAATTCAAATATAAAATTTTTATGAAACCTCCAACTCTCTCCTTGGGTCCTTGAGTTGCTTAAGATTTCTAGGATCACAACCAAAATGCAAATAAAATATGATATGCATATGATGATGACCTATGTATAACATCCAAATTGAAAAATTGGGATGTTACAAACCTACCCCCCTTAAGATGAATCTTGCCCTCGAGATTCGGGTTGGCTAGAGACTAGGGGTGGGTGGTCTTTTTGTAGGTCTTCTTCTCGCTCCCAGGTGGCTTCATCCTCGGTATGGTGGCTCCATTGAACTTTGCAAAACTTGATAACCTTGTTGTGCGTAACTCGGCTGGCAAACTTGAGAATCTTGACGGGTTTCTCCTCGTAGGTCAGATCACTCTCCAACTGAATTGCTTCCAGGGACACTGTATTTCTTAGAGGAATATCGGCCATCTCAGCATGGCACTTCTTCAACTGGGAAACGTGAAACACATCGTGAACTCCTAACAATCCTTCTGGTAATTCCAACTTGTAGGCAACTTCTGCCATACGCTCTAGAACTCGGTATGGTCCTACAAATCTCGGGGCTAACTTTCCCTTAACTCCAAATCTTTTAACTCCTTAGAGTGGTGACACACGAAGATATGCTCGGTCTCCGATTTCATAGACTACCTCCTTGCATTTTGTATCGGCATAACTCTTCTGCTTGGACTGAGCTACCTTCAGTCTATCCCGAATCAACTTAACCTTCTCTTTGGATTCCTTGATTAAATCTGGTCCAAACAACTAACAGTCTCCAACTTCATCCCACATTAACGGTGTCCTGCATATTCTTCCATACAAAGCTTCGAAAGGTGCCATCTTTAAACTAGCCTGATAACCGTTGTTGTAGGAGAACTCTGCGTAAGGAAAATTGGCATCCCGACTAGATCCATAATCTAGCGCACAAGCTCTCAACATGTCCTCCAGAATCTAATTGACTCTCTCGGTCTATCCATCTGTTTGCGGATGAAAGGTTATACTAAACTCTAGCCTAGTACCCAAAGTCTGGTGCAGATGATTCCAAAACTTCGAGGTAAACTATGTCCCTCTATCTGATACGATGGTCCTCGGAACTCCATGCAGACATACGATCCTGGTCATATATGTCTTGGCCAACTTCGCGCTTGTATATGTGGTTTTCACTGGGATAAAGTGAGCTACCTTGGTCAAGCAATCAACTACTACCCAGATAGAATCATATCCTGGTCGGGTCCTGGGTAATCCGGTGATAAATTCCATGCCAAGTTTATCCCACTTCCATTCGGGTATTGGCATAGGCTGAAGTAATCCTGCTGGCTTCTGATGTTTTGCCTTCACTCTCTGACATACATCACATACCGCTACATACTCGGCAATATCCTTCTTCATTCCTGTGCACCAGAAACGTTCCTTCAAATCCAAATACATCTTGGTGTTTCTGGGGTGTATCGAGTATGGCGAGTCATGGGCCTTCTGAAGTACTAACTTCCTGATCTTTGGGTCATTGGGCACATAAACATGATCCTCAAACCATAAGGTTTCATGCTCATCCTCACGAAAACCCTTGGCTTTGCCTTTGCTCATTTTCTCCTTTATCTCAGCAATTTCCTTATCATCCTTCTGAGCTTCTCAAATATTTCCCAACAATGTAGACTGAACCTCCATTGTTGCGACAAAACCTCTTGGAACTATCTCCAAACAAAGTTCCTTGAGATCGCCAACTAACTCCTGCGGTAATCATACGCTTACGAGGGTATAGGCATAACTCTTGCGGCTCAAAGTGTCTGCTACGACATTGGCCTTTCGTGGATGATAATGTAGCTCTATATCATAATCCTTTATGAGCTCCAACCATCTCCTCTGCCTGAGATTAAACTCCTTCTGTGTGAAAATGTACTTCAAACTCTTGTGGTCTGTGTACACATCACATCGGTTTCCAATCAGAAAATGTCTCCAAGTCTTGAGCGCATGCACTACGGCTACTAACTCCAAATCATGTGTGGCATAGTTCAACTCATGAGGTCGAAGCTGCCATGAGACATATGAAACAACTCTTCCATCTTGCATTAGTACACCTCCAAGTACCAAGCGAGAAGCGTCACAATAAACTTGGAAATCCTTGCGTATATCCGGAAGAATCAGCACTGGGGCTGTAACCAAACGTTTCTTCAACTCCTGAAAACTGGTCTCACATTCCTCGGTCCATTTTAACTTGGTGTCCTTCTTCAAAAACTCTGTCATGGGTTTCGCAATCTTGGAGAAATTCTCAATGAACCTCCTATAATATCCTGCGAGTCCTAGAAAACTATGGATCTCTCCAACTAAGGTGGGTGCCAACCACTCAGTTACAGACTGAACCTTGGTGGGGTCTACTGCTATACCTTATCCTAATATAACATGTCCAGGAAATCCAACTTCCTTCAACCAAAACTCACACTTGCTAAACTTGGCATACAGTTGGTGTTCCCTGAGCTTCTCGAGAACTAAGCGCAAGTGTTCCTTGTGCTCCTCTTCATTCTTCCAGTACACCAAAATATCATCAATGAATACCACAACAAACTTATCCAAAAACTCCATGAACACCTTATTCATCATACTCATAAAATAGGCAAGGGCATTAGTCAGTCCAAAAGACATGACCGTGTACTCATATAGCTCGTACCTTGTGGTAAAAGCTATCTTAGGTATATCCTGTTCTCGAATCTTCAACTGGTGGTATCCTGATCGAAGGTCGATCTTGGAGAATACTTTAGCTCCTTGCAGCTGGTCAAACAGATCATTGATCATCGGTAGTGGGTAATTGTTCTTGATCGTCACTTCGTTCAAAGCCCGATAATCAACAACCATTCTCAAAGATCCATCCTTCTTCTCAACTAAGAGCACTGGGGCTCCCCAAGGTGATGAACTTGGCCGGATGTAACCTTTCTCCAATAACTCCTTAATCTGCTTCTTAATTTCCTCCAGATAATTTGCGAGCATCCGATACGGTCTCTTTGATATTGGTCCAGTGCCTGGCAACAGCTCTATCAAAAACTCTATGTCTTGATCTGGCGGCATGCCTGGTAATTCCTCTGGAAATACATCCGGGTGATCCTTCACAACAGGCACTTCTTCCTGAACAACTCCTGAGAAAGAATTCACTTGGCTCCTCCTTGGCGCATGTCGTGATACATACTTGATCCTCTTTCCCTCTAGGTTGGTGAGTAGAATTGACTTACTAGCACAGTCGATGTTTCCTCCGTACTTAGATAACCAATCCATGCCTAGTATTATATCCAATCCTTGTGACTCCAAAATCACTAGGTATGAGGGGAAAACGTGGCTACCAATGGTTAATAGTAACCAATCACACCATCGGCTGGCCATATACTCTGCTCCTGGCGAGCTTACTAACAAGAATGACCTAAGGGCTAGGGTTGGCAACTTAAACTTGTCCACAAATCCCCTTGATATGTATGAATGCGATGCACCAGTGTAAAAAAGAACAAGAGCGGTAAATGACTTAATCGAAAACTTACCGATCATTGCATCAGGCTGTTCTTCAACCTCCTCCACGTTGATGTGGTTCACCTAACCTCTGGTGAAAGGGTTTGGCTTCTTCCCTGAGCTTCCATTGCCATTTCCATTCTTTCCTTCAGGGCATTCAGTGGCGTAGTGTCCAGTCTTCCCGCGCTTGAAACAAGTAATGTGACTTAGATCCTTCCTGGCGGGTGTTGCTAGGTTGGAACGGTTCTGCCCGTTGCTTCCTCCATTCCCATTACGATTCTTAGGGCCACTGTGGTTATGTGTGCTTCCTCCGTTATGAGAATGGCCTCCATGTTATGGGTGTAACCTCCCGAGTTAGGGGTAAAGCGAGGCTTCTGCTGAGCTCCAGAACTATACTTCCCCTCTCCATACTTCCTTTTACGGCTCTCTATCTGTTGCTGCTTGCCTTTAATCATGAGGGCCCTGTCTACCAAATCCTAGTAGTTATTGAATGTTGCCACCATCAACTGCATACTCAGCTCATCATTCAGCCCTTCCATAAACTTCTCCTGCTTCGCGGCATCTGTGGCCACATCATCTGGGGCATAGCAAGCTAACTTACTAAACTCATCCACGTACTGCCCCACAGTATGATTTCCCCGGCGTAAGTTGCGAAACTCATGCTTCGTCATACTCATTGCTCCAGTTGAGACATGGGTTGTATGGAAAGCTTGCTGAAACTGATCCCATGTGACATTGGCTATGGGAAAAGTGGTTGTGTAATTCTCCCACCATGAGGTTGTGGGTCCATCCAATTGATGTGCAGCAAAGCGCACCTTCTTAGCATCTGTGCAACCTGTGGTGGTCATCTCCCACCCAATCGTGCGGAGCCAGTCATCAGCAACAATCGGCTCGGTGCCACTGGAAAACACCGGCGGATTTAACCTCAGAAAACGGGCTAAGTTGTCAAATAGAGGTGGTGGCGGTGGGTTGTTATTGTTGTTGTTGTTGTTCTTGTTCTTGTTGCTTTGGTTCTGGACTAGCAACTGCATCAAGGCATTCTGCTGCTGGATCAACTGGGTGAGCTTCGCTAGGAAGACAAATCTGGGGTCACGTCTCGGAGGCATCTGATAGATTTAGAGGGGGGAGATTAGAATAGAGTGGGGTCTAAGGAGAAAATCACTACCCATATGCACATGAGACAAACACATTCATATCACACCACTCAATTCAAACAAGAGCATACAATCGATCTAACTACCGTTACAAAATACTCCGACTACTACTATATACATGGGGGGAAATACTACTGATATTATGGCGGTCTACTAGAAATTTTGATCGGAGGAAGATTCCATGATATCTACTCCAGCTTCGTCTTCATAGTCATCATCACTGTCGGGGTCGGAGTCGGTGTCGTCGATGATGATGTAGTCTTTGGGATGGTTGTCCTCTCCTGGCGCAGGGTCTCCCATGAATATCCCTAGCTTCTTATTCAGGTCTTCATTCTTCTCCAATAGTACTGCAATCTCCTCTTCATATCCATCGCGTGTAGAATTGAGTTCCTCTTCCAGCTCCATGTTCCTGGTCATCACCTTCTTCAGGTCTATCATGCTGGCGCACATCTAGTTCTCCTGACACAGAATGTATTGGTTCAACTCCTGGATGTAAGCTGCAATGGACTTGTCCCTCCTGGTGCTAATCATCTCCCATTGCTCATCTCGTCGTCCACATATCTGGTAGATGGTGTCCTTAAGATCCTTGTGGTAAACTTCGCCGATGCGTCCCATGGCGATTGATACGTCTCCAGCGTATCTATAATTTTTGATTGCTCCATGCTATATTATCTACTGTTTTGGGCAATATTGGCCTTTAACATCCACTTCTATATTATTTTTGGGACAAACCTATTAACCGGAGGCCCAGCCCAGATTTGTTGTTTTATGCCTATTTCAGTGTTTTGAAGAAAAGGAATATCAGACTGAGTTGAAACGGAACGAAATCAACTGGAGAAGTTATTTTTGGAAGGAAACACACCTGATGGACTTGGACCCCACGTCAGAAGATACGGGAGCTGCCCATGAGGGTGGGGGTCCGCCCACCCCCCTAGGGCGCGCCCCCTGCCTCGTGGGGCCCCCGTGGCTCCCCTGACGTGCTTCTTCCGCCTATATAACTCCATATACCCTAAAACTTCCAGAACGCAAGATAGATCGGGAGTTTCGCCGCCAGAAGCCTCCGTAGCTACCAAAAGTCAATCGTGACCCTGTTCCGGCACCCTGCCGGAGGGGGGAACCCTCACTGGTGGCCATCTCCATCATCCCGGTGCTCTCCATGATGAGGAGGGAGTAGTTCTCCCTCGGGGCTGAGGGTATGTACCAGTAGCTATGTGTTTGATCTCTCTCTCTCTCTCGTGTTCTTGATTTGGTACAATCTTGATGTATCGCGAGCTTTGCTATTATATTTGGATCCTATGATGTTTCTTCCCCCCTCTTCTCTCTTGTAATGAATCTAGTTTCCCCTTTGAAGTAATCTTATCGGATTGAGTCTTTAAAGACTTGAGAACACTTGATGTATGTCTTGCCGTGGATATCTGTGGTGACAATGGGATACCACGTGCCACTTGATGTATGTTAAGGTGATCAACTTGCGGGTTTCGTGACATTGGGAACCTATGCATAGGGGTTGGCACACGTTTTCGTCGTGATTCTCCGGTAGAACTTTGGGGCACTCTTTGAGGTTCTATGTGTTGGTTGAATAGATGAATCTAAGATTGTGTGATGCATATCGTATAATCATACCCGCAGATACTTGAGGTGACATTGCTGTATCTAGGTGACATTAGGGTTTTGATTGATTTGTGTCTTAAGGTGTTATTCTAGTACGAACTCTAGGGCTATTTGTGACACTTATAGGAATAGCCCACCGGATTGATAGGAAAGAATAACTTTGAGGTGGTTTCGTACCCTACCATAATCTCTTCGTTCGTTCTCCGCTATTAGTAACTTTGGAGTGACTCTTTGTTGCATGTTGAGGGATAGTTTTATGATCCAATTATGTTAGTATTGTTAAGGGAACTTACACTAGCGAAAGTATGAACCCTAGGCCTTGTTTCCACACATTGCAATATCGTTTACGCTCACTTTTATCACTTGCTACCTTGCTCTTTTTATTATTTCAGATTACAAAAACTATTATCTACCATCCATATACCACTTGTTTCACCATCTCTTCGCCGAACTAGTGCACCTATACAATTTACCATTGTATTGGGTGTGTTGGGGACACAAGAGACTCTTTGTTATTTGGTTGCAGGGTTGCTTGAGACAGACCATCTTCATCCTACGCCTCCTACGGATTGATAAACCTTAGGTCATCCACTTGAGGGAAATTTGCTACTGTCCTACAAACCTCTGCACTTGGAGGCCCAACAACGTCTACAAGAAGAAGGTTGTGTAGTAGACATCAAGCTCTTTTCTGGCGTCGTTGCCGGGGAGGTGAGTGCTTGAAGGTATATCTTTAGATCTTGCAATAGAGTCTTTTAGTTTCTTGTTTTATCACTAGTTTAATTTATAAAAGAAAACTACAAAAAAATGGAATTGAGTTTGTCTCATACGCTTCACCTTTTTAATATCTTTCATGAGTATGATGGAAAGGATAATTGTGCTCAAGTGCTAGAAGAAGAAATCTATAAAATGTTTGGCACTAAATATTTGAATGATGATCATGATTCCAATGTTGTTAGTATGAATTCCTTGAATATCCATGATGGTAATGATATGCAAAGCCACAAGCTTGAGGAAGCTATGTTTGATGAAGATGATATTTTTTGTCCCCCAAGTTTTGATGAGAAAATTTATTATGATGAAAGCATGCCTCCTATCTGTGATGATTATTGTGATGACACATATGCTTTAAAGAATAATAATAACCATGAAACTTGTCATCTTGATCTTAATTTTCAATCACATGATAGTTATTTTGTTGAGTTTTCTCCCAGTATTATTCATGAGAAGAATTTTGCTTATGTGGAGAGTAGTAAAATTTCTATGCTTGTAGATCATGAAAAGAATGCTTTAGGTGCTGGTTATATTGTTGAATTCATTCATGATTCTACTGAAAATTATTATGAGGGAGGAATATATGCTTGTAGGAATTGCAATAATATCAAGTTCCCTCTCTATGTGCTTAAAATTTTGAAGTTATGCTTGTTTTACCTTCCTATGCAAGTTGATTATTGTTCCCATAAATTGTTTGCTCACAAAATCCCTATGCATAGGAAGTGGGTTAGGCTTAAATGTGCTAGTTATATTCTTCATGATGCTCTCTTTATGTTTCAATTCTTATCCTTTATGTGAGCATCGTTGAAATCATCATGCCTAGCTAGGGGCATTAAACGATAGCGCTTGTTGGGAGGCAACCCAATTTTATTTTTGTTCCTTGCTTTTTGCTACTATTTAGTAATAAATAACCCATCTAGCCTCTGTTTATATGTGTTTTTATATGTTTAATTAGTGTTTGTGCCAAGTAGAACCTTTGGGAAGACTTGGGGGAAGTCTTGTTGATCATGCTGTCAAAAACAGAAACTTTAGCGCTCACTAGAATTGCTGCCATTTTTATTTGTAGAGTGATATTTAGTTAATTCTTTTTGCATATGATTAATAGATAAATTCCTCATGTCCAGAAATTTATTTGAGAATTTTATGAGTTCCAGAAGTATACGTTTGATCCAGATTACTACAGACTGTTCTGTTCTTGACAGATTGTGTTTTTCATGTGTTGTTTACTTATTTTGATGAATCTATGGCTAGTAAAAGAGTTCATAAACCATAGAGAAGTTGCAATACAGTAGTTTTAACACCAATATAAATAAAGAATGAGTTCATTACAGTACCTTGAAGTGGTGATTTATTTTCTTATACTAACGGAGCTCACGAGTTTTCTACTTTAAGTTTTGTGTTGTGAAGTTTTCAAGTTTTGGGTAAGGATTCGATGGACTATGGAATAAAGAGTGGCAAGAGCCTAAGCTTGGGGATTCCCAAGGCACCCCAAGGTAATATTCAAGGATAGCCAAGAGCCTAAGCTTGGGGATGCCCCGGAAGGCATCCCCTCTTTCGTCTTCATTCATCGGTAACTTTACTTGGAGCTATATTTTTATTCGCCACATGATATGTGTTTTGCTTGGAGCGTCAATTTATTTTGTTAGGATTTTATTTATGTTATTTATAACAATATTTTTCATCTTTTATTTCAATAAAAGTGGCACTGATAGCCTTTACTATGCCTATTTTAGAAGTCCACATGTTGCTGTTTGAAAACAGAAAGTTTACCGCTGTTGCAATAATTCCCTAGAAAAGTCATAATTGGATAAAGTTTTGAAACCTTTTGCATATTAAGATATGATAAATTTACTACAGTGGGAATTTTCTTTCATAATTTTTGGAGCTAGGGAAGTATGGATGTTGCAGCATTCTTTACAGACTATCCTGTTTAGGCAGATTGCTGTTATGTTTGCATTGTTTGCATATGTTTGCTTCTTTAATGATACTATTTGAGGATAGGACTATTAAATATGCAGAGGAATTTAGTATGAAATGTTGAATAATAATTTTAGTGATTTGCTACAGTAGAGTATGATAAGGTTTTTGCAATGGTTTATACTAACTTATCTCACGAGTCCTTGTTGAGTTTTGTGTGGATGAAGCTTTTGAGATTTAGGGAGACCTTGATATGAGAGGAATTAAGGAGACACAAAATCTCAAGCTTGGGGATACCCAAGGCATCCCAAGATAATATTTCAAGAAGTCTCAAGCATCTAAGCTTGGGGATGCCCCGGTTGGCATCCCACCTTTCTTCTTCAACAATTATCGGTTAGTTTCGGTTGATCCTAAGTTTTTGCTTCTTCACATGATGTTTGCTATTCTTAGATGTCATTTTATTTTGCTTTGCTTGCTGTTTGAATAAAATACCAAGATCTAAAATTATTAAATGTTAGAGAGTCTTCACATAGTTGCATAATTATTCGACTACTTATTGATCTTCACTTATATCTTTCGGAGTAGTTTGTCATTTGCTCTAGTGCTTCACTTATATCTTTTAGAGCATGATGGTAGTTTTATTTTAAAGAAATAGATGATATCTCATGCTTCACTTATATTATTTTGGGAGTCTTAAATAGCATGGTAATTTGCTTAAAATCCTAATATGCTAGGTATTCAAGAATAATAAAATTCTCTTATGAGTGTGTTGAATACTATGAGAAGTTTGATACTTGATAATTGTTTTGAGATATGGAGATGGTGATATTAGAGTCATGCTAGTTGAGTGGTTATGAATTTGAGAAATACTTGTGTTGAAGTTTGTGATTCCCGTAGCATGCACGTATGGTGAACTGTTATGTAACGAAGTCGGAGCATGATTTATTTATTGATTGTCTTCCTTATGAGTGGCGGTCGGGGACGAGCGATGGTCTTTTCCTACCAATCTATCCCCCTAGGAGCATGCGCGTAGTACTTTGTTTCGATAACTAATAGATTTTTGCAATAATTATGTGAGTTCTTTATGACTAATGTTGAGTCCATGGATTATACGCACTCTCACCCTTCCACCTTTGCTAGCCTCTCTAGTACCGCGCAACTTTCTCCGGTACCATAAACCCACCATATACCTTCCTCAAAACAGCCACCATACCTACCTATTATGGTATTTCCATAGCCATTCGGAGATATATTGCCATGCAACTTTCCACCATCCAGTTTATCATGACACATTCATCATTGTCATATTGCTAGCATGATCATGTCGTTGACATAGTATTTGTGGCAAAGCCACCATTGATAGTTCTTTCATACATGTCACTCATGCATCATTGCACATACCAGTACACCGCCGGAGGCATTCATATAGAGTCATACTTTGTTCTAGTGTCGAGTTGTAATCATTGAGTTGTAAATAAATAGAAGTGTGATGATCATCATTAATAGAGCATTGTCCCAAGAAAAAGGAAGGCCAAAAAAAAGAGAAAGGACATTAAAAAAGAAAGGCCAAATAATAAAATAAAAATAATAATAAAATAAAAGGTACAATGCTACTATCCTTTTACCACACTTGTGCTTCAAAGTAGCACCATGATCTTCATGATAGAGAGTCTCCTATATTGTCACTTACACATACTAGTGGGAATCTTTCATTATAGAACTTGGCTTGTATATTCCAATGATGGGCTTCCTAAAAATGCCCTAGGTCTTCGTGAGCAAGCAAGTTGGATGCACACCCACTAGTTTCTTTTGTTGAGCTTTCATACATTTATAGCTCTAAGTGCATCCGTTGCATGGCAATCCCTACTCACTCACATTGACATCTATTGATGGGCATCTCCATAGCCCGTTGATATGCCTAGTTGATGTGAGACTATCTTCTCCCTTTTTGTCTTCTCCACAACCACCATTCTATTCCACCTATAGTGCTATGTCCATGGCTCACGCTCATGTATTGCGTGAAGATTGAAAAAGTTTGAGAACATCAAAAGTATGAAACAATTGCTTGGCTTGTCATCGGGGTTGTGCATGATTTAAATATGTTGTGTGGTGAAGATGGAGCATAGCCAGACTATATGATTTTGTAGGGATAACTTTCTTTGGCCATGTTATTTTGAGAAGACATAATTGCTTTGTTAGTATGCTTGAAGTATTATTATTTTTATGTCAATATGAACTTTTGTCTTGAATCTTTCGGATCTGAATATTCATATCACAAGTAAGAAGAATTACATTGAAATTATGCCAACTAGCATTCCACATCAAAAATTATCTTTTTATCATTTACCTACTCGAGGACGAGCAGGAATTAAGCTTGGGGATGCTTGATACGTCTCCAACGTATCTATAATTTTTGATTGCTCCATGCTATATTATCTACTATTTTGGGCAATATTGGGCTTTATTATCCACTTTTATATTATTTTTGGGACTAACCTATTAACGGGAGGCCCAGCCTAGATTTGTTATTTTATGCCTATTTCAGTGTTTTGAAGAAAAGGAATATCAGACGGAGTCGAAACGGAACGAAATCAACTGGAGAAGTTATTTTTGGAAGGAAACATGCCTGATGGACGTGGACCCACGTCAGAAGATACGGGAGCTGCCCACGAGGGTGGGGGGCGTGCCCACCCCCCTAGGGCGCGCCCCTGCCTCGTGGGGCCCCCGTGGCTCCCCTGACGTGCTTCTTCCACCTATATAACTCCACATACCCTAAAACTTCCAGAACGCAAGATAGATCGGGAGTTCCACCACCAGAAGCCTCCGTAGCCACCAAAAGTCAATCAGGACCCTGTTCCGGCACCCTGTCGGAGGGGGAACCCTCACCGGTGGCCATCTTCATCATCCCGGTGCTCTCCATGACGAGGAGGGGGTAGTTCTCCCTCGGGGCTGAGGGTATGTACCAGTAGCTATGTGTTTGATCTCTCTCTCTCTCTCTCTCTCTCTCTCTCTCTCTCTCTCTCTCTCTCTCGTGTTCTTGATTTGGTACGATCTTGATTTATCGCGAGCTTTGCTATTATATTTGGATCCTATGATGTTTCTTCCCCCCTCTTCTCTCTTGTAATGAATCGAGTTTCCCCTTTGAAGTAATCTTATCGGATTGAGTCTTTAAAGACTTGAGAACACTTGATGTATGTCTTGCCGTGGATATCTATGGTGACAATGGGATACCACGTGCCACTTGATGTATGTTAAGGTGATCAACTTGCGGGTTTCGTGACATTGGGAACCTATGCATAGGGGTTGGCACACGTTTTCGTCGTGATTCTCCGGTAGAACTTTGGGGCACTCTTTGAGGTTTTATGTGTTGGTTGAATAGATGAATCTGAGATTGTGTGATGCATGTCGTATAATCATACCCACAGATACTTGAGGTGACATTGGAGTATCTAGGTGACATTAGGGTTTTGATTGATTTGTGTCTTAAGGTGTTATTCTAGTACGAACTCTAGGGTTGTTTGTGACACTTATAGGAATAGCCCACCGGATTGATTGGAAAGAATAACTTTGAGGTGGTTTCGTACCCTACCATAATCTCTTCGTTCGTTCTCCGCTATTAGTAACTTTGGAGTGACTCTTTGTTGCATGTTGAGGGATAGTTTTATGATCCAATTATGTTAGTATTGTTGAGGGAACTTACACTAGCGAAAGTATGAACCCTAGGCCTTGTTTCCACACATTGCAATATCATTTACACTCACTTTTATCACTTGCTACCTTGCTCTTTTTATTATTTCAGATTACAAAAACTATTATCTACCATCCATATACCACTTGTTTCACCATATCTTCGCCGAACTAGTGCACCTATACAATCTACCATTGTATTGGGTGTGTTGGGGACACAAGAGACTCTTTGTTATTTGGTTGCAGGGTTGCTTGAGAGAGACCATCTTCATCCTATGCCTCCTACGGATTGATAAACCTTAGGTCATACACTTGAGGGAAATTTGCTACTGTCCTACAAACCTCTGCACTTGGAGGCCCAACAACGTCTACAAGAAGAAGGTTGTGTAGTAGACATCAGCGATGTGGGCTGCCATGCTCTTTCCTAGACTCCAGGTTGGTGCATCAAAGGAAAACTCTATGTGCTCAGTAACTGGTGTGAATGTCCTTCCTGGAACATGTACTCGAATCATCCAGCGCTCTTCTTCCGGTAGTGTGGCGGTGTAGGTCCCCGTGAAGCTTGGTATTCCAATGTTCACGTATCTAGTAGCCTCCTTCAAGTGTCGTCCAAAAGGGGTGTCTTCATCCGGTTGAGAAAACTTGTTCCTTGGGCCCGCCATCTACAGAGTAGAAAGTGGAGAAGAGTTCGAAATGAGTAGAGAAGAGTGTCGTATGGCTCATTTTAGTGGTCGCGTCCTACAGTCAGCGTGTGCTCTGATACCATCTTGTAGCGATCCGACCTCAGACGGTCAAATCTCTATGCATAAGTGTCATCCCTGGATCGATAATGCTAACACACACAGTACTCGAAGGATTTATAACAGAGTTCAATCACACACTTATTACATTGAATGTCTCAAAGAGAGAACTTATTACAATAATATGGCTGAAGGCCATCTAATTAAGATAACAGTGGAAGCTTCAAAGGTAAAATGAGTCCATCAACTCCAATGGCATAGCTGAGTGCATGACAACAACCTAGCGCACCTTACTCTTCATCTGAAAACTCTGCAACATAATAAGTTGCAGCCTGTGTAGGTTAGCACATGGAATATGCTGGCAAAATAACACTGTAGATCAATGAGCATGTAACAGCTATAACTATATGCATATTTGGTTAGTGGAGACTCTATGGTTAACTTTGCAGAAAGCTAGTTTTTCCCTACAACAAAGGAACAAATTTTATTTAACTACAAAGTTTGTTGAACACATTGAGAAGGTTTTTCCAACTCAATCCCAAGTTAATAAATTTCAACTCAACAAATTAATTAAATAGAGCGATGAGATCAAATCAACAATTCAAGTACCAGATGTCGGTGTCAAAACCGGCAGATCTCGAGTAGGGGGGCCCGAACTATGCGTCTAAGGCTAATGGCAACAGGAGGCAGGGGACACGATGTTTACCCAGGTTCGGGCCCTCTCGATGGAGGTAATACCCTACTTCCTGCTTGGTTGATCTTGATGATATGAGTATTACAAGAGTTGATCTACCACGAGATCGTAGAGGCTAAACCCTAGAAGCTAGCCTATGATTATGATTGTTGTTGTCCTACGGACTAAACCCTCCGATTTATATAGACGCCGGAGGGGCTAGGGTTACACAAAGTCGGTTACAGAGAAGGAGATCTACATATCCGAATCGCCAAGCTTTCCTTCCATGCAAAGGAGAGTCCCACCCGAACACAAGACGAAGCCTTCAATCTTGTACCTTCATAGTCCAACAATCCGGCCAAAGTATATAGTCTGGCTGTCTGAGGACCCCCTAATCCAGGACTCCCTCAGTAGCCCCTGAACCGGGCTTCAATGACGATGAGTCCGGCGCGCAGATTGTCTTCGGCATTGCAAGGCGGGTTCCTTCTCCGAATACTCCATAGAAGATTTTGAACACAAGGATAGTGTCCGGCTCTGCGAAAAAAATTCCACATACCACCGTAGAGAGTGCAATATTCCACAAATCCAATCTGCTGACAACTTTCATAATGTGACATCACACCATGACCTGGTCTTTATTCAAACCGTTTTCCTCAACCAGCTGCTGCACATGTTGCGAGGCGGTTTCCTTGGCCTGTCTTGTCGAAGCAGAGATCGTGTCCCCTTATCACGGGATTCTCATCAATACGGGTATGGGTAACCCAACCGTGCCATCAATCGCGGTGCTTGGGGAATAAGCGATTTTATGGGGCAAGTGGGGAGGCGCACAGTTTCTAGCGCCTTTATAAAGGGACAAGGATTCCTCTTTTTCACCCACGCCTCCTTCTTCCCCTGCCCATCCATTCTCGTGCACTCGAGCTCCAGCGCCCAAGTTCTCATCTTCTCCGCAAAGCCATTCCAAACATGTCCGGAGCGGGAGGCAAGTGGATGGTCTCCTCCGTTACAGAGGAGGACATTACGAAGCTCCGGGAAGCCAGATACCTGGCCCCAGACATCGCGCACCGGCTCCCAGACGCGAGGAAGATTGTACCTACTCCAGAACCCCATGAGAGGGTTGTACTCCTCACCCACTTCATCCGCGGACTGGGATTTCCCCTCCACCCATTTGTCCGCGGGCTCATGTTCTACTACGGGCTGGACTTCCATGATCTGGCCCCCAATTTCATCCTCAACATCTCGGCGTTTATCATTGTGTGTGAGGCCTTCCTCCGCACAAGCCCCACTTCAGCCTGTGGCTGAAGACCTTCAACATTAAACCGAAGGTGGTGGTCGGCTAGCAAGCGGAGTGTGGAGGTGCCATGGTGGGGAAAATGCCCAATGTCACCTGGCTCGAAGGCTCCTATGTGGAGACCGTGAAGGGGTGGCAATCGGGGTGGTTCTACATCACCAAGTCGTGCGACACCAACTGGGTGGCAGCCCCCGAATTTTGATACGTCATCCCCATGCGGCTCACCTCCTGGAAAGAGAAGGGCCTATCCTGGGGTTCATCGGTGGAGCTGAACGGACTCCAGAGCTGTGTTAAAAATATGATAAGCAAGAAAATCAAGCTTTTCAACGTGGTCCAGGTCATGCTCTTCCGCCGGATCCTTCCGTGTCAAAGACGGGCATTCAATATGTGGGAGTTCGACCCAGCCAAGCACCAGACACTGCGAGAGCTTTTTGACACGATGCACAAAGACGTCTGGAAGGTGTTGTTCAAGGCCGCTGAGGTACCTCCTCCCCTTACCAAGGATCGCGGACTCAACGCAAAGTGCCCTGCCAATCCGGTAAGCTCTTTATATCTCACAAGATATTCCTTTCCCCAGTATAATCATGTGAGGGATCTGAAACTCCATGCCATTTTAACAGGACTGGGTAGCGACAGCGGAGCGGATCGATTGTCCGGCCCCACTGCCCAAAGATCCAGCAAAGGCTCTCTTAGTGGAGATGCTGGTTCCGGTGTCCTATGAGGCGCCGGAGAAGAAGGCCAAGAAGAAGGCCACGGGGACCAGGAAAGGTCTCTGCGCAAGGTTGTATCGGACTCATCGTCCGAAAACACCGAGGCGCACTCCTCCCACAAAAACGAGGAGGAGGAAGAGGAAAGTTCTCCCCCCCCCAACCGGGGGGGACAAGAAAAGGAAGGCTGCCCCATCTGGGGAGGCTGAAGGGTCCAAGAAGGGAAGGACCCTCCTTCCGGACCACTCCACAACAGCCGCTTACAGCGACAAGGAGTGGTTGCCCAGGGACAAGCCCCTGGCGAAGTTGTAAGTATCTGGATACTATAATAGTTCTGGTATGTTTTGTTTTATTGCTTCTTATCATGTCAAACATGATCGTGCAATCCATCCAAAGCCCACATCGACGTATCCTCTTCGGATGGGTCTTTGGGCTAGTCGGCGATGAACAGCGATTCACTCCTGACAGCCACCTCCCCCCGGCCCACGGACGACATCGAGGTGTTGTCTCAGAGGGCATCGGACCAAGGGGAGATAATTCTGGAGGCGCCCCAAGGCGACATTGAAAGTGCGTTATATCGACTAGAGGGGGGTGAATAGGCGATTTTTATGAAAGTCTTCAAAACGTGGGAGTTTCAAAGACAAACGATAGAAATAAACCTATTACCATGTAGCGGAAGGTAGACTACACTAGGCAAACCATAGTCAAGTATTCAATAAAGTGAAAGCACAATGACCAATAGTAGCTAGGTAGTAAGGATCAGGTAGGAAGATATTATGAAGCCAAACGGAACACGCAGTCAGTCAGTGAAGACAGAAAATAGTGCAATCATACAATGACTTCACAAGGACCAACAGTAAGTAAAGGGAAGGGAAGGATGAAACCAGTGACTCGTTGAAGACAATGATTTGTTGGACCAGTTCCAGTTGCTGTGACAAATGTACGTCTGGTTAGGGCGGCTAGGTATTTAAACCTGAGGACACACAGTCCCGGACACCAGTCCTGAACACGCAGCTTAGGACACCCAGTTCTCACCGTATTCCCCTTGAGCTAAGGTCACACAGACCTCGCCCAATCACTCTGGTAAGTCTTCAAGGTAGACTCCCAAACCTTCACAGACTTCGTTCACCGGCGATCCACAATGTCTCTTGGATGCTCAGAACACGACGCTTAACCGGCTGGAGGATTCACAGTCCTCAAGTGTAATAAGTCTTCAGATCACACAGACAAGAAGACTTAAGTGATGCCTTAACACTCTTTGGCTCTGGGTGGTTAGGGCTTTATCCTCGCAAGGAATTCTTTCTCAAAGGCTTCAAGGTGGGTTGCTCTCAAACGACAAAAGCCGTACTCTAACTCTGAGCAGCCAACCATTTATGGTTGTAGGGGGTGGGCTATTTATAGCCACTGGGCAACCCGACCTGATTTGTCCAAAATGACCCTGGGTCACTAAGGAACTGACACATGTTCCAACGGTCAGATTTCAAACACACACGGCAACTTTACTTGGGCTACAAGCAAAGCTGACTTGTCTGACTCTGGACAAGATTCGCTCTCATAGTCTTCACTCAAAGACATAGGTTTTGGTTAAGCATCACTTCAGTCATTCTGACTGGTTCTCTTGGACCCCACTTAACAGTACAGTGGTTCCTATGACTCAACAAAGAAGAAAAAGAACTACGAAAGACCTAAGTCTTCGAGCTCCATAGGCTTCATGCGACGTCTTCTCTTGTCATAGTCTTCAATGTGAATATCTTCATATACCACCTTTGACATCAATGTCTTCATACATTTTTAGGGGTCATCTCTGGTAGGAAAACCGAATCAATAAGGGACTTCTACCTGTGTTATCCTGCAATTCTCACAAACACATTAGTCCCTCAACTAGGTTTGTCGCGAATACTCCAAAACCAACTAGGGGTGGCACTAGATGCACTTACAATCTCCCCCTTTTTGGTGATTGATGACAAACTAGTTGAAGTTGTTTTCAACGGGGAATATAATATGTGAAATTGTAAAGGATAAGGAATTGTCTTCATAAGTTGCAAGGGCTTCCCCTGAAGATGTGCATATAAGTAATTTGCTTTTGGAATGCAAATGCACATGGCAGGTTGTACTCGTGGAGATCCTCTTCAACTTATGATGGCAATTCATTATGCATGAGAAGGTATGTGAAGATAATGGCATGCATAATGGAAAATGGACGTCTACAAAATGATATAAGTGCGGAATTGATCATCGCACATGCGGAATTTATCGTCGCATCACGAAGTAGCAAATAAGTAGCAGACGACCATCGAGTTTAGGTGTTACAACTCAAAGAACCAAATGTATCAAAACAAGAGTTGTAAACACGAGGCAAAATATAAAGCAACCGCCCATGTGGACCCGCTTGAAGACTATCAAACTCATATGCTTCTCCCCCTTTTGTCAGTAAGGACCAAAAAGGTTTGAAGACATAGAGCATCTACTCATTCCCATGAAGAGTAGGTGAAGCAGCAGGGTCGTCGGTGGTTTTCGGCGGTGCAGAAGAACTTGGAGCAGTGTCGAAGCGTGCTGAAGGAGGTGGCGGTGAAGTAGCATCGTCTTCGTTCTCGATCACTCTGGCATTCACAGTTGCAGTAGAGGAAGAGAACTCAGAGTCTTCAAGAGATGGAGTTTGTAGCAGCACTGCCCTTCGAGGAGGTGTGGAGTCAAACTTGAAGCGTTCAGAGAAGCCATCTTCTTGAAGATCATCTTCAGAGCACATAAGCGTTAGCCCTTTCCATGTGCATCGAGAGGTTTCATGGGCAACAAAGGCATTCTTGGTGGCAAGATTGCGAATGCGGTTGACATCCACCAAGAGGCTTTGCATTTGGCGCTTCAGCCAGTCATGATGCCTATCCTGTTTCTGATGAAGAGCCACTAGAAGCTCTCGGTCATTAAGGACACGAGTGCGCTTCTTGGGTCGTTGGGCAATTGTGCTATCGGTGGCTTCAGTAAGGGCAGGATGTGGTGCACGTGTAGTTCCAGCCAACGGATAAACACGAGTGACTACTTCAACTCCTTCAATGTTCTGAGAAAAGCTTTAATGCTCCGCATTCTGAAGACTAAGAGGCTGCTTGGCAGGCTCAGGATAAATGGCTTCAACGGACATATCCACATCAGGCAAAAAGATCCGATGATTGCGAGCAGATGGCTGATATGAGATAGCGGAGTGGAGTTTAATCAGCCGCATTATCCATGGAGCGTAGAACTTCAAGCCAAATAGATCAGAGCCTGATGCAGCGAGTTGGCGGATGAAGAAGTCCTGTGCATTGAAGCATTTGCCATGAAGAATATAGAAGACCAAAGTCTTCATTGCACCTTCCAGCTTGGCATGTGGAGAACGTCCTTTGATGGACCAGAGAGTTTGCCTTATGATGTGATAAATAGTCCTTGGCAGATACTCAAGGTCTTCAACAAGGAACTCCTTAGGATATGCAGCTTCTTGTGGCAATGGCTTCATCATACTGAGCATCTGACTCATGTTTGGTTCAGGTTTCTGAAAGATGCTCTCCATAGCTTCTTTGTGAAGCTGACAGCTAGGTTCGTAGAGATTGCTAGGAGTGGGGAGACCAGTGAGCTCAATGATATCAAAGGCTTTGGCTTCGTGATGAACATTTCCTGTCATCCATTCCAGGACTCAAGTCTTTGGATCTCTGTTGTACCCACGGATGTGAAGTGTGGCATAGAATTGGAGCAGCAACTCTTCATTCCAGTGCTCTTGGTCGGTGACAAACGGCAACAGTCCAACCTCTTTGAAGCAATCCAGAGCTTCTTCCAGACAGGGCAGACCAGCTATTGCTTCGATGTCAAGACGCTTATGTGGGAAGATGCGACCTTGATTGTACAGAATGCAGGAGTAATAGCTTCGCTACGGATAGCTCCAGAACCGATCATAAGATATTCTTTCCCTTGAGTAGGGGTTCTTGGAGCTATTGAAGAAGGTGTTGTCTACTTTGAAGCCATTGACATTGAAGGATCCAGGTGCTGATGCAGGACCTGGAAACCTGGGCAATCTTGGGATTGGCTTCTGTACCTGAGGCCTGTGCTCAACATGATAGTCAAACTGAGGACCAGCAGCAGGCGTAGGAACAGAAGCAGTAGTATCATTGGCTTCACTGACTTCTGGTGCTTTTGTTGGTGTAGGCTCCACATTGGCTTCAGCCATGACAGAGTCAGTGGCTTCATTGGTGTTGGTGGTGGCAGCCTCATGATTCTCAACCTCCACTTGATGAGCTGGAGGGTCGGTCACAGTCACGTTCTCCTCGAGAACAGCTTCTTGGTGAGACGGGGTGTAGCAGCGCTTGGGGTTTCTTCTTCATCGGCTGATGCAACCGGAATGTCTTCAGCAGCTTTAGATTCAGACTCAGAGACTGGAGGCCTTGGTCCTTTGCGAAGCCTGCGTAACGCTGGCGACGCCTGTGGAGTTGGAGTTGGCTGGGCCTCAAGGTCATCTTCCTCTTGTGCTTGTGGGCGATTAGCCCATGATGCATCCTGAGCAATTGGCATCAGAGGACGACCAATGCTGATGAGTTCGCTGTGCGTTAGCACATGCGATGATACCTGTTGGTGCTCGAGCTGAGGAAGAACTACATAATCTTCAACATGGTCATGGTGACCAATGTCTTCAGCAGCGGTGGGATCAGCTGCTGGAAAGTCTTCAGCTTCATGAGACTCTGTGAAAGTAGGCTCATGGACAGTCAGTTGACGCTCTTGATGTTCAGCGTCAGGGCGAACCATGGAGATGGGTTCAACAATTAAGGGCTCTGTGGGAGCAGCCCGTTCCTTCTTGGTTTTCCGCTTCTTCTTGGAGGGAGCAGTAGTAGAGGCTTCAGGATGTTTTGGCTTCAGCCTCAGCAGTCCTCGTCTTCTTCAGTTCTGAAGCGGTTGACCTGGCCTTTGGCTTCGAGCCAGTCATGCTAGTTGGGAAGACAATGGGATCTGCTTCCTGCCTTGGTGCGTCGGGTTCGGCCATAGCGGGCTTCTTCTTCTTCTTTGCAGCCATCCTGGGGTCGATGCCAGGACGCCCAAGGGCCTTGCGCTTCTCAGCCTCATTGTAGGCTTGCACACACTTGTCGGCCAGGCTCTTCATGCGCTCACGAGAACCTTGAGTTTCTTCATGCTTCTTGAGAAAGGCTTCTTTAAGCTCGTGCAGCATGATCTTGAAGTTCTTGACCTCTTGCACGCTGAGCTTGGCCATATGCTTCTTGAACTGAGCTTTCTCAAAGTCAATCTTCTGCTTCAGTTCGACGATGCGCTGAGCTAGAGCTAGCTCTGAAGCAATGGCGCCATGGAAGGCGACACTAAGAACAATGGGAAGTTGAAGGTCTTCAAAGCTGAGGTTGGGCGTTTCAAAACACTCATCAATGAAGTCGTGGATGATTGCCACGTCAAAGAGAGGCAAATTGTTGAAGATTTCTGCTTCTTCTTTGCTCTTGATCAGTTGCTCAAGAGCATCATCTGCAAGATCTTCATCACTGGACAGATCAATGGCATCGTTGCGTAGAATAGCAGCAGCTGTCAGTTCTTGGCCGGTGTGTGGCAGAGGCATCTTGACCTTCTGGGGCTTGGAGATGCGTGACAAGTCTTCAGACTGCACACTGTCTTCAGGAGGTGCAGTGGCCAGTGGCTTCGCCCGTGAGATTTTTGGTGCAGAGGCAGGCTTTGAAGCTTTTGGCTGTTTCAGTTTCTTTGGCTTTGGCGCTGCAGGCGCTTCATCTGATTCAACATCATCTGCAGGATCATTCACGGCTGTCCCTTGAACCACGATATGAGTGATGAGACCTTCCAAGTTGTAGAAGGGCCCAAGAAGATTGGGTTCAGCTTCACGAGTTCCATCGGCATGGGGAGCAGAGGGACCAGGGTTGAAGTCTAATCCCAAAGACTTCTTGTTCTGCTTCGCTGAGTTCTTGGCAAACTGGAAGTTGCGCTTGAATAGATTGTTGTCACGACACCATAGTAGTGACAATGGGTGTGCATCTGCAGGCTGCGGCCCACGGACCATGCAGGGATAGAAGCCTTGTTCAATGGCTTCTTCTCTGGACCTGGGTTGAAGATTCTTGTATAGGATGTCTCCCCACGGTCGCTTGATGGCATTTTTCTCAGCATATTCTTGGGTCACAAACCGGTATTTGAACCATTGTTCTGCCCAATATCATCGAATCCATTGGATTCGGGTCTTGCGCTGATTGTAATCCTCTTCAGGATCTGTCTTGTAAAGCTCTGAGAGGTCATCGGGCAAATCTCTTGATGTTCCCCCACGATGCTGACTGCCTCCCTTCCGTGCAAATTTCTCTGTAGCCATGAACTTTAACATGAATGGCTTCAACATGTTCAAAGGCTTCAGAGGCTTTCGCTTGCTGGACAAACAGGAACTGGCTTCGGGAGAATTTATATGATGTTGTAAGAATTCTGCAAATGAATGCAGACTATGAGAACCAAGGGATTCTCCCACGGACATGTACCTGTGACAACATTAAGGTGCGAGGGAAGGGGAAGAGGTCATATGCATTCTCAGAAGATTTTGAAGATAAATCAGTTTAGAAGACATTGACCTCATCGTGCGAAGACATTCACTCATAGATAAGGAGTTGGTTCTAGATTTGTATGAATCCAGAGATTAGTACAAGTGAGGAATCTAACTGCTTCGTGAAGCATAAGTGAACATACTATGCATAATATGAGATGCAGTATGAAGTGGATCCAACATGTGTGAACATAAACTACTTGTGGTAGAAAGTGACGAATCTGTAGGATCGAAGGGGCCGTAAAAAGGAAGTTTTATTTACCACACAAGGAACTGCTAGACGGAGTGGAAGTGGAGGCCGAGCAGTTCGATCGTCCGTGCCCTAACTTGGCGACGGAGGACACCTACGGCGACGGCGGAGAAGACGATGTCCGCGGTCGGCGTGAAGACGGCGTCGGAGAGGTTGCGGCAGCGAAGCGCTTTGTCACCGGCGTTGTCGAGGGCTAGAGGTGGCGCTAGGGTTCGTGCGAGAGTGGAAGAATAGATAATGACTGCGGTGAGACGTGTATTTATAGGGACAGGGGCGGCTCAGTGTTATTTCACAGGTGCCCCTGGCGATTCACATCTGAGGAACACGTGGCCATCATGCAGCATGTCGGAGGTTGTTCCACGTCCCACGCATGCCTGGATTGTCAGGTGGTCGTTCCCACTTCTCCGGGTTTCAGGTGAAGGAATGAGCATTGAAAATGGACTTAATGTTTGTCTCTGTATCTTCTGCTGACAAGGACGGAGAGAAGACATTCGACAGTTTCAATAGAATGCATATGATTTGGAGAGATAGAGTTTGAGATAGAAAGCATAGAGAGGTTAGGGTCCGATCACATTCACTTAGTTCAAAAGATTCAACACGAAGACATAGCTATAAGTGAATGTTGTAGAGGACAGAACACTAGTATATATATAATCAACATAGTGAAGATAATCATGAAGACATGTTGAGATTGAAGTCAAACCAAATGTGAAGACATGGCAAATGTAACGCCATGAGTGAAACACTTCAAACAGAACCTTTGGTGGTGGCGTTACCCACCGTATAGGAAGTATTAGACCCAGACACGGCGCACAATTATCGTGGCGCTCCGAAGTCAAATTCCACATTAATGTATCCACACTTAGAATGTATGTCTTCATTGATTGAAGATATACTTTACTTCGTGTGTTGCACATCTAAGTCATCAATATGCATAAGTGTTAGGATGTGTGCCTGATTACAGGACATTTGAGGATTCCAAGATATTTAGCTCACACCGTAACTTGCAAAATCTCTTCTCATCCAAGGGCTTGGTGAAGATATCTGCTAATTGCTCTTCAGTGTTGGCATGTATGATATCAATGTCTTCCTTCACAACATGATCTCTGAGAAAGTGATGACGAATTTCAATGTGCTTTGTCTTCGAGTGCTGAACTGGGTTGTTGGCAATCTTGATGGCGCTTTCATTATCGCAGTAGAGTGGCACTTGCTTCAGATGAATACCATAGTCCTTGAGTGTTTGCTTCATCCACAGAAGCTGAGCGCAGCAAGATCCGGCAGCAATGTATTCAGATTCAGTAGTGGAGAGAGATACACAGTTCTGCTTCTTTGAAGACCAACATACAAGTGATCATCCCAGAAAATGACATGTGCCTGATGTAGACTTGCGATCCACCTTGTCACCAGCATAATTAGCATCCGAGAATCCAACTAGATCAAACTCTGAGCCCTTTGGATACCATAATCCTAGAGTTGGGGTGTGAGCCAAATATCGAAGAATTCGCTTCACAGCTAAGTGATGCGACTCCTTTGGTGCCGCTTGGAATCGAGCACACATGCAAACACTAAGCATAATATCTGGCCTAGATGCACATAGATAAAGTAAAGAACCAATCATGGAGCGGTATACCTTTTGATCGAACTCTTTACCATTATCGTCGGGACCCAGATGATGTTTGCGTGGCATTGGCGTCGTGAAGCCTTTGCAGTCTTGCATACCGAACTTCTGCAGGCAATCTTTGAGATACTTCTCTTGAGATATCAAGATGCCGTTGCGTTGCTGTCGTATTTGAAGACCGAGGAAGAACTTAAGCTCTCCCATTATGGACATCTGATATTGCTCTTGCATCATATATCCAAACTCTTCACTGTACTTCTGATTGGTGCAGCCGAAGATAATGTCATCCACATATATTTGGCACACAAACAGTTCACCATCATATGTCTTCGTGAAGAGAGTGGGGTCGAGGGAACCAGGTATGAAGCCTTTGCTCTTCAGGAAGTATTTGAGTGTGTCATACCAAGCCCGAGGGGCTTGCTTGAGGCCATATAGTGCCTTGTTGAGCTTGTATACCATGTCAGGATGTTTTGGATGTTCAAAGCCAGGCGGTTGTGCAACATACACTTCTTCTTCAATCTTGCCATTGAGAAAAGCGCTCTTCACATCCATTTGATATAGAAGTATGTTATGATGATTTGCATAGGCCATCAGTATGCGTATGGCTTCAAGTCGAGCCACGGGAGCAAATGTTTCATCGAAGTCAATTCCTTCCACTTGAGTATATCCTTGAGCAACTAGACGGGCTTTGTTTCTGACAACTTGACCATGCTCATCTTGCTTGTTGCGGTATATCCGTTTGGTGCCTATTATATTGTGCTTCCGAGGATCGGGACGCTTAACCAGTTCCCATACATTATTCAGCTCAAACTGTTGAAGCTCTTCTTGCATAGCTTGAATCCATTCAGGTTCCATGAAGGCTTCTTCAACTTTCTTGGGTTCTGTTATTGAGATGAATGCGAAGTGCCCACAGAAATTTGCTAGTTGTGTTGCCCTTGAACGAGTGAGCGGACCGGGTGCATTGATGCTATCAATTATTCTCTCAATCTGCACTTCATTGGCAACACGAGGATGTACATGGCGAAGATTTTGCTCTTGTTGATCATTGTCATTGTTAGAGGAATTGTCTTCGGGCTGAGCATTGTCTTCAGGTTGATCAGGTGCGGAGATGATAAGTTCCTCTTCAGGTTGAGCTTCAGAGGGTATGATTTCTCCAGTTCCCATTAGTTTGATTGATTCACTGGATGGAACTTCATCTAGCACATTTAGCAGGTGCTCTCTTTCTGAACCGTTAGTCTCATCGAACCGCACATCCACTATTTCAACCACTTTACAATGAAAGAGATTGAAGACTCTGTAGGAGTGCGAATCCTTTCCATATCCAAGCATAAAACCCTCATGTGCTTTTGGTGCAAATTTTGAAGTGTGATGTGGATCCTTGATCCAGCACCTGGCGCCAAATATTCCGAAGTAACTGACATTTGGCTTCTTGCCAGTAAGGAGCTCATAAGATGTCTTGTTCAGAAGCTTGTGAAGATAAACACGATTGATTGTATGGCATGCAGTGTCAATGGCTTCGGGCCAGAATTTTCTTGGAGTCTTGTATTCATCAAGCATTGTTCGGGCCATCTCAATGAGTGTTCTGTTCTTGCGTTCGATGACACCATTCTGCTGTGGCGTGTACGGAGCTGAGAATTCATGTGTGATGCCCAAAGTATCAAGATATGTATCAAGGCCAGTGTTCTTGAATTCAGTGCCATTGTCACTTCTGATGTGCTTTATCTTGGCGCCATAGTTGTTCATTGCTCGATTGGCGAAGCGTCTGAAGACATCCTGCACCTCAGTCTTGTAGAGGATTATGTGCACCCAAGTATATCTAGAATAATCATCAACAATGACAAAGCCATAGAGACAAGCAGTAGTAGTAAGAGTTGAGTAATGAGTGGGACCGAAAAGATCCATGTGGAGCAGTTCGAAGGGTCAAGTTGTTGTCATGATTGTCTTCGAGGGATGTTTGGCCCTCGTTATCTTTCCTGCTTCACAGGCACCGCATAAGTGATCTTTCTTGAACTTGACGCCCTCGATGCCTATGACATGCTTCTTCTTTGCAAGGGTGTGGAGGTTCCTCATGCCAGCATGCCCTAGCCTCCGATGCCAGAGCCAGCATTCTGAAGCTTTTGCTAGAAGACCTACAGCAAGCTGTGGTCCTGCTGAGAAATCTACCATGTACAAATCATCTTTCCGATACCCTTCAAACACTAGAGACTTGTCAGATTCCATTAGAACAAGGCAGCGATATTTTCCAAACATTACCATCATGTTCAAATCGCAAAGCATTGAGACAAACATTAAGTTGAAGCCAAGGGATTCAACAAGCATGACTTTATCCATGTGTTGATCCTTTGAGATTGCAACTCTACCTAGACCCAATACCTTACTTTTACCAGTGTCAGCAAATGTGATGTGACTCTTGTCGGATGGACATAAGGTTGAGTCCATAAGAAGGCTTCTTTTGCTAGTCATGTGATTGGTACACCCACTATCAATAATCCATTCTGAAGACGCTGGCGTCGTACCCTACAGTGCAGTTAGGGGGATAGGCTTCACGAAGAGAATTGTGAAGCAAAAACATTTGACGAACCAGTGGGTTATGAAAGCTTAGATCCAGATTAGGACCGATAGGGAGAGTAGCAAGCAATTCAGGAACGAAGTACATAATAAGACCATTTGGGCATTTGATCTTGTGCCCTACAAGATGTTTAAGGTCCCCAGCAATAGCGTCAGACGATTTTGGTTTTCTGCTGGAGACCCTTCCCTGCAAAAGAGAGTTAAGCTTTCTTAGCCACCCACATCTTCAAGGGTGGCTTAGAAGCAATAAGTCTAAGTGCAGCATCTGAGAACTTTGGCTTTGGAGCCCTAGCAAAAAGTCTTGCAGCCGGACAATAGTACTCATAAGAATAAGCAGAATAGTTCTTGGTCTTATGAACATGGCGGTTTGATGAACCGCGCTCACATTCATAGGCCTGAGTATGGTTTCCCTGTGGTGTCACGATGACATTCACAGAAAGATTCTCCAAACACCTTTTCGACACCCAGATCTTCTTCATAGGCGGTCCATTCCTGCAGTTAGTACCAATGTACCTGGCAAACACTTCACCATTCTAATTCTTAAATAGATTATAGTTTGCATCAAAGGATTCATCAATGATAATGGGGTTAGCACAAGTGAAGCCAGATAGAGTGGATGGATCTGCTGAAGGTTCCTTTGCAGCAACCCATGTGGTTTTGGGGTACTACTCAGGTTTCCAGTAAGAGCCATCAGCATTCATTTTCCTTACGAACCCAACACCCTCTTTCCTCGGGTTTCGGTTTAGGATCTGCCTTTTGAGGACATCACATAGTGTCTGATGCCCTTTAAGACTTTTGTACATCCCTGTTTCAAGCAATGTCTTCAACCTAGCATTCTCATCAGCAATAGCAGTGGTATCCTCAGCAGAGGGGTTAGTTCCCACATCAACAATTGAAGATATTGCGACAGTAGTAGCAGTAGAACATTCAGCAATAGAAGTAGCATTATCACGCTCAATGCATTTAAGACATGGTGGTTCAAATCCTTCTTGAGCTGAACTGATCTGTTTGGCGTGAAGCGACTCGTTTTCTTTCTGAAGATCTTCATGAGCCGCTCTCAATTTCTCAAGATCTTGCTTCCTTTGAAGATAATCATAGGAAAGCCTTTCATGAGCTATTGAGAGCGTTTCATGACGACTTTCAAGTTCCTCATACTTAACGTGAAGATTTTTTATGTCTTCAATTAAGGACTGAGATCGAGTCATTTCAGCGTCTAACAGATCATCGCTTTTGTCTAACAGTTTTTGAATGTGTTCCATGGTTTTCTGTTGTTCAGTTGGAATTTTAGCGAGTGTTTTGTAGCTGGGTTTGGAACCACAGTCAGAGTCATCGTCACTAGATGTTTGATAGTGAGTAGTGCGTGTGTTTACCTTGGCACCGCGTGCCATGAAGCAGTAGGTAGGAGCGGAGTAGTCCTTGTCATTTGCATCGGTGTCGGTGATGGAGTCATTGTCTTCAGTGTTGAAGATGGACTTGGCATCGTATGTTGTAGCCAGACTCGCAACGCCAGAATCGGACTCCTCCTCAGACTCCACCTCCGCCTCCTCAGAAGCGGACTCCTCCTCTGAATCCATTTCCTTGCCAACAAACGCACGTGCCTTGCCAGATGAGCTCTTCTTGTGTGATGAAGACTTGGAGGAAGACTTGGAAGAAGACTTTGAGTATTTCTTCTTCTTCTTGTCGTCGGAGTCATACTCCTTGCTCTTCTTCTTCTTGTTGTTCTCATTGTCCCACTGCGGACACTCAGAGATGTAGTGGCCAGGTTTCTTGCACTTGTGTCATGATATTTTCTTGTAGTCATGAGCAAAAGCTTCATCATTCCTTGAGCTCGATCATGAAGACTTTCTGAAGCCTTTCTTCTTGGTGAATTTTTGGAACTTCTTCACAAGCATAGCAAGTTCCTTTCCAATGTCTTCAGGATCATCAGAACTGCTGTCAGATTCTTCTTCAGATGAGGAGACAGCTTTTGCCTTCAAGGCACGAGTTCGCCCATAGTTTGGACCGTAGATATCTCTTTTCTCAGAAAGCTGGAACTTGTGTTGAGCCTCTCAAGTATGTCAGACGGATCGAGTGTCTTGAAATTAGGACGTTCTTGAATCATCAGGGCTAGGGTGTCAAACGAACTGTCAAGTGATCTCAGTAGTGTCTTGACGACTTCATGCTTGGTGATCTCAGTAGCGCCAAGGGCTTGAAGCTCATTTGTGATGTCAGTGAGTCGATCAAACATGAGCTGGACATTCTCATTGTCATTTTTCTTGAAGCGGTTGAAGAGGTTGCGAAGGACACTGATTCTCTAATCTCTCTGGGTTGAGACACCTTCGTTGACCTTGGAGAGCCAGTCCCAGACTAGCTTAGATGTTTCCAAAGCACTCACACGGCCATACTGTCCTTTGGTCAGATGACCACAGATGATATTCTTGGCAGTAGAGTCCAGTTGAATGAACTTCTTGACATCAGCAGCAGTGACACCTTCTCCAGCCTTGGGAACGCCGTTCTTGATGACATACCACAGGTCGACGTCAATGGCTTCAAGATGAATGTGCATCTTATTCTTCCAGTAGGGATATTCAGTTCCATCAAAGACGGGGCACGCAGTGGAGACTTTAATTATCCCTGCAGTCGACATAGCTAAAACTCCAGGTGGTTAAACCGAATCACACAGAACAAGGGAGTACCTCGCTCTGATACCAATTGAAAGTGCGTTATATCGACTAGAGGGGGGTGAATAGGCGATTTTTATGAAAGTCTTCAAAACGTGGGAGTTTCGAAGACAAACGATAGAAATAAACATATTACCATGCAGCGGAAGGTAGACTACACTAGGCAAACCATAGTCAAGTATTCAATAAAGTGAAAGCACAATGACCAATAGTAGCTAGGTAGTAAGGATCAGGTAGGAAGATATTATGAAGCCAAACGGAACACGCGGTCAGTCAGTGAAGACAGAAAATAGTGCAATCATACAATGACTTCACAAGGACCAACAGTAAGTAAAGGGAAGGGAAGGATGAAACCAGTGACTCGTTGAAGACAATGATTTGTTGGACCAGTTCCAGTTGCTCTGACAACTGTACGTCTGGTTAGGGTGGCTAGGTATTTAAACCTGAGGACACACAGTCCCGGACACCCAGTCCTGAACACGCAGCTCAGGACACCCAGTCCTCACCGTATTCCCCTTGAGTTAAGGTCACACAGACCTCGCCCAATCACTCTGGTAAGTCTTCAAGGTAGACTCCCAAACCTTCACAGACTTTGTTCACCGGCGACCCACAATGTCTCTTGGATGCTTAGAATGCGACGCCTAACCGGCTGGAGGATTCACAGTCCTCAGGTGTAATAAGTCTTCAGATCACACAGACAAGAAGACTTAAGTGATGCCTTAACACTCTTTGGCTCTGGGTGGTTAGGGCTTTATCCTTGCAAGGAATTCTTTCTCAAAGGCTTCGAGGTGGGTTGCTCTCAAACGACAAAAGTCGTACTCTAACTCTGAGCAGCCAACCGTTTATGGTTGTAGGGGTGGGCTATTTATAGCCACTGGGCAACCCGACCTGATTTGTCCGAAATGACCCTGGGTCACTAAGGAACTGACACGTGTTCCAACGGTCAGATTTCAAACACACACGGCAACTTTACTTGGGCTACAAGCAAAGCTGACTTGTCTGACTCTGGACAAGATTCGCTCTCATAGTCTTCACTCGAAGACATAGGTTTTGGTTAAGCATCACTTCAGTCATTCTGACTGGTTCTCTTGGACCCCACTTAACAGTACAGTGGTTCCTATGACTCAACAAAGAAGAAAAAGAACTACGAAAGACCTAAGTCTTCGAGCTCCATAGGCTTCATGTGATGTCTTCTCTTGTCATAGTCTTCAATGTGAATATCTTCATATACCACCTTTGACATCAATGTCTTCATACATTTTTAGGGGTCATCTCTGGTAGGAAAACCGAATCAATGAGGGACTTCTACCTGTGTTATCCTGCAATTCACACAAACACATTATTTCCTCAACTAGGTTTGTCGTCAATACTCCAAAACCAACTAGGGTTGGCACTAGATGCACTTACAGACATCCCAGATGTCGGGTGCATGGGGGGTAAGACTCCCATGGGTTCTGATGACGGGGGCTGCAGCAAGTTTGGCCCCGGCCGGATACCGCGCCAGAACCTCCCATGGTTCCGGATTCTGTCGGGCGACCCCTCGCTAAGGGGGCGAGCCGTCTGTGCGATGGCCTTTGTCCATCCAGAGGCATCGGACAACTTGCTGGAAGCACTTCACGGCGCTTCCATTGATGAAGAGCACTGCACCATCATGAGTGCGGTGGTCGAGAAGGTTCGGTCCGCCAAAAGCGGATTGACCGAAGCCTGTGCCAGCCTCCTAACAGGCTTTGAGGTAAGTAATCAAATTATGAGAAAATATCATAGCATAGATAGTAGCCCCTGATGCTCTATTTGGTGTTCGCAAAGAAAGGCCGAGAAAGAGGATCATATAACAATCATAGGAGTCTAATCAGAATATGTCTATGTGAATAAGCAGGCTTCGCTGCTAGCCGCTGCCGCTCGTACTGCGGAGGTCTCCGGACTAAAGCGGGACCTTGAGCGGTCCGAAGAAGAGCTCGGCCTTACCAAGAGGCAGCTCGAATAGAACAAAGGTAAGTGATACCCCGTCTGTATATTGATAAAGAAAAAAGTGGTTATTAGATCATAGGATCATCATGAATTTTGCTAGGGGCCACGACCGAAGTGGCGGTCCTGAAGAAGGCGCTGTCCGAGGCCGAAGACAGAGCGGCCAAGGAGTCCATCGAGCACGAGAAGCAAGAGGCCCGAGTTGGCGAGGTTCAGCAAGAGCTCCAGGATTTCGTTAAGAAGTACGAGTCCTTGGAGCATGACTCGAAGACGCAGGGGTCCGAGCTTGCGAAGGCCCTCGAGAACGCACAAAATGCAAGGCCGAAGCCCAAAAGGCCCTTCAGGAGATTCAGGCGGTCAAGAAGATAGCGGTGGGTAAGGCATTCATTATGCAAAGCAAGCATGTGAAGGGGACTTTCCTTTTACTTACCCGAATTCGGAGCTCTCCAGGAGCGTTCGCAGATCTACCACGCAGCGTATCGGATGCCGCGAAGTTCTATCGGGCCGAGGAAGGGAGCTCGACGGAAAAGTTGTTCTGGTCTCAATATGCTGGGACCGAACATCCGATGCCCATGAGCGACCAGCTGAAGCAACTGGTCGAGCTTCACAAGGCGGACGAACTGGCCATGAAGGGTCTCATAGCCCGGATGTGGCCTGGCGAGCCCCTGCCTGACAGCTACTTCGACCTGGTAAAGCGGCTTGTGAATGCCTGCCCATAGTTTGAAGTCATAAAGCGGTCTGTCTGCATTGAAGGTGCGTGTAGGGCCTTTGCCCGTGCGAAAGTGCATTGGGCGAAGATGGATGCCGAAAAGCTGGTGAAGGAGGGGCCACCGGAGGGCAAGGAGCATCACCACCCCGAAAAGTATTATGACAGTGTCCTGAAGGGTGCCCGCCTTGTGGTAGAGGAATGTGCTAAGGATGTAATATTTGAATGAATGTACTCATGTGATCCTGTAATATGAAAACAAGTTCATGTGCGCTATATAACGCTTGTCGATTCAAAATATTACCTTCTGCGCGATCGTTTATAAAATCTGAGTGTTGGCCAGTCGTCGGCTTCTGCCCCCATGTAACTAGTACTGAGGTGTTCGGGATAAATATTAAACACTCTTTATCCAAAAAAATGGTCCTTTAAGGAGGTGTTTAGCATAGCGAACAAGGCAATCAGACTATACAACTTTATCACTCTCACTTAGCCATAGAAGTCTACAATTTTAAATTTTGGCGAAGCCCCTAGTATTCGGAAGGCCGAACTTGGGGCGCTATATACGCCTAAATCGGACAAGGCCGATTCCTCGCCCGAAGCAGAAAAAATCTTTAAGGATTTGAGACCTCTCGAACAGCGACCAGCTCTCACCGCATCATGATAGTCAGTTTTCGGCTTTCTCTACTGAGGTGCTCGTCCGGAAGAACCGGGACACAATCGCAGTAATTCTCCCAGTGCTACCTTAGCCGATATAGCGGAACGTAAGGTACCAAAACATGGGAGCCGGGAAAACCCACCTATTGACCCAAGACATGATTCAGAGCTGATGCATATAATGCTATAAGTTCAGGGTGCCGCACTGTCAAAAGTGTTCAGAATTTTCTTGCCGTGTTATGGGGTACACTGAAGCCCCTGGCGCACTGGATGTACCAGAATGTACAGGTGCAACTTGTCGTAAATAAGCAGACAGGGAAAAAAGATGAAGAAATGCAATAATAAGCTAACGTTGTACATTGTTATTTAAATGATACGTCAAAGCGTATGTATACAAGTAGTGCAATAAGCAAAAATAGGGCTATTTGACATGTCCTATCCAAGGGCAAGCTGCGTGTGGGTATGTAAAACAGGTATAGCGATCGTTATCAGAGACCACCTGGGGATTCCTTTATATGTCAAAGCTTCTTGCTTCCTTGGTGTTTCCTTCCTGTGATGGGTCTGATAATCAGGCTATCGGAGAGGGCCTTCAGAGAATAGGGTCTTGAAAGGAAGAAAATGGTAAAGATATATGGGTCCTGAGGCAGTTGAGCCGCATTGTGGAGCGTGCCATAGCCGTGCCTCCGCCTATGCCCATGGTATCTTGAGTGTGTAATTATGTACGCGCCGCACAAATTTCGCCACTTGACTGGGACTAGGACGGAGGCTGAATTGCTAGGAGAGCTCTGAACGTGCCGGGCGATCCTGTTGCAGGGTACTCCGGACTCGCTTGAAGGTGTCTGGGGGCTTTATCGCCGAATTGGCGGTTTGCCTCAGAAGGCTGCTTTGTACTTCTGCTATGAGGGCCGCAGTGTGCTCCTCCGTGTGGAGCGAGCGTTATGTGTTTCCATTAACTGTTATAACCCGCGAGGTCCTGGCATTTTGAACTTGAGGTATGCATAATGAGGTGCCGCATTGACGATATCGAAGATCAACTTCTCGCTTCGGAAGTTGTCCGGAGATCCGAAGACCACTTCCAGTGTGATTGAGCCCATGCAACAGGCGCCTACACCTGGTATGACACCTTTAAAGGTGGTTTTTGTGGGTTTGATCCTCAAGGGGTCGATAGCCATTTTGTGCACTGTATCCTGATAGAGCAGGTTCAGGTTGCTACCACCGTCCATTAGGACTCGAGTGAGGTGAAATCCGTCAATGATGGGGTCAAGGACCAATGCGACAGAACCACCATGACGGATACTGGTAGGGTGGTCCCTGCGATCGAAAGTGATCGGACAAGAAGACCATGGGTTGAACTTCGGGGCGACTTGCTCCATCGCATAGACGTCTCTTAGTGTACGCTTCCGTTCACGCTTGGGAATATGGGCTGCGTATATCATGTTCACCGTTTTCACTTGGGGAGGAAATTTCTTCTGTCCTCCTGTTTTCGGCGGCCGGGGCTCCTCCTCCTCGTCGCTATGCAGCCCCTTTTCCTTATTTTTGGCATTCAACTTGCCGGCCTATTTGAACACCCAGCATTCTCTGTTGGTGTGGTTGGCTAGTTTATCGGGGGTGCCGTGAATTTGACACGAGCGATCGAGTATGCGGTCCAAACTGGACGGGCCCGGATTGCTTCTTTTGAACGGCTTTTTCCGCTAACCGGACTTAGAGCCACTGAATCTGGCATTGACTGTCGTGTCTTCGGCGTTGTCGCCGTTCTTGCGGTGCTTGCGTCTGTTGCGACGTGGCTTGCCGTTGCTATCTCTGGCATCTGAATTGCCAGGATTTCTTTATGTGTTGTTGTTGCGAGCCACCCAGCTGTCCTCGCCCGCACAAAAGCGGGTAATGAGTGTCGTGAGGGCTGCCATGGACTTCGGCTTCTCTTGGCCGAGGTGTCGGGCGAGCCACTCATCGCGGATGTTATGCTTAAATGCCGCTAAGGCCTCGGCATCCGGACAGTCGACAATTTGGTTCTTTTTAGTTAGGAACTGAGTCCATAATTTCATGGTTGACTCCCCGGGCTGTTGGGTTATGAGACTCAAGTCATCAGCATCCGGTGGTCACACATAAGTGCCCTGGAAGTTGCCAAGGAATGCGTCTTCCAAGTTCTCCCAACTGCCAATGGAGTTTGCCGGCAGGCTATTCAGCCAATGCCGAGTCGGCCCTTTGAGTTTTAGTGGGAGGTACTTCATGGCATGTAGATCGTCACCGCGGTCCATGTGGATGTGGAGGAGGAAATCTTCAATCCATATCGCGGGGTCTGTTGTACCATCATATGATTCAATATTCACGAGTTTAAACCCTTCTGGGAATTCGTGATCCATTACTTCGTCGATGAAGCATAGGGGGTGTGCGGCGCCTCTGTGCCGGGCTATATCACGACGCAGTTCATACGAGTCTTGTCTGCTGTATTCGACCTGGCCGGATTTGCTTTTAGTATATCCGGCGTGACGGTCGTCGTCACGCGTTGGGGCGCGCCCCCGTGATCCGTAGAACGATCTTGTATGTCCTGCTTTGTTTTCCAATACATATCGCAGGTCTTGTGTGTAGCCTCGGGCCTTGGTGTTTTTGTTTGACTGGCGACGGGGTGTGGGCTGGACTTCGGGCTGATACGCCGCTTTGTCTCGGCCACGAGGTGGCCGGTCAGCCGCATCATACGCTGGAAGTGTAGGCTTTAATGCTTCCTCCTCGAGTTGGGGTAGCAACCTGCGCTTTGGGTAACTTTTGGTTGGGCGCTCGAGTTCGTATTCCTCGGCTGCCAGGACCTCGGTCCATCTATCCGCTAGCAGATCTTGATAAGCTTGAAGCTGCTGCTGCTTTTTCTTCAGGCTTTTTGCTGTGGCTATAAGCCGGCGCTTGAAGCGCTCCTGCTCGACGGGATCCTCAGGCACGATGAATTCTTCGTAGCTGAGTCTCACCTCGTCGTCGGAGAGGGGCATGTAATTGTCATCCTATGATTCTCCCTCTGTTGCATGTTCCTTAGGGCTGGCTTGCCCATCCTCCCGCTCGAAGCCTGGCTGGAGGGGATTGTCTTCGTCTTCAGCACTATCCACAACGTTATTGTCTCTTGTGCCAGTATCGCTGCTTTTGCTATGGCGGGGCTTAGAGCGGTGTCGATGACGCCGGTGCTTAGATTGCTTCTCGAGGGGATTATCCTCTGTTGCCTTATTGCCATCGCTTTCTTTAGGGGTGTCCACCATATATATATATCATATGATGAGGTGGATGTCCAGTGCCCTATGGGCGGTGGTTCCTGTTCTTCTCCTGCATCGTCGTCCATACCGTCGATGTCTTCGGAGCCGAAATCAAGCATGTCGGTTAAGTCGTCGACAGTGGCTATTAAGTGGGTGGTGGGTGGGGGATGAATTTCTTCATCGTCCGCTTCCCACTCAAGCCGGACATAGTTCAGCCAAGGGTCTCCTGACAAGGAGAGAGACCTCAATGAATTTAGCACGTCGCCCAAGGGCGAGTGCTGGAAGATATCCGCGGAGGTGAACTCCATGATCGGTGCCCAATCAGATTCGATAGGCACAGACACAAGCGGTTCGGAGCCTGTGGCCGGGGACGAATCCAAGGGTCTGATGACACAGGTCTCATAGGAGGTGAAGTCAGTATTCGGCTCTATCACCGCTGAGTGTGCGGCCTCCGTGGCGGGGTCCATCCACCCGTCCTCGGACGGCACGATCTGCTCCGGATTGAGGGCCGGAGTAGCCGCGGGTGTGAACTCCCGAACACCGTCCGACGGCAGAGCTAAGTCATGCTCATTGTGACTGTGCGGCGCGCCTGACATGAGCTCAAATCCGTCGAAGATCAAGTCTCCGCGGATGTCGGCAGTGTAGTTCAAGCTTCCAAATCTGACCTGATGGCCAGGGGCATAGCTATCGATCTGCTCTAGATGGCCAAGAGAGTTGGCCCACAGTACGAAGCCGCCGAATACGAAGATCTGTCTGGGGAGAAAAACCTCACCCTGGATCGCATCGTTGCCGATGATCGAAGGAGCCATCAAGCCTTTTTTTCGTGACGGCACAGTGGAACTCTCAACAAGAGCACCAATGTCGGTATCAAAACCGGCGGATCTCGGATAGGGGGTCCCGAACTGTGCGTCTAAGGCTGATGGTAACAGGAGGCGGGGGACACAAAGTTTACCCAGGTTCGGGCCCTCTCGATGGAGGTAATACCCTACTTCCTGCTTGATTTATCTTGATGATATGAGTATTACAAGAGTTGATCTACCACGAGATCGTAGAGGCTAAACCCTAGAAGCTAGCCTATGATTATGATTGTTGTTGTCCTAGGGACTAAACCCTCTGGTTTATATAGACATCGAAGGGGGCTAGGGTTACACAGAGTCAGTTACAGAGAAGGAGATCTACATATCCAAATCGCCAAGCTTACCTTCCACGCAATGGAGAGTCCCACCTGGACACGGGACGAAGCCTTCAATCTTGTACCTTCATAGTCCAACAGTCCGGCCAAAGTATATAGTTCGGCTGTCCAAGGACCCTGTCGGTGTCAAAACCGGTGGATCTCGGGTAGGGGGTCCCGAACTGTGGGTCTAGGATCAATGGTAACAGGAGGCAGGGGACACAATGTTTTACCCAGGTCCGGGCCCTCTTGATGGAGGTAAAACCCTACGTCCTGCTTGATTAATATTGATGATATGGGTAGTACAAGAGTAGATCTACCACGAGATCAAGGAGGCTAAACCCTAGAAGCTAGCCTATGGTATGATTGTTGTATATTGTCTATCAACTAGCTTGGCCTCGGTTTATATAATGCACCAGAGGCCTAGGATAACAAGAGTCCTAGCTGAATACGCCGGTGGGGAGAAGTCCTTCTCTTGATCGCCAAGTCTTTGTGGAATCTTCCTTGTATGCGGCAGTTGTCCAAACTGGCCCATGAGTATATGGCCATGGGGGTCCTCGGCCCAATCCAACTGATCGGGAGACGATGTGATGAGTACCCCCTAGTCCAGGACACCGTCAGTAGCCCCCTGAACCGGTCTTCAAGTTAGGGACGCTCCTTGATTCTTCCAAACTGTTCTTCATCTTCGGTTGATGGTCTTGAAAACTGGTTCAACAAATCTTCTCATCTTCGATCTTGGGGATCGCCGAAATGCATTCAGTGAGTTTACACGTCGGGTATCCGAGGAGCCCCTTTAAGTTTCCGGCCTTTATCAATGCCTTGTTATTTTTATGCCACACCTCGGGTTTGAAGTTGTTCCCGGGAGGCAGTGTCCTCTTGCGTCTGAGCTCTAATGCCGGACTGCATTCGAGGTATCTTTTGCGGCCGAGCACCAATGCCGGACCGCTTCCAAGCTCCAACGCCGGAATGTATCCGAGCTCCAATGCCGGACTATGTCCAAGCTCCAACGCCGGACTGTATCCGAGCTCCAACGCCGGACTATATCCGAGCTCCAATGCCGGACAGTGTCCTAGCTCCAACGCTGGACTATATCCGAGGTGTCATATCACCTTGGTTCAAAAAAGTTGAAGGAGTTTAGCCGAGCTTAATGTCGGAAATGCCCTCTATGGAGCCAGCCACTAGCGCCCGAGCTTTATGCCGGACTGCTTCCGAGTGTTGGGGAACGTAGCAGAAATTCAAAATTTTCCTACGTGTCACCAAGATCTATCTATGGAGAGACCAGCAACGAGTAGAAAGAGAGTGCATCTACATACCCTTGTAGATCGCTAAGCAGAAGCGTTCAAGTGAACGGGGTTGATGGAGTCGTACTCGTCGTGATTCAAATCACCGATGATCCTAGTGCCGAACGGACGGCACCTCCGTGTTCAACACACGTACAGCCCGGTGACGTCTCCCACACCTTGATCCAGCAAGGAGAGAGGGAGAGGTTGAGGAAGACTCCATCCAACAGCAGCACAACGGCGTGGTGGTGGTGGAGGAGCGTGGCAATCCAGCAGGGCTTCGCCAAGCACCATGGGAGAGGAGGAGTAGGAAGAGAGGTAGGGCTGTGCCAGAACTTCGTGTATAGCTCCCATGCGCCTCCCCACTATATATAGGGGTGGAGGGGCTGGTTTCTTGCCCTCCAAGTCCATTGGGGCGTTGGCCAAGGTGGGAGGAAAGAAATCTCATTATTTCCTTCCCCACCGATTGTTATCCCCCCTTTTTAGGGATCTTGATCTTATCCCTTCGGGATATGATCTTATTCCTTCTAAGGGGGGATCTTGGTGCGCCTTGACCAGGGGTGTGGGGCCTTGCCCCCACTACCCACGTCCATGTGGGTCCCCCCATGCAGGTGGGCCCCACTCCGGAACCTTCTAGAACCTTCCCGGTACAATACCGAAAAATCCCGAACATTTTCCGGTGGCCAAAATAGGACTTCCCATATATAAATCTTTACCTCCGGACCATTCCGGAACTCCTCATGACATCCGGGATCTCATCCGGGACTCCGAACAACATTCGGTAACCACATACAAACTTCCTTTATAACCCTAGCGTCATCGAACCTTAAGTGTGTAGACCCTACGGGTTCGGGAGACATGTAGACATGACCGAGACGTTTTCCGGTCAATAACCAACAGCGGGATCTGGATACCCATGATGGCTCCCACATGTTCCACGATGATCTCATCGGATGAACCATGATGTCAAGGACTTAATCAATCCCGTATTCAATTCCCTTTGTCTATTGGTATGTTACTTGCCCGAGATTCGATCGTCGGTATCCAATACCTTGTTCAATCTCGTTACCGGCAAGTCACTTTACTCGTTCCGTAACACATCATCCCGTGATCAACTCCTTGGTCACATTGCGCATATGATGATGTCCTACCGAGTGGGCCTAGAGATACCTCTCCGTTTGCACGGAGTGACAAATACCAGTCTCGATCCGCATAAAACAATAGATACTTTCGGAGATACCTATAGTGCACCTTTATAGTCACCCAGTTACGTTGTGACGTTTGATACACCCAAAGCACTCCTACGGTATCCAGGAGTTACACGCTCTCATGGTCGAAGGAAGAGATACTTGACATTGGCAAAGCTCTAGCAAATGAACTACACGATCTTTTGTGCTAGTCTTAGGATTGGGTCTTGTCCATCACATCATTCTCCTAATGATGTGATCCCGTTATCAACGACATCCAATGTCCATAGCCAGGAAACCATGACTATCTGTTGATCACAACGAGCTAGTCAACTAGAGGCTCACTAGGGACATATTGTGGTCTATGTATTCACACGTGTATTACGATTTCCGGATAATACAGTTATAGCATGAACAAAAGACAATTATCATGAACAAGGAAATATAATAATAATACTTTTATTATTGCCTCTAGGGCATATTTCCAACAGTCTCCCACTTGCACTAGAGTCAATAATCTAGTTCATATCGCCATGTGATTAACACTCACAGGTCACATCGCCATGTGACTAATACCCAAGAGTTTACTAGAGTCAGTAGTCTAGTTCACATCACTATGTGATTAACACTCAATGAGTTTTATGTTTGATCATGTTGCTTGTGAGAGAGGTTTTAGTCAACGGGTCTGAACCTTTCAGATCCGTGTGTGCTTTACAAATCTCTATGTCATCTCCTAGATGCAGCTACCACGCTCTATTTGGAGCTATTCCAAACAACTGTTCTACTTGGAGCTATTCTAAATTATTGCTCCATTATATGTATCCGGTCTCTCTACTCAGAGCTATCCGGATAGGTGTCAAGCTTGCATCGTCGTAACCTTTACGACGAACTCTTTTACCACCTCCATAATCGAGAAAATTCCTTAGTCCACTAGTTACTAAGGATAACTTTGACCGCTGTCCTGTGAGCCATTCTTGGATCACTCTTGTACCCCTTGACTGACTCATGGCAAGGCACACTTCAGATGCGGTACACAGCATAGCATACTGAACAGCCTACGTCTTAAGCATAGGGGACGACCTTCGTCCTTTCTCTCTATTCTGTCGTGGTCGAGCTTTAAGTCTTAACTTCGTACCTTACAACTCAGGCAAGAACTCCTTCTTTGACTGGTCCATCTTGAACACCTTCAAGATCATGTCAAGGTATGTGCTCATTTGAAAGTATTATTAAGCATTTTGATCTATCCTTATAGATCTTGATGCTCAATGTTCAAGTAGCTTAATCCAGGCTTTCCATTGAAAAACACTTCAAAATAACCCTATATGCTTTCCAGAAATTCTACGTCATTTCTGATCAACAATATGTCAACAACATATACTCATCAGAAATTCTATAGTGCTCCCACTCACTTCTTTGGAAATACAAGTTTCTCATAAACTTTGTACAAACCCAAAATTTTTGATCATCATCAAAGCATACATTCCAACTCCGAGATGCTCACTCCAGTCCTTAGAAGGATTGCTGGAGCTTTGCATACTTATTAGCATCTTTCGGGATTGACAAAACCTTCCGGTTGTATCACATACAACCTTTCCTCATTAAAATCGTCGAGGAAACAATGTTTTGACATCCTATCTGCAAGATTTCATAAATAATGCAGTAATCGCTAATATAATTCCAACAGACTCTTAGCATCGCTACGAGTGAGAAAATCTCATCGTAGTCAACTCCTTGAACTTGTCGGAAAACATCTTAACGACAAGTCGAGCTTTCTTAATGGTGACATTTACCATCATTGTCCGTCTTCCTTTTGAAATCCATCTGTACTCATTAGCCTTACGACGATCGAGCCGTTCTGCCAAAGTCTACACTTTGTTTTCATACATGGATCCTCTCTCGGATTTTATGGCCTCAAGTCATTTATCGGAATCCGGGCCCACCATCGCTTCTCCATAGCTCGTAGGTTCATTGTTGTCTAGCAACATGACCTTCAAGATAGGATTACGTACCACTCTGAAGTAGTACGCATCCTTGTCATCCTACGAGGTTTGGGAGTGACTTGATCCGAAGTTTCATGATCAATATCATAAGCTTCCACTTCAATTGGTGTAGGTGCCACAGGAACAACTCCATGTGCCCTGTCACACACTAGTTGAAGAGACGGTTCAATAACCTCATCAAGTCTCCACCATCCTCCCACCCAATTCTTTCGAGAGAAACTTTTCCTTGAGAAAGGACCCGATTCTAGAAACAATCCATATTGCTTTCGGATCTGAATTAGGAGGTATACCCAACTGTTTTGGGTTTCCTATGAAGATGCATTTTATCCGCTTTGGGTTCGAGCTTATCAACCTGAAACTTTTTCACATAAGCGTCGCAGCCCCAAACTTTTAAGAAACGACAACTTAGGTTTCTCTAAACCATAATTCATACGGTGTCATCTCATCGGAATTACGTGGTGCCCTATTTAAAGTGAATGTGGTTGTCTCTAATGCCTAACCCATGAACAATAGTGGTAATTCGATAAGAGACATCATGGTACGCACCATATCCAATAGGGTGCAACTATGATGTTCAGACACACCATCACATTATGGTGTTCCAGGCGGTATTAATTGCGAAACAATTTCCACAATGTCTTAATTGTGTGCCAAAACTCGTAACTCAGATATTCATCTCTATGATCATATCATAGACATTTTATCCTCTTGTCACAATGATCTGCTACTTCACTCTGAAATTACTTGAACCATTCAATAATTCAGACTTGTGTTTCATCAAGTAAATATACTCAACATTTACTCGAATCATCTGTGAAGTAAGAACATAATGATATTCACTGCATGCCTCAGCACTCATTCGACTGCACACATCAAAATGTGTTACTTCCAACAAGTTGCTATCTTGTTCCATCTTACTGAAAATGAGGATTTTCAGTCATCTTGCCCATGTGGTATGATTTGCATATCTCAAGTGATTCAAAATCAAGTGAGTCCGAACGATCCATTTGCATGGAGTTTCTTCATGCATATACACCAATAGACATGGTTCGCATGTCTCAAACTTTTCAAAAACGAGTGAGTCCAAAGATCCATCAACATGGAGCTTCTTCATGCGTTTTATACCATTATGACTTACATGGCAGTGCCACAAGTAAGTGGTACTATCATTACTATCTTATATCTTTTGGCATGAAAATGTGTATCACTACGATCAAGATTCAATAAACCATTCCTTTAGGTGCAAGAGCACTTATTCAGGTTTAATACTAATCTTGATGGTAGAGGGAGCGTGCGATGTTAGATCACATCAAACTTGGAAACACTTCCAACACATATCGTCAGCTCACCTTTAGCCAGTCTCCGTTTTATTCCGTAGCTTTTATTTCGAGTTACTAACACTTAGCAACCGAACCGGTATCCAATACCCTGGTGCTACTAGGAGTACTAGTAAAGTACACATTAACATAATGTATATCCAATATACTTCTATCGACCTTGCCAGCCTTCTCATCTACCAAGTATCTAGGGTAATGCTGCTCCAGTGGTTGTTCCCCTTATTACAGAAGCACTTAGTCTCGGGTTTGGGTTCAACCTTGGGTTTCTTCACTAGAGCAGCAGCTGAATTGCCGTTTCATGAAGTATCCCTTTGTTCCCTTGCCCTTCTTGAAACTAGTGGTTTCACCAACCATCAACAATTGATGCTCCTTCTCGATTTCTACTTTCGCGGTGTCAAACATCATGAATATTTCAAGGATCATCATATCTATCCCTGATATGTTATAGTTAATCATGAAGCTCTAGCAGCTTGGTGGCAATGACTTTGGGGAAACATCACTATCTCATCTGGAGGATCAACTCCCACTCGATTCAAGTGATTGTTGTGCTCAGACAATCTGAGCACAAGCTCAACGATTGAGCTTTTCTCCCTTAGTTTGCAGGCTAAGAAAATCGTCGGAGGTCTTATACCTCTTGACGTGGGCACGAGCCTGAAATCCCAATTTCAGCCCTCGAAACATCTCATATGTTCCGCGACGTTTCGAAAACGTCTTTGGTGCCTCTACTTAAACCATTTAATTGAACTATCACGTAGTTATCAAAACGTGTATGTCCGATGTTCGCAACATCGACAAACAACGTTGGGGTTCAGCACACTGAGCGGTGCATTAAGGACATAAGCTTTCTACTGATCGCATAATCGCTACTATCAACTTTCAACTATATTTTCTCTAGGAACATATCTAAACAGTGGAACTAAAGCGCGAGCTTACGACATAATTTGCAAAAGGTCTTTTGACTATGTTCAGGATAATTAAGTTCATCTTATGAACTCCCACTCAGATAGACATCCCTCTGGTCATCTAAGTGATCACATGATCCGAGTCAACTAGGCCGTGTCCGATCATCACGTGAGACGGACTAGTCATCATCGGTGAACATCTTCATGTTGATCGTATCTACCATACGACTCATGCTCGACCTTTCGGTCTCCGTGTTCCGAGGCCATGTCTGCACATGCTAGGCTCGTCAAGTTAACCCTAAGTGTTTTTGCTGTGTAAAACTGTCTTACACCCGTTGTATGTGAACGTAAGAATCCATCACACCCGATCATCACGTGGTGCTTAGAAGCGACGAACTGTAGCAACGGTGCACAGTTAGGGGAGAACACTTCTTGAAATTTTGTAAGGGATCATCTTATTTACTACCGTCGTCCTAAGCAAACAAGATGCATAAACATGATAAACATCACATGCAATCAAATAGTGACATGATATGGCCAATATCATTTTGCTCCTTTTGATCTTCATCTTCGGGGCTCCATGATCATCATCGTCACCGGTACGACACCATGATCTCCATCATCATGATCTCCATCATCGTGTCTTCATGAAGTTGTCACGCCAACGACTACTTCTACTTCTATGACTAACGCATTTAGCAATAAAGTAAAGTAGTTTACATGGCGTTCTTCAATGACACGCAGGTCATACAATAAATAAAGACAACTCCTGTGGCTCCTGCCGGTTGTCATACTCATCGACATGCAAGTCGTGAATCCTATTACAAGAACATGATCAATCTCATACATCACATATCATTCATCACATTCTTCTTGGCCATATCACATCACATAGCATACCCTGCAAAAACAAGTTAGACGTCCTCTAATTGTTGTTGCATGTTTTACGTGGCTGCTATGGGTTTCTAGCAAGAACGTTTCTTACCTACGCAAGACCACAACGTGATATACCAATTGCTATTTACCCTTCATAAGGACCCTTTTCATCGAATCCGTTCCGACTAAAGTGGGAGAGACTGGCACCCGCTAGCCACCTTATGCACCAAGTGCATGTCAATCGGTGGAACCTGTCTCACGTAAGAGTACGTGTAAGGTTGGTCCGGGCCGCTTCATCCCACAATACCGTCGAAACAAGATTGGACTAGTAACGGTAAGCATATTGAACAACATCAACGCCCACAACTACTTTGTGTTCTACTCGTGCAAAGAATCTACGCAATAGACCTAGCTCATGATGCCACTGTTGGGGAACGTAGCAGAAATTCAAAATTTTCCTACGTGTCACCAAGATCTATCTATGGAGAGACCAGCAACGAGTAGAAAGAGAGTGCATCTACATACCCTTGTAGATCGCTAAGCGGAAGCGTTCAAGTGAACGGGGTTGATGGAGTCGTACTCGTCGTGATTCAAATCACCGATGATCCTAGTGCCGAACGGACGGCACCTCCGCGTTCAACACACGTACAGCCCGGTGACGTCTCCCATGCCTTGATCCAGCAAGGAGAGAGGGAGAGGTTGAGGAAGACTCCATCCAACAGCAGCACAATGGCGTGGTGGTGGTGGAGGAGCGTGGCAATCCAGCAGGGCTTCGCCAAGCACCATGGGAGAGGAGGAGTAGGAAGAGAGGTAGGGATGTGCCAGAACTTCGTGTATAGCTCCCATGCGCCTCCCCACTATATATAGGGGTGGAGGGGCTGGTTTCTTGCCCTCCAAGTCCATTGGGGCGTTGGCCAAGGTGGGAGGAAAGAAATCTCATTATTTCCTTCCCCACCGATTGTTATCCCCCCTTTTTAGGGATCTTGATCTTATCCCTTCGGGATATGATCTTATTCCTTCTAAGGGGGGATCTTGGTGCGCCTTGACCAGGGGTGTGGGGCCTTGCCCCCACTACCCACATCCATGTGGGTCCCCCCATGCAGGTGGGCCCCACTCCGGAACCTTCTAGAACCTTCCCAGTACAATACCGAAAAATCCCGAACATTTCCCGGTGGCCAAAATAGGACTTCCCATATATAAATCTTTACCTCCGGACCATTCCGGAACTCCTCGTTACGTCCGGGATCTCATCTAGGACTCCGAACAACATTCGGTAACCACATACAAACTTCCTTTATAACCCTAGCGTCATCGAACCTTAAGTGTGTAGACCCTACGGGTTCAGAAGACATGTAGACATGACCGAGACGTTCTCCGGTCAATAACCAACAGCGGGATCTGGATACCCATGATGGCTCCCACATGTTCCACGATGATCTCATCGGATGAACCACGATGTCAAGGACTTAATCAATCCCGTATTCAATTCCCTTTGTCTATCGGTATGTTACTTGCCCGAGATTCGATCGTCGGTATCCAATACCTTGTTCAATCTCGTTACCGGCAAGTCACTTTACTCGTTCCGTAACACATCATCCCGTGATCAACTCCTTGGTCACATTGCGCATATGATGATGTCCTACCAAGTGGGCCCAGAGATACCTCTCCGTTTACACGGAGTGACAAATTCCAGTCTCGATCCGCATAAAACAATAGATACTTTCGGAGATACCTGTAGTGCACCTTTATAGTCACCCAGTTACGTTGTGACGTTTGATACACCCGAAGCACTCCTACGGTATCCAGGAGTTACACGCTCTCATGGTCGAAGGAAGAGATACTTGACATTGGCAAAGCTCTAGCAAATGAACTACACGATCTTTTGTGCTAGTCTTAGGATTGGGTCTTGTCCATCACATCATTCTCCTAATGATGTGATCCCGTTATCAACGACATCCAATGTCCATAGCCAGGAAACCATGACTATCTGTTGATCACAACGAGCTAGTCAACTAGAGGCTCACTAGGGACATATTGTGGTCTATGTATTCACACGTGTATTACGATTTCCGGATAATACAGTTATAGCATGAATAAAAGACAATTATCATGAACAAGGAAATATAATAATAATACTTTTATTATTGCCTCTAGGGCATATTTCCAACACCGAGGTGGTGCACCACCCCGACCGTGGGCCGATTTTTCGTCAATATTTTTTATTGGTGCAATTTATTCTCTGTCGAGATATATCTAGTAGCCCTCAAGGTGTGTATCGGTCTAAAACCCGAGATGCACCTGAAGGATGACGTAAGACCGCTGATCCCAGTAGCCGCTGAGACTCAGGTTGATTTGCAAAATCAGCCTGAGGATCAAGTCCTAGCTCGGCAGAATACTTCTAGACACAAAAAGCGGCATGCTCAGTCCTCGAGACTCAGGTTGGGTGCGGCCGACTAACCTGAGGATCAAAATCTCCTCGGAAACTATATTGCACATAAAATTTTCTGCATTGGACAAGCAATGCAGTAGCCCCCGAGACACTGGTCGGGTGGCAACACCAGATCAGGGGATCGATGTGCCCCTTTAATATTTGTAAATAATAAGGCCGAAGCCCAGTATCCCCCGAGCCTTGATGCGGGCACGGGTGGCTGAATTAAGGATCGATATCCATAGTAAAATCACAAATTATGTGTAATGACTTCATGTATCCAAGTACTTTACGTCATTAATGATTGGATCCGCATTGTACAAAACTTTGTTGACCGACCATCAGCCTCCACCTCCTCGGCTAGTAGCCGAGGAGTGTTTGTCCTACTTTATGAAGCCTTTATGAGGGCAAAGATTTACGACAAACAAGGCAATCTGGCCATACGGTTTTATGAACAAAGGTACACAGAGAGATATGTTATATTACTATTTAACATAAGAAATGTCTTCCATAGAAAATAGTCCCGCTAGCGGTTCCTTTCTTTGGGTTGTCATGCTAAGCATGATCATGCAGCCTCAGCTCTAATGTAAGAGCATAATATCGAGGATTTAGTTTGGGAGGCCAGTTAATAGCCCCCGGTAGTGTTCGGCGACAGTCGAGGTCAAGACGTAAACACTTCGGCCATTGTTATGAATGGCACGTCATTTAACACTGTCATCGGATTGCTGACCAGTTTACGCTTATTGTGACAGTCAGTTTTCGACTTTCTCCACTGAGGTGCTTAACCATCTGAGCTGGAAGCACAATCGCAGTGGTTCTCCCTTTGCACACCTAGCCGAACAAAGCGGGGCGTAGGAAGCAAGTGCAGGAGCCGGGCAACCCAACTATTGACCGAAGACACAATTCGAAACCGATGCATATATAGCAATATCTGAGAATGTTTTTGCCGAATCACTAAAGGTGTTCGGCGTTGCACTGCGAGACTAATGCTAGAAAAGCACAAATAGTTTAAAAGTGCCAAAAAGCTTGGAAAACCAAGAAACGTCAGTAAAAACATGATGTCCGAACAAGATCAAGTGTTCGGTGCCAATCCGAAAATTGGTCTTAGAAAAAAGAAGTGCTTCTGTCGTGCTTTAACATGATACATCCTATCTCAAGACTTCGAGCGGGTCAGCCTACGGCTTCAACCTCCTGTCTCGAGGGCGGAGTACTTCTCATTAGGCCAGTTTAGCAAACTAAACTCTAGCGGTTTTGAGAGAGAAATTAGGCCCCCCGGCTAGTGACCGCACACTCGTGTCGAAAAAAGGAGTGATAAATAATAATAAAACTTTGCAACGACTAAGAAGAAGAACACTTATTATAAAACGGCTCAAATAAACTTAAGAGCCCCCAAGTGACTTGGGTAGAAGAATGATTGCATGTACCAAAGTACTTATATCATATCTATGTTCAACCGAACTTTAAACGCGTCTTAACCGACCGTCGGCTTCTCCCTCTTCGGTCAAGGACCGAAAAGTGTTATGTTCTCCATCGGTCGAGAATATCGACAGTGTTTCCAATAACCAGGCAATCAGGCCATAAGGCTGTAATAGACAAAGCACGCTCAGGGAACTTATGCTATATTACCGTGAAGTGTAAGAAGCATCTTCGAAGAAAATAGTACCCCCACCGATACCTTTCTTCGGTGCTCATTGTTATTATGAGACTTGTGCAATAGATTTTTTGTACTCATGAGTTCCGTTGTGTGTCGACCATCATTGAAAACTATAAGAGCGCTAGCTTTCGGCTTTACCCAGTCTGAGGTCCGGCTCAGTTGACCCGATTGTGACAATCGCAGAGGTGCTCCCTTTACTCCCTAGCCGAACAATCGGGAACGTAGGGGTAAACACAGGAGCGAGGCAACCCAGCTTGCAAATTGCTTAAGTCAATATGGTGCATATTGTGGCGTAATACACGAACAAGGAACGAAGCCGTACAAGTATAATCATATGCAACAGGAAAAGCTTCATAAAGGAAGCCGTACAAGTATAATCATATGCAACAGGAAAAGCTTCATAAAGGAAGCCCCCAAGTAAACGGGGTATTTGAATTTATGCGTCACAAACAAAGTTTGGACAAGGAAATTTTTTTACAAGCAACTTTTTTCCAAAAAAGTATAATGCTTGGTCGAACCGAGCACAAGTTAGAAATTAAAGCTTTGACCATGAAAGCGACTTAGCTGGTTAATGTGTTCGGTATTGATGACGCGGTCCAAGCTCGATGCAGGGCAAGGTTTCGTCCCCCAAGCTGGTCCCGAGGTGGCGGAGCGGAGAGCTCGACACGCCGAAGTGGTGACATAGCACGATCAATGCAGACCGGCAGAGCGACGCCGAAGTCCCCGGATCATTTCCCTGTGCACAAAAAATAGTGCAAACCGGAGATAATAGTAATAATGATAATAAAAAAATGTTGCATAATAAATAATTTATGCAAAGTGAGGAATAGAAGAAATATGGCCTGGCACCGAAGCCAATGTCGATGCAGGGCATCGGCGTGATGTAGTAAAGGCGTGGCAAAGCCTGAATTCACAGGTCAGTCCGAGCTCCGGATGCGGCGTTCGCCGGACTATGTACGGAAACTGATCGAACCACCACGCGACCATCGTTAATGCAGTCACCATTTGATAGACCTGTGCACATATCATGAACAAACCAGAGTAATAATTCCTTGGGAAAAATGAACCCAAACAAGCAAAAAATACTGGGATTAATAGCACCTGGTTTATTTGTTGTAGCAATCCGAAGGAAGGCGATTCCCAAAATTGGGACTCGCTCCGCACACCCATTGCCTGATGGGCGATAAAACGATGGCATGGCAATGCTGGTAAAGGTTGGCTCGCCGAGGCAAAGCCCTCGGTCCAGCTAACGTGACGGAGCTGGTCGGCTAGTGACGCCGAAGCGTCCAGAGTAGGTTGATGAAGATATGGCAAAGCCCCCGGTCCAGCCGAGATGTCTAAGTAGGTCGGCGTGATGGACACCAGCTTGAAGAAGCAATAGTGCGGCCCTGCCGATGCAGGTCGTGACATGGTCGATGCCGGCTTGATGAAGTGACCGTGCAGCGATGCCGGTATGCCCGCTCTGTGTAATCCGTGGGGCGGCGATGTTGGTGATGATTTATCCTTCGCGATGCCGAACTCTTGTTCGGCTTGCCGAGATGATGATCGAAGGAATTGAGCTCGGCTCAATAAAGCGGCGACGTGTGTAGCGCAGGTCGGCATCCGTGGAGCAATACCGTCGGACTGGTTTGACACTAGCGTGATTGTGAAGATTACCTCGAAGGAGGCTTAAAATTTTATGGGTACGTGTTTAAAAACAACGCACAATACCACCGAGGAAAATTCCTTAAAAAAGGTTGTCCAATATCACATTCATAAAGAAACATGAATTCGGGTCGGATCCGTATTCGCGCAGAAAACAGATCCGAAAATTGGTCCACTCATCGGAAGTTTCCCGGAGTTTGAACCGTTGGATCGAGCTGAAATTTGGAGGGGTGGTAGATATGGGATTTCCGTAGTAGATGAATGGTTGGATCTTCCAAAGGACCTCCGAGCTGGGCTCTGGAGACCACACCCTACACTCGTCCAGATTCTCGTCCAGATTTGACAGGGCTCTGGTATATCATAGATTCTCGTCCATGCTATCGTAGATTTGACAGGGCCCGACAGACCCCCTAATCCAGGACTCCCTCACCAGATACTCAAGATGTCCATAACTGGGGACACAGCTAACCATGATTAGTTTATACACTCTGCACAGGTTTGCGCACTTTTCCCCACAAGACTCGATCTTCTTCGTTGGATTTCTCACACTATATGGTGTTTGAGAAATGGATGACCGAGACACGGTCTTTCAGAAGCATTAACTCTTTACTTAGGGTAGATAGTACCACCTACATCCCCTACATCTGCTAGCCTACCACTGAAAGAGGTCACACAACATACTCAACTATGCCAGAGCCCATAATGGCTTGTGGCTGCACACGGAAGTTTCCAGCATGAATAATCTTATGATCCCTTTGAGCCTGGGTGGCAAACCATAGGATGATCACACGGGTACTCAGGGATATCCCAGGACAACACTGGATTGCTCCAGGTGCCCAAACAACCACTGGGTGCTCCAGGGTGCCTCAACCAATCCACCCAGATGTGTATTAAAGTAGCCACCTTAAGTTTAACCATTAATTAAAACTCTCACATCTGTCATGGATCACTCAAACCCAAACCACGTCCACGAGCATAGCATAGCAATAAGCATAACATAGAAGTAACTCCCAGGGTTTGAAATAAAGACAATAGGTTCTACCTCATCAACTACTTCCCAATACCCACAAGTATTCAAGTCCTAACCATGCAGTGTTTGAGGATTGAAACTAATGCATAAAAACATGGATAAGAAAGAGTATGATCAAAGTGTTACTTGCCTTGCTGACGATCTGAAAACCCTAGTGACTCATAGTAGCATGCTTCGCATCTCCGGAAACTCTATCCTGAACAAACAATAACATACATAAGCACTCAAGCATAAGCTGCAAGGGTAAAACTCAAATGAAAGGATCCAAACTGAAAGTTCAACTGGAGAGCTTCGATTTGCAGAAAGAATCAATCGAATCGGAGCAACGAAACTCAAACTACGATCAAAAGAAGTTCAAAAACAATTCTGTTTGAAACCAAATTTTAAATTGTCAAAACCATGTTCAAGTTGATTATCTGGAAAGAGGGGAACAATGCGAAGATTTTGGCGTTGGTTTGACTGGATTTGGACAAGCGAGCAAAAAGTTGCGAGGGTTTGAAGATCAGGGACTAATCTGTGAGAAAAGTAATCGTGGATAGGTCCTTGGCCAAAAAATAAAATAAAAGAAAAATCCTAACGAACGAACGTTCGCTGTGAAACCCTAACGAACGAAAATGTTTGCTACTGAGGATTAACGGACGGACATCCGCAAATTAAAACCGAGAGAAAACCCCTAAAAAAACTAAACGAGAGAAAAACAGGATCGGGTTTTTACCGGTTAACCGGAGGAAATCGTCGGTGGCGATGACGGCAGAATCCAGCGAGACGGCGCGGTGGCAGCGGCGGCTCGCGGCGGCAGGGCAGTGGTGCGGGTCGATGGGTGGCGGTGGCTGTAGCAGCGGGCGGCGACGCGAGCTGCGATGGCGGGGCGGGGTGAGGACGAGGGGCGGCGGCGGGCGGCGCTTATAAAGGCCCGAGTGGGGTCTGCCTTGCGGGTGGGGGCGCTGGGAGGAGTCCGGCTCGAACTCCCGAGCTCTGGCGGCGGCGGCGCGGAGTCCTCGCGCGGGAGGAAGGCGGCGGCGCGGCGGGCCGACCTGCTCGGCTGGGCCTTCGGCCCAGTCAGGCGGGAAGTTTTTTTAATTAATTTCGCCCGAAAGAAAAATACTAATAAAATATTTAAAAAAATCTAAAAAATACCAGAAACAATTTTCACCGTCTAAACCTAGTATTTAGAACAAAGTGAACATTTTTCTAATTGAAATAAAATAGCAAATAAAATCCAAATAAATTATAAATTTGATTTTAAATTTTCTTCTCCAATATTCCTCTCTTTTGAAGAAGTCATATTATCTTCTCTCTTTTATTTTTAATATTGAAAATAAATGCAGAGAAAAATATTAAAATCAAATTGATCCTCTTTTCAAATTTGAGAAAATTTAAATATGAAAATTTTATGAAACCTCCAACTCTCTCCTTGGGTCCTTGAGTTGCTTAAGATTTCTAGGATCACAACCAAAATGCAAATAAAATATGATATGCATATGATGACCTATGTATAACATCCAAATTAAAAAATTGGGATGTTTCAATTTAACTTTCCCACACAAGACTTCAACATCTCTAACAATCCCAACCGGTGAAATAGTATCTCTATTGGCAAGCTTAATTGTAACATCAATACCTTCTAACTCAGCAGGTGCAATATCATGCATAATTTCTTCATATAAAGAATGAGGTATTGCACTCGTACTAGCACCCATACCACATAAGCCATGATAGCAATGATCTCCTATTTTAACAGAAATAACAGGCATGCCTACAATAGGTCTATGTTTATTTTTAGTATCTGGTGTAGCAATTCTAGCAGCTTCATCACAAAAGTAATAACATGCCCATCTATATTATCAGACAAGAGATCTTTAACCATAGCAATACTAGGTTCAACTTTAATTTGCTCAGAGGGTTTGGGTGTTCTAATGTTACTTTTGTTGACCACAGTTGAAGCTTTAGCATGATCATTTATTCTAACAGGGAAAGGTGATTTCTCAATATAAGCGGTAGGAACAACAGAATCAACATTATAAGTGATAGTCTTTTCTTCAACTTTAATAGGTTCAACTACTTTTACTTCAATGGGAGGATGATATTTAAGCCACTTCTCCTTAGGGAGATCAACATGAGTAGCAAATGATTCACAGAAAGAAACTACTATTTTAGAGTCAAGTCCATATTTAGTGCTAAATTCACGAAAAGCATCGGTATCCATAAAAGATTTAACACAATCAAACTTAGGTGTTATACCTGACTTCTTACCTTCGTCGAGTTCCCAATCTTTAGAGTTGCTTTTAATTCTTTCCAATAAATCCCATCTGAATTCAATAGTCTTCATCATAAAAGATCCAGTACAAGAAGTATCGAGCATGGAGCGATTATTGGGAGAAAGCCGAGCATTAAAAGTATGAATAATAATTTCTCTTGAGAGCTCATGATTGGGGCATGAATATAACATTGACTTAAGCCTCCCCCAAGCTTGAGCGATGATTTCTCCTTCGCGAGGCCAAAAATTATATATATAATTACGATCACGATGAACCAGATGCATAGGATAAAACTTCTGATGAAATTCCAATTTCAATCGGTTGTAGTTCCATAATCCAATATCATCACATAGCCTAAACCATGTCAATGTCTTTCCCTTCAAAGATAAAGGGAATACCTTCTTATTGATAACATCCTCGGGCATACCTGCAAACTTAAATAATCCACAAACTTCATCCACATAGATTAGGTGCAAATCGGGATGCAATGTTCCATCTCCTGTAAAAGGATTAGCTAGCGGTTTCTCTATCATACCCGAAGGAATTTCAAAGTAAATATTTTCAGTAGGTTCAGTAGGTTGAGGAGCAACTTTTTTCTCTACTGGTCGGGGTGAAGATACCCCAAACAAGCCCCTCAAAGGATTACTTTCCATAGTAACAAGTGACAGTAAATTTCAGCACACTATATAAATTTTTCCTTACCAAATTCCACCTACCAAAGGCGCTTCACTCCCCATCAACGGCACCAGAAAAGAGTCTTGATGACCCACAAGTATAGGGGATCTATCTAGTCCTTTCGATAAGTAAGAGTGTCGAACCCAACGAGAAGCAAAAGGAAATGATAAGCAGTTTTCAGTAAGGTATTCTCTGCAAGCACTGAAATTATCGGTAACAGATAGTTTTGTGATAAGGTAATTTGTAACGGGTAACAAGTAATAAAAGTAAATAAGGTGCAGCAAGATAGTCGAATCCTTTTGTAGCAAAGGACAAGCCTGGACAAACTCTTATATAAAGGAAAGCGCTCCCGAGGACACATGGGAATTGTCGTCAAGCTAGTTTTCATCACGCTCATATGATTCACGTTCGTTACTTTGATAATTTGATATGTGGGTGGACCGGTGCTTGGGTACTGCCCTTCCTTGGACAAGCATCATACTTATGATTAACCCCTCTTGCAAGCATCCTCAACTACAAAAGAAGTATTAAGGTAAACCTAACCATAGCATGAAACATATGGATCCAAATCAGCCCCTTACGAAGCAACGCATAAACTAGGGCTTAAGCTTCTGTCACTCTAGAAACCCATCATCTACTTATTACTTCACAATGCCTTCCCCTAGGCCCAAACAATGGTGAAGTGTCATGTAGTCGACGTTCACATGACACCACTGGAGGAAAGACAACATACATCTCATCAAAATATCGAACGAATACCAAATTCACATGACTACTTATAGCAAGACTTCTCCCATGTCCTCAGGAACAAACGTAACTACTCACAAATCATATTCATGTTCATAATCATAGGGGTATTAATATTCATAAAGTATCTGAACATATGATCTTCCACCGAATAAACCAACTAGCATCAACTACAAAGAGTAATCAATAGAGGAAATGGCATGTGCCTAATGTTGACTTGCGGTCCACATGGTCACCAGGATAGTCAGAGTTTAAATATCCAATGAGATCAAAAGCCGAGCCCTTGGGATGCCACAATCCAAGTGTTGGAGTGTGAGCTAGATATCGAAGAATAGGCTTCACAGCCTTATGGTGTGATTCCTTCGGTGTAGCTTGAAAGCGGGCACACATGCAAACACTAAGCATAATATCTGGCCTAGATGCACATAAATACAATAAAGAGCCAATAATGGAGTGGTATACCTTTTTATCGAAGTCAATACCATTTTCATCAGTGCATAGATGGCCATTTGTGGGCATAGGGATTTTGACGCCTTTGCAATCTTGCATGCCGAATTTCCTCAATACATCCTTGAGGTATTTCTCCTGAGATATGAAGATGCCATTTTGCTGTTGACGTATTTGAAGACCTAAGAAGAATCTCAATTCTCCCATCATAGAGACATTTGATATTATTCACTCATCATATAGGCAAATTCATCACTATAATGTTGGTCAGTACAGCCAAAGATGATATCATCAACATATATTTGGCACATGAATAATTCATCATCATAGGTTTTGGTGAAAAGAGTTGGGTCAAGTGAACCGGGTTTGAAGCCTTTCTTCATGAGGAATTCCTTCAAAGTATCATACCACGCCCGAGGGGCCTGCTTGAGGCCATAGAGGGCCTTATTGAGTCTGAAGACTTTGTCAGGATGCTTTGGATCTTCAAAACCTGGGGGTTGAGCAACATATACTTCTTCCTCGAGCTTACCATTGAGGAATGCACTTTTCACATCCATTTGATATAAGATGATATTGTGATGGTTAGCATAAGCAAGTAAGTATGCGAATAGCCTCAAGTCTAACAACAGGTGCAAAAGTTTCATCGAAATCAATTCCTTCAACCTGTGCGTAGCCTTGAGCTACAAGTCGTGCCTTATTCCTCACCACAAGGCCATTTTCATCTTGCTTGTTGTGGCAGATCCATTTGGCACCGATGATATTGTGCTTGCGTGGGTCTGGTCGCTTGATAAGTTCCCAGACATTGTTGAGCTTGAATTGATGTAATTCCTCTTGCATCGCTTGAATCCACTCAGGCTCCAGAAATGCCTCATCTACTTTGGTGGGCTCTGTGATAGAGACAAAAGCAAAGTGCCCACAAAAGTTAGACAAATGTGAAGCTTTTGAGCGTGTGAGAGGACCTGGTGCTTTGATGTTGTTGATGATTCTTTCAATCTGCACTTCATTAGCAACATGAGGATGAGCTGGTTGTTGATGTTGAGGGGGCTCAGCATTTTCTTCAGAGCCATTTTCCTCAGGTGCACCAGCATGAAGTTCTTCATGTTCTGGAATGACTTCTTCAGCAGATTCTTCGGTAGGAATGACATCCTCGATGTCCTTGAACTTAATGGATTCCTCAGGTGGTATTTCATCTAGCACAGGAGGTAGGTGCTCTCTTTGTGAGCCATTAGTTTCATCAAACCGCACATCTACAGTTTCAACAACCTTGTGGTGATAGGTGTTAAAGGCTTTGTAGGTGTGCGAGTCCTTTCCATAACCAAGCATAAAACCTTCATGTGCTTTCAGTGCGAAATTAGAACTGTGTTGAGGATCTCTAATCCAACATTTAGCATCGAAGACTTTGAAATAACTCACTTTGGGTTTCTTGTCAGTGAGGAAGGAGTTCATATGAGGTCTTTCTAAAGAATTTGTGAAGATATACCATGTTGATGATGTGGCACGCAGTATCAATTACCTCAGACCAGAAGTGAGGAGGCGTCTTGTATTCATCAAGCATAGTGCGGGCCATCTCAACATGAGTCCTGTTCTTGCGCTCCACGATGCCATTTTGCTGAGGAGTATAAGGAGCAGATAACTAGTGAGTAATACCAAGTTCATCAAGATAGTCATCAAGACCAGTATTCTTGAACTCGGTTCCATTGTCCTTCTGATATGCTTGATCGTTTGAAGACTTCCTGCACTTCAGTTTTGTAAATGATGATATGCCCCCATGTGTAATGAGAATAGTCATCAACAATGAAAAAATCCATATAAAGATGCAACATTAGTAAATGTGGCATAATGAGTAGGGCCAAAGAGATACATGTGAAGCAATTCAAATGGACGAGTGGTAGTCATGATGGTCTTTGAGGGATGCTTGGCCTTGGTCATCTTTCCAGCTTCACAAGCTCCATACAGATGGTCCTTGAGGAATTCGACACCCTCGATGTCAATGACATGCTTCTTCTTCGCTAGAGTGTGCAAGTTCCTCATGCCAGCATGACCAAGTCGGCGATGCCATAGCCAGCCTTCTGAAGCTTTTGCAAGTAGACATGTAGCAGGTTGTGGTCCTGTAGAGAAATCAACAATATACAAATCTCCTCTCCTAAAGCCTTAGAATACTTTGGAATTGTCAGCTTCAATGATCACAACACAGCGATACTTTCCAAAGACAACAACCATATCAAGATCACAAAGCATTAAGAGAGACATGAGGTTGAACCCTAAGGACTCGGCAAGCATGGCATTGTCCATGTGTCGATCCTTTGAGATCGCAACCTTACCTAGACCCAATACCTTGCTTTTGCCTTTGTCAGCGTAGGTGATATGCTTCAGATGTGACGGTGATCAAGCAGTGTCCATCAATAAGTTCCTGTCACCAGTCATGCGATTTGTACATCCACTATCGAGGACCCACTCAGTGGCTTTGGGTTGATCATCCTGCAGATGAATTACTGCATCTTACGAACTCATATACTTCAGAAGTGAAGAATGTGACATCAAATTCATCAGACCAATTTCACCAAGCAATATAACAGATATATCAATGTGAGGACATGTGAAATGAAAATTCATTTCTTTGTGTTTAGCTTGAGTCCTTTCAAGCATATTCAGGTCTCCATCAAATTCTTCAGACGTTTAAATTCGTTTGGAGACCTGACCCTGCATAAGAGATTAGTTCTTTTTCTTCGCCACCCACATCTGGAGGGGTGGCAAAGAGTTCATCATTCTGCGAGCTCCATGAGAGAAAGGTGGCATTGAAGCCAATCCACTTCGTTTCACATAAGAGGGGTTAGGGTAAGCATATGAATAAGCAGAGAAATTCTTTGAGGACTTATGAACATAATGATTTGAAGAATAATGCACATATTCACAGCCCTTAGATCTTCCCTGCGAAACAAAAGTGTTAGCACGATGATGTTCATATGAGGACTTTGATCCATATGAGGAATTTGATCCATGTGAGGAATGTGGTCCATATGAGGACTTGGATCCATATGAAGACTTTGGTCCATATGAAGAATTTGATCTGGGGTTCCTATTCTTCACATGTCATGATGACATTCACCTGAAGACTTTCAAGGCACCTTTTGGGAACCCAGATTTTCTTCACAGGGGGACCGTTCCTGCAGTTAGTGCCAACATATCTAGCAAATATTTCACCATTCTGATTTTTGAACAGCTTATAGCTGGAGTCAAATGACTCATCAGAAGAATATGAAGATTCACATGTAAATCCACATAAGGTAGATGGATCCACTGAAGGTCCCTTTGCAGCAACCCATGAGGTTTTCGGATACTGCTCAGGCTTCTAGTATGCTCCATTAGCATTGAGTTTCCTCTCAAAGGCAATACCCTCTTTCCTAGGGTTCCTGTTGAGGATCTGCTTTTTAAGCACATCACAAAGTGCCTGATGCCCTTTGAGGCTTTTGTACATGCCTGTCACATACAATTCCTTCAGCCCTGCATGGTCAGTGATACTAGCAGCATCCTCAGATGACGAATTTGTGATAGCAGAGACAGTTGAAGAATTTGCAGCAATAAAAGCATTTGAACTTTCAGGTGAAGAATTACCATATTCATGTTCAATGCATTTCAAACATGGTGGAATGAATTCAACCTGAGCAGAACTGATTTCTTGAGCAAGCAATGAATCGCGTTCCTTCTAAAGATATTCATAACTCACACTTAGCTGCTCAAGATCTTGCTTTCTTTGAAGAAATTCACAAGAAATCTTCTCATGATCAGATAAGAGAGTGTTATGATGACTCTGAAGATTATCAAGCTTAGTCTGAAGTCTCTGAAGACTTTCATCCAAAGCTTTAGAACGATCCATTTCTTCACCCAACATATCATCGCTCTCATCTAGCATGTTTTGAACTTTTTCCAACGCTCTTTGTTGTTTAGTGGCAAGGGAAGCAAGTTTGGTATAGCTGGGTCCAAATTCATCACCAGATTCATCATCACTGGACTCAGATAGGTAGCATTCAGTTACCTTGGTACCTTTTGCCATAAGGCATGGTGCAGAGGATGATGATTTTGGATCGAAAGTCATAGCCTTGCGCGATTCCATGAAATCCTCAAACCAGGGATCATGATGAGTTCGATGACCTTCATAGACCTCAGAGAGTCGGTCCCAAATGAGCTTCGCATGGCTGAGATGCATAATGTTCCTAAACTGATTTTGGGACAAGCCGAAGCAGATGATATCCTTTGCCGTGAGGTTAAGTAGAGTGTACTTGCGAATATCACCAGCCTCCGCCATTTTGCATAGATTGGTAAGACCAATCTTAGTGACGGTCCACAGTTTGTTGTTCATCGCTATGAGGTGCTTCTTCATCATGGCCTTCCACTTGGGATAATCATGACCGTCAAAGATGGGGCATGTCATTGTGTTCATTCCTGCGGTCGACATAACTAAAACTCCATGTGGTTAAACCAAAATCACATAGAACAAGGGAGTACCTTTCTCTGATACCAATTGAAAGTGCATTAAGTCGACTAGAGGGGGGTGAATAGGCGATTTTTAAAAATTCATCACTGAGGAATTTCAGGGCGAGGAAGCCCTAAGTCATGAACGACTAGCAGTGGAATAAGTACTCAGATGCAGACATAACAGAACAGAAGCACATTCATCATGATGAAATGAAAACAAGCATAGAGTACAGAAAGCGTAAACACAGGATAAGCAGGCTGAAGACAAACTGACTAGAGAAATTGAACTAAGAAAATTGAGAAAGTCTTCAAACAGTAGCGATCAAGTACACAACACAGTAGTGAGGAAATGGAAGGGTTGAGGAGATAGAACCAGTTAGCTCGGTGAAGATAGTGATTTGGTAGACCAGTTCCAACTGTTGTGACAATTGTATGTCTGGTTGGAGCGGCTAGGTATTTAAACCTAAGGACACATAGTCCTCACCATATTCTCCTTGAGTTAAGGTCACACAGACCTCGCCCAATCACTCGTGGTAAGTCTTCGGGTGACTTCCAAACCTTCACAAACTCGGTCACTCGGCGATCCACAATTTCCTCTTGGATGCTCTAGACCATGACGCCTAACTGTCTTAAAGATGCAGAGTCTTCAAAGGTAACAAGCGTCGGATCCACACAGGAACAATCTCTTCAGTGATGCTCAATCACTATGGGTTTGTAGGTGTTTGGTTTGAGGTTTTGGGTTTTTCCTCACTTGATGATTTTCGCTCAAAGTCCTTGAAGGATGGGATGCTCTCAATGACAAGTGTCAATTTCTCGCGGAGCAGCCAACCATCTAGTGGTTGTAGGGGGCGGCTATTTATAGCCTAGGGAGCAGCCCGACATGATAAGACATAAAATGCCCTTCAATGATATGACTGTTAGGTGGGTAAGATATTTTGGGACAACTAGCGCATAGCACAACAACGGTCAGAAATTTGAGGTTCAAATTCCTTGGGGCTATCATGTTCCTCACTTGTAGGCAATCCGCACTGGCGAATTCCTAACTCCTCAGTCAGAACAAATTCCTCAGAGACCAGAAGTACTTCGTCTCTGTCACTGAAGAAATTGACTGAACTGTATGAGATTTCCAATGGCTTCACTCGAAGGGATTGGTAGGTGTAGGATTTTGAGATGAGCATCACTTGGAAACTTTTCCTTAGTTTTTCCTCGCCCCCCTTTAATAGTATGGTGTTTCCTATGACTCAAGAGAGAGAAAATGAAACTACGAAAACAAAAGTCTTCACGCTTCATATTCCTCGCATGAATATCAAGTCCTCACGGTCACACCAATTTCTTCACTTTCAAAGTCTTCAGAAAGCCAAAGTTTTTGTTTGAAGACATTCATTTTAGGGGGCGGCTTTCTCTGTAAATATCAAACTCCTCATAGACTTATAGACCTGTGTACACTCACAAACACATTAGTCCCTTAACCTATAAGTCTTCAATACACCAAAATCACTAAGGGGCACTAGATGCACTTACACAATCCAAAAAGCACATAAGAAAAGATTCCTACATGATTGGATTCATATTCCTATTTTGAATGGGTTCCTTTGATTCATACGAATGGATTCATATTTTTATATGGCCGATTCCTATTCTTCGCATTTCAAAGGGAAAAATAGCTTATACCCAATGAAAAAAATCCCTATCCTATGAACCAAATGGCATCTCTATATGAGTGAGATACATGCCATTCTATTTCCTATGATTTTTCTATTCCTATGATTTTTCTATCCTATCTATGAACTAAACAAGGAGTTAACATTTCAAAAGAAAAAATAGCTCAGACCTAATGAAAGGAAAACACAGACATCTCATTTTCTATGACATTCCTACCATGTGAACCAAAGGATGCCTTAATAGGATTTTTTTAATTAACATGCTAAGGCCATGGATAAGTATCACAGGTCCTTTGAAAATATACCCTTAAAAAGAAATTACATTCAAAATTTTGGGGGTTGTGAGGTTTCCTTACCTGTACATTCACTAGCCGTCATGAACATTGCTCGATGCCACCTTTTGGCCTCCTCCTCGATGGAGCAAACTTTTTGAAACCTAGGATCTTGTTGAAGTAACGTCCGGGAAGTCGTCGATGCCGACTAGGAGCCCCCGACAGTCGTGGTCTAGGAAGAACATTGTGCCCGAAGAAGAAAAAAATACCTATAAGGTTCTATAGAAACTTCAAACACCACGAAAGTTGGCCGAACTCCGGACGTATCCAGCGGAAACCTAAATTGACCGAATCTTGGAAGACATGTCGGAGACACGACTACACATGCCCTGTGCCGACACAAAGCACACCAATGGAAACGGAGATAGGGCGGGGATAACATTCATACCATGGGTCAACTCCGCCGCCTCGCTGTCCCAAACCAAACATGAAGACCCACTAAAGAAAACTTGAAAAGTAACACTCATGATGATGTATAATAGATTCAAGCCTAGTGTCGAGTCCGCCACCATATCTTCTCCCCTGTGATCTAACTAGGCCGGGGCACCCGGTGAAGAGCGCTACACTATGCGTGCACCATTTGACGAAGACCGCCACTCAAGCACCCATCTCTTTCATCGTCGCACAACAATCCTCCAACGCCTCTACAACATACCGCCCCCAATTAAGACCTCCCCCGCGCTGCCACATTGACTTATCGGTGATGCGCCCTGGCAATGGTGAGAGGGGTAGGCGACAGGTGTGACTAGGGTTTTGTCGTCACCCGCCTTTCTCAGAAGACTTTTTAAAAATCAATATAGTATTTTTTTCATACGATTCAGAGAACTGAGTCGGGTTCCACTATCAAAAGATAACGGAACAAATCAATATAGTATATTGGAGAATGAAACATTAGCGACAACCATGAAACTGAGCTAATGTCTCTCTTAAATCATCGAAGTTTGAATTAATGTTTTCGCTATGTTTTTTATGTTAGAACAATCGAACACCGACATATTCGATGAGTTGCTTCCAACTCTGTGAAACTGAAATCTATCTCTTCTAAATTCTGGTGGGGAGCAGCCAACGGTGAATGAAAAGTCCATTGGGTAGCATGGGACAAGATGTGCACTAGGAAGCAGGCAGGAGGAATGGGATTCCGGGATTTTGAGATGTTCAATCAGGCCCTCCTTGCTAAACAGGTGTGGAGATTGCTTATGTGCCCTACATCGCTATGTGCAAAGGTGCTTAAGGCTAGATACTTCCAGGATATGGATATCATGGCTGCTTCGTGCACACAGGGGTGCCCATACACGTGGAGAAGCTTCATGCATGGCCGGGATCTCCTAGCTCACGGCCTTGTATGGCGAGTGGGGGAGGGAACGAAGATAAATGTTTTGCATGATAATTGGATCCCCTGCAATGGTAGCATGACTCCTCTCGGGGCCAACTACGTGCCGAATACGATCAAGGTGGCCGACCTGCTATTGGAGGACGAAACGGCATGGGACGAAGGCAAATTGCAGGCTGTGTTCACTCCGTCAGATGCCCAAGACATTAGGCAGATTGTTGTGGGGGAGCCTGGTAAAGAAGATTTTCGGGAATGGAACTTCACAAAAAATGGGCTCTTCACTGTTAGGTCCGCATACCATCTAGGAATGGCGATGAAGACGGCAAGAAAGGCACCGGCCTCCTCGTCCAGTTCGGTCGTGGATCATAAGAGTTGGATGGAGTTACGGGTTGCAGATGTCCCAAACAAGGTTAAAATCCATGGCTGGCGCAATGTTAAAAAATGGGCTGGCTGTTGGTTTTGAACTCTTACGACGACATGTGAAGCCAGGGGTATTCTGCATCGCCTGCGGTAGAGAACACGGATGGAGCTCTATCAAAGCAAGGTGGATCGGGAGGAGGTGGAGCGGTCCCGAGGGACCACCATGGCTCGTTCATGGCAGGAGCATGCCATTTTTTCCCAGTTGTTGCGGATCCGAAACTTGCGAAGCTCTTTGTGTCGCCGAGGAGTTCTACTTGCTCAAGAAAATGAACTTCAGTAGGTGGTGCTCGAGATGGACTCACTGTTAGCGGTAGGGAAGTTCAATAACATGCAGAGAGACCTATCCGCGAGTGGTTAGATTGTCCAAGAAATCAAGGAACTGCTAGCTCAATTTCAAGAGTTCAAAGTCAGATGGGTTCGGCGTTTCGCCAACAAAGTCATGCATAGACTTGCTAGGGAGGATTGTGTCACGCCCCGATCTAGATCAGGGAAGACCAACGACGGTAGGTTAGGGAAAGGGGGATGAGGTTGGCTTGAGAGAGGGGGTGAGCGAGAGAGAGACAGAGAGGTGGGAGAGAATTTCAGTTTTACTGAAATAACAGCCTGTTTGCTACAATGCTCTCGCAGGGTTAAGTACCCCACGTCCCCTCTGGCTCACTCCGGCCACACACACACTTACAGCTGTCACACGCACGCACTCACGCTTGGCACAGCCAACTGGCAGTCACGTGGTGGTGCCTTGCACTGCCGTAGTGACATTCTCCCCACCTTGAGAACGCCCTTCTTCTTCTGTTGCGTCGTCTTCCCAGATGCTTGCGTGCGGGTATCGCCGGCGGAGCACGTCGTAATCTTCCCAGGTGATCGTCGGAGGAACTATGTCCCAGGCTATTTGTAGTTGAACCACGGGTGTGTTGCCTTTCTTCATCATTCTGCGATCAAGTATCTCCACTGGTATTGTCTCCTGAGTGGACAGATCCGTAGTGACCGGAAGTTCAGAGAACAACGGACTGTAGTTGGGGGTGAAAGACTTCAACTACGAGACGTGAAACACATGATGGATTTTACTGTCAGTAGGGAGGTCCAGTTTGTATGTTGCAGGTCCAATTCTGGCGATGACAGGGAAAGGGCCAAAGAACTTGAACGCCAGCTTTGGGCAGGGGCGGCTCGCCACAGACTTCTGAACATATGGTTGCAGTTTCAGAAGAACCTGCTCCCCGACCTGAAACGGCGCTCTGTTTGATTCAGATCCGTGAACTTCTTGTGCTTGACTTGCGCGCGTGCCAGATGTGCACGCAAGTTTTCCTGATGCAAAGACCAGTCCCACTGCTCCCCGTTCGGCAAGGCTGGTTGGGATGTCGGCCAGGTGGCCATGCTCCCTTCGTTGGCTTCTGTAGCGACCCGACCTCAGATGGTCAAGTCTCTGTGCTTCAGTGTCATCCCTGGATCGGTAATGCTGACACACACAGTACTCGAAGGATTTATAACAGAGTAGCAATCACACACTTATTACATTGAATGTCTCAAGAGAGAACTTATTACAGTAATATGGCTTAAGGCCATCTAATACGATAACAGCGGAAGGCTTGGAAGATAAAGTGAGTCCATCAACTCCAACGGCATAGCTGAGCTGCACGGCAACGACCTAACGAACCTTACTCCTCGTCTGAAAAGTTTTCAACATAATATGTTGCAGCCCGAAAACGGGTCAGCACATGGAATATGCTGGCAAAGTAACACAGTAGAGCAAGAACAGAATAATGCTATCACTACATGCATATTTGGCTGGTGGAAAGCTCTATGGTTACAGTTTTGCGAAAAGCCAATTTTTCCCTACAACAAAGGAATAGATTTTAATTTAACTATCATGGTGGTTGAACAACATTGAGAAGGTTCCTCCAACTCAATCCCAATTAAAGTGATTAACAACCCAACAATATTAGTTAAACATGATGAGATACTTGTGATAACCCAAGTACTAGATACTCAAGAATTGTCCATAACCGGGGACACGTCTAACCATGATTAGATAATACACTCTGCAGAGGTTTGCACACTTTTCCCCACAAGACTCGATCGCCTCCGTTGGATTTCTCGCACTGCATGGTGTTTGAGAAACGGATGACCGAGACACAGTCTTTCAGAAACATTAACTCTCTACTCCGGGCAGACCATACCAAACCTACATCCCACTACCTGCTAATCTGCCTCTTCAAGAGCTTCACATAACTTACTCAACCATGCTAGAGCCCATAATAGCTTGTGGCTGCACACGGAAGTTTCTAGCATGAATCATCTCATTTCCCTTTGAGCCTGGGTGGCGGTTCATAGGAAGATCACACAGGTACTCCGGGATTTCCACAAAAAATACAGGCAACACTGGGTACCCAGGTGCCTCAATCTAGCCAGTTGTTTGATTAAGTTGCCACCTTAAGTTGAACCGTTAATTTAACAAACTCACATCTGTCATGGATTTCACTCAAACCCAAACCATGTCTACGAGCATAGCATAGCATAGTAATATAAGCAATGCGTAGAGTAACTCCCAAGGGTTTGAATGTAACAGGGCAATAGGTTCTACCTCATCAACTACTTCCCAACCCACAAGTTAATGACATCCTAATCATGCAATATTTGAGGATTGGAACTAATGCATAAAAACTAGGTGATAAAGGGGTATGATCAAAGTGTTACTTGCCTTGCTGACGATCTGCGAAACCTAGGGACCCGTAGTAGCACGCTTCGCACTCCGGGTGTTCTATCGCAAGCAAACAATAGCATACATAAGTAACAAGCAATGATGCACAAGCAAAACTCAAATAAAAGAGGGTTGACCAGAAGTTTCAACTTAAGAACTCCGGTTCGCAAAAAGAATCAAATCAAATGGAGCAACGAAACTCGAACGGCGAAAAAAAGAAGCTTCGTTTACTAATCTGAAACTAGGTCAAATTTTACAATAGCAAAAACTTGTTTGAGTTGGTTAAACGGAAAGAGGGTTTCGGGATGAAACTCTAGGCGCTTGAATCGCCTGATTCCGACTAACGAGCGAAAAGATAAACAGAAACTAAGATCGGATCAGAAATCACGATCGAAAAAATCGCGGAATAAATCCGATAAAGGAAAACTCACGAACAGACTAACGAACAAGCGTTCATTAGCTGTAACTAACGGGCGAAAACCGTTCATTAAAACGAACGTACGGACGAACGTCCGCTAACTAGAAGAACCGAGAAAAACCGGCGAATCCAAATAAAACGGATCTAGGTTTTTATTTAAACTGGACGGTTTTAAAAAAACCGGCGGCGGAGTCCGATGGCTACCTCCGGCGAGGGGGCTCCGGCGAGGCGGGGCAGCGGCAGGGC
>NC_041390.1:354795930-354817060 GCF_002162155.2 Triticum dicoccoides | reverse complement strand
AGCAGCGGTGGGGCTGGCGGCGGCTGCGGTGGTGGTGTGGTGTTGGGGCGGGGTGGCGGCGTATATAAAAGGGGCGGGGGCAGCGACTTGGAGGAGGGGGCAAGGCGCGGCGGAGGCGGAGTCCAACTCGGACTCCGGTCCGAGTGGCGGCGGCGGCGGCGCGCGCGCGCGCAGGAGGCGGCGGCAAGCGGCGGCGCCTGGGCCGGCCTGCTCAGCTGGGCCTTAGGCCCAGTCGGGCGCGGGAACTTTTTTTTAAAATAATTTCGTCGACCGAAATAAAATACTAGAAAAATAAATAAAATCTAAAAATGCCAAAATAAATTTTCACCGTCTAAATAAAATATTTAGAATGAGATGAACATTTTCTTGGCCCTAAAATGCAATTTTGAAAAACGTGCAATTTTTCTAATGCAAACAAAATTGCAATAAAATCCAAATAAAACAAATATTTGATTTTAATATTTTTCCTCCAATATTTCAATTATCTTGGAGAAGTCATATTATCTCCTCTCATATATTTTAGTATGAAATATTTTTGGAGAGAAAATAATTAAAACCAAAAATCCTCGTTTCAAAATTTGATAAAATCAAATTTGAAAACCGGGAAATCCCAAACTCTCTCCGAGGGTCCTTGAGTTGCTTAGGATTTTGAGGATCGCGAGACGAAATGCGAATAAAATATGATATGCATGGATGACTATGTATAACATTCCAAATTGAAAATTTGGGATGTTACAAACCTACCCCCCTTAAGATGAATCTCACCCTCGAGATTCGGGTTGGCTAGAAAATAGGTGTGGGTGGTCTTTGCGGAGATCATCCTCTCGTTCCCATGTGGCTTCATCCTCGGTATGGTGGCTCCACTGAACTTTACAAAACTTGATAACCTTACTGCGGGTGACTCTGCTGGCAAACTCAAGAATCTTAACTGGTTTTCCCTCGTAGGTCAAATCACTGTCCAACTGAATTGCCTCCAAGGGTATTGTATCTCTTAGCAGTATATCTGCCATCTCAGCATGACATTTCTTTAGCTGTGAAACGTGAAACACGTCATGAACTCCTGACAATCCCTTGGGTAACTCCAACTTGTAGGCAACTTCTCCCATCCGTTCCAAAATATGATATGGTCCTACAAATCTCGGGGCTAACTTTCCCTTAACTCCAAAACGTTTCACTCCTCGCAAGGGTGATACTCGCAGATATGCTCGATCTCCAATTTCATAGGTTACCTCCTTGCGTTTTGAGTCAGCATAACTCTTCTGCCTGGACTGAGCAATCTTCAGTCTGTCATGAATCATTTTAACCTTCTCATCAGACTCCTTGATCAAGTCTGGTCCAAACAACTCTCGGTCTCCTACCTCATCCCACATTAACGGTGTTCTGCACCTTCGTCCATACAGGGCTTCAAACGGTGCCATCTTCAAACTGGCTTGATAGCTATTGTTGTATGAAAACTCTGCGTATGGCAAATTGTCATCCCAACTAGATCCATAATCTAGCGCACAGGCTCTCAACATGTCCTCCAGAATTTGGTTGACTCTCTCTGTTTGTCCATCCGTCTGTGGGTGAAATGCTGTACTAAACTCCAATCTCGTTCCCAAAGTCTGGTGCAACTGGTGCCAAAACTTTGAGGTAAACTGTGTTCCTCGATCTGATACGATGGTCCTCGGAACTCCATGCAGACATACGATCCTGGACATATATATCTTGGCCAACTTTGCACTTGTATAGGTGGTTTTCACTAGGATGAAGTGAGCTACTTTGGTCAAGCGATCAACTACTACCCATGTGGAATCATACCTCGCTTTGGTCCTGGGCAATCCGGTGATAAAGTCCGTGCCCAGTTTATCCCACTTCCATTCGGGTATCGGCATAGGCTGTAACAGTCCTGCTGGCTTCTAATGCTCTGCCTTCAGGCGCTGACATACATCACATATGGCTACATACTCGGCAATATCCTTCTTCATACCGGTCCACCAGAAACGTTCCTTCAAATCCAAATACATCTTGGTGTTTCCGGGGTGTATCGAGTATGGTGAGTCATGGGCCTCTTGAAGTATTAACTTCCTGATCTCCTGGTTATTGGGCACATAAACTCGGTCCTCAAACCACAAGGTATCATGCTCATCTGTAACACCCTTGATGCGACTATATCTCCCACGTGTCGAGGCACGACTTAGAGGCATAATCGCATTGAAGGCATATGTCGCAAGTTAGGCAATCTTCACAACATCCCATGTAATATAAATAATAAAGGGGAGATTACATAGTTGGCTTACACTCGCCACGTCAATCAAGTACAAAAATAGCATTACATCATCCAAACACTCATGGCCCAACTACGGCGCCAAAATAAAAGATAACCCAACATGCAACACGGTCCCGATCACCCCCAACTGGGCACCAGTACTGATCATCGGGAAAGGAAACATAGTATTGTTGAGAGTCCTCGTCGAACTCCCACTTGAGCTCGAGCGCGTCACCTGGAGCGGAAACATCAGGCCCTGCATCTGGTTTGGAAGTAATCTGTGAGCCACAGGGACTCAGCAATCTCGCACCCTCGCGATCAAGACTATTTAAGCTTAATAGGTAAGGCAAGGTAAAATGTGTGGAGCTGCAGCAAGCGACTAGCATATATGGTGGCTATCCTGTTCGCAAAAGAGAGCGACAAGAGGAGGCAAAGCGCGAGCGAGAAACTAGAGAGCAACCTGCGCAAGCATTACTCCAACACCGTGTCCACTTCCCGGACTCCGCCGAGAAGAGGCCATCACGGTAACTCACACCGTTGATTCATTTAAAAAAAAAGTTAAGGTTTAAGTTATCTACAACCGGACATTAACAAATTCCCATCTGCCCATAACCGCGGGCATGGCTTTCGAAAGTTCAAATCCCTGCAGGGGAGTCCCAATTTAACCCATGACAAGCTCTCACGGTCAACGAAGGAATAGACCTCCTCCCGAGACGTTCCGATCAGACTCGGTACCTCGGTTCTTCAAGACACTTCTGAAGGAAATATGCCCTAGAGGCAATAATAAAGTTATTATTTATTTCCTTATATCATGATAAATGTTTATTATTCATGCTAGAATTGTATTAACCGGAAACATAATACATGTGTGAATACATAGACAAACAGAGTGTCACTAGTATGCCTCTACTAGACTAGCTCGTTAATCAAAGATGGTTATGTTTCCTAACCATAGACAAAGGAGTTGTTATTTGATTAACGAGGTCACATCATTAGTTGAATGATCTGATTGACATGACCCATTCCATTAGCTTAGCACCCGATCGTTTAGTATGTTGCTATTGCTTTTCTTCATGACTTATACATGTTCCTATGACTATGAGATTATGCAACTCCCGTTTACCGGAGGAACACTTTGGGTGCTACCAAACGTCACAACGTAACTGGGTGATTATAAAGGAGCATTACAGGTGTCTCCAAAGGTAGATGTTGGGTTGGCATATTTCGAGATTAGGATTTGTCACTCCGATTGTCGGAGAGGTATCTCTGGGCCCTCTCGGTAATGCACATCACATAAGCCTTGCAAGCATTGCAACTAATGAGTTAGTTGCGAGATGATGTATTACAAAACGAGTAAAGAGACTTGCCAGTAACGAGATTGAACTAGGTATTGGATACCGACGATCGAATCGCGGGCAAGTAACATACCGATGACAAAGGGAACAACGTAAGTTGTTATGCGGTCTGACCGATAAAGATCTTCATAGAATATGTAGGAGCCAATATGGGCATCCAAGTCCCGCTATTGGTTATTGACCGGAGACGTGTCTCGGTCATGTCTACATCGTTCTCGAACCCGTAGGGTCCGCACGCTTAAGGTTACGATGACAGTTATATTATGAGTTTATGCATTTTGATGTACCGAAGGTTGTTCGGAGTCCCGGATGTGATCACGGACATGACGAGGAGTCTCTAAATGGTCGAGACGTAAAGATTGATATATTGGAAGCCTATGTTTGGATATCGGAAGTGTTCCGGGTAAAATCGGGATTTTACTGGAGTACCGGGAAGGTTACCGGAACCCCCCGGGAGCTAAATGGGCCATAATGGGCCTTAGTGGAAAAGAGAAGAGGCAGCCCTACATGGGTTGTGCACCACCCCCTTCCCCTAGTCCTATTAGGACTAGGAGAGGTGGCCGCCCCCCCTCTCTCTTTTCCCCCTCCGTGAATCCTATTCCAACTAGGATTGGGGGGGGAGTCCTACTCCCAGAGGGAGTAGGACTCTCCTGGCGCGCCTCCTATGGCCGGCCAGCCTCCCCCCCTCTAGTCCTTTATATACTGAGGTAGAGGCACCCTAGAACACACAAGTTGATCCACGTGATCTATTCCTTAGCCGTGTGCGGTGCCCCCTGCCACCATATTTCTCGATAATACTGTAGCGGAGTTTAGGCGAAGCCCTGCTGCTGTAGATCATCAAGATCGTCACCACGCCGTCGTGCTGACGGAACTCTTCCCCAACACTTTGCTGGATCGGAGTCCGGGGATCGTCATCGAGCTGAACGTGTGCTCGAACTCGGAGGTGTCGTAGTTTCGGTGCTTGATCGGTTGGATCGTGAAGACGTACGACTACTTCCTCTACGTCGTGTCATCGCTTCCGCAGTCGGTCTGCATTGAGTACGTAGACAACACTCTCCCCTCTCGTTGCTATGCATCACATGATCTTGCGTGTGCGTAGGAATTTTTTTGAAATTACTACGAAACCCAACAGTGGTATCAGAGCCTAGGTTATTTATGTTGATGTAATATGCACGAGTAGAACACAAGTGAGTTGTGGGCGATATAAGTCATACTGCCTACCAGCATGTCATACTTTGGTTTGGCGGCATTGTTGGACGAGACGACCCGGACCAACCTTACGCGTACGCTTACGCGAGACCGGTTCCCCCGACGTGCTTTGCACACAGGTGGCTTGCGGGCGACTGTCTCTCCAACTTTAGTTGAACCAAGTATGGCTACGCCCAGTCCTTGTGAAGGTTAAAACGGAGTCTATTTGACAAACTATCGTTGTGGTTTTGATGCGTAGGTGAGATTGGTTCTTGCTTAAGCCCATAGCAGCCACGTAAAACTTGCAACAACAAAGTTGAGGACGTCTAACTTGTTTTTGCAGGGCATGTTGTGATGTGATATGGTCAAAGCATGATGCTAAATTTTATTGTATGAGATGATCATGTTTTGTAACCGAGTTATCGGCAACTGGCAGGAGCCATATGGTTGTCGCTTTATTGTATGCAATGCAATCGCGATGTAATGCTTTACTTTATTACTAAGCAGTAGTGATAGTCGTGGAAGCATAAGATTGGCGAGACGACAACGATGCTACGATGGAGATCAAGGTGTCGCGCCGGTGACGATGGTGATCACGACGGTGCTTCGGAGATGGAGATCATAAGCACAAGATGATGATGGCCATATCATATCACTTATATTGATTGCATGTGATGTTTATCTTTTTATGCATCTTATCTTGCTTTGATTGGCGGTAGCATTATAAGATGATCTCTCACTAAATTATCAAGAAGTGTTCTCCCTGAGTATGCACCGTTGCCAAAGTTCGTCGTGCCCAGACACCACGTGATGATCGGGTGTGATAAGCTCTACGTCCATCTACAACGGGTGCAAGCCAGTTTTGCACACGCAGAATACTCAGGTTAAACTTGATGAGCCTAGCATATGCAGATATGGCCTCGGAACACGGAGACCGAAAGGTCGAGCGTGAATCATATAGTAGATATGATCAACATAACGATGTTCACCATTGAAAACTACTCCATTTCACGTGATGATCGGTTATGGTTTAGTTGATTTGGATCACGTAATCACTTAGAAGATTAGAGGGATGTCTATCTAAGTGGGAGTTCTTAAGTAATATGATTAATTGAACTTAAATTTATCATGAACTTAGTCCCTGATAGTATCTTGCTTGTTTATGTTGATTGTAGATAGATGGCTCGTGCTGTTGTTCCGTTGAATTTTAATGCGTTCCTTGAGAAAGCAAAGTTGAAAGATGATGGTAGCAATTACACGGACTGGGTCCGTAACTTGAGGATTATCCTCATTGCTGCACAGAAGAATTACGTCCTGGAAGCACCGCTGGGTGCCAGGCCTGCTGCTGGAGCAACACCAGATGTTATGAATATCTGGCAGAGCAAAGCTGATGACTACTCGATAGTTCAGTGTGCCATGCTTTACGGCTTAGAATCGGGACTTCAATGACGTTTTGAACGTCATGGAGCATATGAGATGTTTCAGGAGTTGAAGTTAATATTTCAAGCAAATGCCCGAATTGAGAGATATGAAGTCTCCAATAAGTTCTATAGCTGCAAGATGGAGGAGAACAGTTCTGTCAGTGAGCATATACTCAAAATGTCTGGGTATAATAATCACTTGATTCAATTGGGAGTTAATCTTCCGGATGATTGCGTCATTGACAGAATTCTCCAATCACTGCCACCAAGCTACAAGAGCTTCGTGATGAACTATAATATGCAAGGGATGAACAAGACTATTCCCGAGCTCTTCGCAATGCTGAAAGCTGCGGAGGTAGAAATCAAGAAGGAGCATCAAGTGTTGATGGTTAACAAAACCACTAGTTTCAAGAAAAAGGGCAAAGGGAAGAAGAAGGGGAACTTCAAGAAGAACAGCAAGCAAGTTGCTGCTCAGGAGAAGAAACCCAAGTCTGGACCTAAGCCTGAAACTGAGTGCTTCTACTGCAAGTTGACTGGTCACTGGAAGCGGAACTGCCCCAAGTATTTGGCGGATAAGAAGGATGGCAAGGTGAACAAAGGTATATGTGATATACATGTTATTGATGTGTACCTTACTAGAGCACGCAGTAGCACCTGGGTATTTGATACTGGTCCTGTTGCTAATATTTGCAACTCAAAACAGGGACTACAGAATAAGCGGGCACTGGCAAAGGACGAGGTGACGATGCGCGTGGGAAACGGTTCCAAAGTCGATGTGATCGCGGTCGGCACGCTACCTCTACATCTACCTTCGGGATTAATATTAGACCTAAATAATTGTTATTTGGTGCCAGCGTTGAGCATGAACATTATATCTGGATCTTGTTTAATGCGAGACGGTTATTCATTTAAATCAGAGAATAATGGTTGTTCTATTTATATGAGTAATATCTTTTATGGTCATGCACCCTTGAAGAGTGGTCTATTCTTATTGAATCTCGATAGTAGTAATACACATATTCATAATGTTGAAACCAAAAGATGCAGAGTTGATAATGAAAGTGCAACTTATTTGTGGCACTGTCATTTAGGTCATATCGGTGTAAAGCGCATGAAGAAACTCCATACTGATGGACTTTTGGAACCACTTGATTATGAATCACTTGGTACTTGCGAACCGTGCCTCATGGGCAAGATGACTAAAACACCGTTCTCCGGTACTATGGAGAGAGCAACAGATTTGTTGGAAATCATACATACCGATGTATGTGGTCCGATGAATATTGAGGCTTGTGGCGGATATCGTTATTTTCTCACCTTCACAGATGATTTAAGCAGACATGGGTATATCTACTTAATGAAACATAAGTCTGAAACATTTGAAAAGTTCAAAGAATTTCAGAGTGAAGTTGAAAATCATCGTAACAAGAAAATAAAGTTTCTGCGATCTGATCGTGGAGGAGAATATTTGAGTTACGAGTTTGGTGTACATTTGAAAAATTGTGGAATAGTTTCGCAACTCACGCCACCCGGAACACCACAGCGTAATGGTGTGTCCGAACATCGTAATCGTACTTTACTGGATATGGTGCGATCTATGATGTCTCTTACTGATTTACCGCTATCGTTTTGGGGATACGCTCTAGAGACGGCCGCATTCACGTTAAATAGGGCACCATCAAAATCCGTTGAGACGACGCCTTATGAACTGTGGTTTGGCAAGAAACCAAAGTTGTCGTTTCTTAAAGTTTGGGGCTGCGATGCTTATGTGAAAAAGCTTCAACCTGATAAGCTCGAACCCAAATCGGAGAAATGTGTCTTCATAGGATACCCAAAGGAGACTGTTGGGTACACCTTCTATCATAGATCCGAAGGCAAGACATTCGTTGCTAAGAATGGATCCTTTCTAGAGAAGGAGTTTCTCTCGAAAGAAGTGAGTGGGAGGAAGGTAGAACTTGACGAGGTAACTGTACCTGCTCCCTTACTGGAAAGTAGTACATCACAGAAAACTGTTTCAGTGACACCTACACCAGTTAGTGAGGAAGCCAATGATAATGATCATGAAACTTCAGATCAAGATACTACTGAACCTCGTAGATCAACCAGAGTAAGATCCGCACCAGAGTGGTACGGTAATCCTGTTCTGGAAGTCATGCTACTAGATCATGATGAACCTACGAACTATGAAGAAGCGATGGTGAGCCCAGATTCCGCAAAGTGGCTTGAAGCCATGACATCTGAGATGGGATCCATGTATGAGAACAAAGTATGGACTTTGGTTGACTTGCCCGATGATCGGCAAGCAATTGAGAATAAATGGATCTTTAAGAAGAAGACTGACGCTGATGGTAATGTTACTGTCTACAAAGCTCGACTTGTCGCAAAAGGTTTTCGGCAAGTTCAAGGGATTGACTACGATGAGACCTTCTCACCCGTAGCGATGCTTAAGTCCGTCCAAATCATGTTAGCGATTGCCGCATTTTATGATTATGAAATTTGGCAGATGGATGTCAAAACTGCATTCCTGAATGGATTTCTGGAAGAAGAGTTGTATATGATGCAACCGGAAGGTTTTGTCGATCCAAAGGGAGCTAACAAAGTGTGCAAGCTCCAGCGATCCATTTATGGACTGGTGCAAGCCTCTCGGAGTTGGAATAAACATTTTGATAGTGTGATCAAAGCATTTGGTTTTATACAGACTTTCGGAGAAGCCTGTATTTACAAGAAAGTGAGTGGGAGCTTTGTAGCATTTCTGATATTATATGTGGATGACATATTGCTGATTGGAAATGATATAGAATTTCTGGATAGCATAAAGGGATACTTGAATAAAAGTTTTTCAATGAAAGACCTCGGTGAAGCTGCTTACATATTAGGCATTAAGATCTATAGAGATAGATCAAGACGCTTAATTGGACTTTCACAAAGCACATACCTTGACAAAATTTTGAAGGAGTTCAAAATGGATCAAGCAAAGAAAGGGTTCTTGCCTGTGTTACAAGGTGTGAAGTTGAGTAAGACTCAATGCCCGACCACTGCAGAAGATAGAGAGAATATGAAAGATGTTCCCTATGCATCAGCCATAGGATCTATCATGTATGCAATGTTGTGTACCAGACCTGACGTGTGCCTTGCTATAAGTTTAGCAGGGAGGTACCAAAGTAATCCAGGAGTGGATCACTGGACAGCGGTCAAGAACATCCTAAAATACCTGAAAAGGACTAAGGATATGTTTCTCGTATATGGAGGTGACAAAGAGCTCACCGTAAAAGGTTACGTTGATGCAAGCTTTGACACTGATCCGGACGATTCTAAATCGCAAACCGAATACGTGTTTACATTAAACGGTGGAGCTGTCAGTTGGTGCAGTTCTAAACAAAGCGTCATAGCGGGATCTACATGTGAAGCGGAATACATAGCTGCTTCGGAAGCAGCGAATGAAGGAGGCTGGATGAAGGAGTTCATATCCGATCTAGGTGTCATACCTAGTGCATCGGGTCCAATGAAAATCTTTTGTGACAATACTGGTGCAATTGCCTTGGCAAAGGAATCCAGATTTCACAAAAGGACCAAACACATCAAGAGACGCTTCAATTCCATCCGGGATCTAGTCCAGGTGAGAGACATAGAGATTTGCAAGATACATACAGATCTGAATGTTGCAGACCCGTTGACTAAGCCTCTTCCACGAGCAAAACATGATCAGCACCAAGGCTCCATGGGTGTTAGAATCATTACAGTGTAATCTAGATTATTGACTCTAGTGCAAGTGGGAGACTGAAGGAAATATGCCCTAGAGGCAATAATAAAGTTATTATTTATTTCCTTATATCATGATAAATGTTTATTATTCATGCTAGAATTGTATTAACCGGAAACATAATACATGTGTGAATACATAGACAAACAGAGTGTCACTAGTATGCCTCTACTAGACTAGCTCGTTAATCAAAGATGGTTATGTTTCCTAACCATAGACAAAGGAGTTGTTATTTGATTAACGAGGTCACATCATTAGTTGAATGATCTGATTGACATGACCCATTCCATTAGCTTAGCACCCGATCGTTTAGTATGTTGCTATTGCTTTTGTTCATGACTTATACATGTTCCTATGACTATGAGATTATGCAACTCCCATTTACCGGAGGAACACTTTGGGTGCTACCAAACGTCACAACGTAACTGGGTGATTATAAAGGAGCATTACAGGTGTCTCCAAAGGTAGATGTTGGGTTGGCGTATTTCGAGATTAGGATTTGTCACTCCGATTGTCGTAGAGGTATCTCTGGGCCCTCTCGGTAATGCACATCACATAAACCTTGCAAGCATTGCAACTAATGAGTTAGTTGCGAGATGATGTATTACAGAACGAGTAAAGAGACTTGCCGGTAACGAGATTGAACTAGGTATTGGATACCGACGTTCGAATCTCGGGCAAGTAACATACCGATGACAAAGGGAACAACGTATGTTGTTATGCGGTCTGACCAATAAAGATCTTCGTAGAATATGTAGGAGCCAATATGGGCATCCAGGTACCGCTATTGGTTATTGACTGGAGATGTGTCTCGGTCATGTCTACATCGTTCTCGAAACCGTAGGGTCCGCACGCTTAAGGTTACGATGACACTTATATTATGAGTTTATGCATTTTGATGTACCGAAGGTTGTTTGGAGTCCCGGATGTGATCACGGACATGACGAGGAGTCTCGAAATGGTCGAGACGTAAAGATTGATATATTGGAAGCCTATGTTTGGATATCGGAAGTGTTCCGGGTAAAATCGGGATTTTACCGGAGTACCGGGAAGGTTACTGGAACCCCTCGGGAGCTAAATGGGCCATAATGGGCCTTAGTGGAAAAGAGAAGAGGCAGCCCTACATGGGTTGTGCGCCACCCCCTTCCCCTAGTCCTATTAGGACTAGGAGAGGTGGCCGCCCCCCCCCTCTCTCTTTTCCCCCTCCGTGAATCCTATTCCAACTAGGATTGGGGGGGGGGGAATCCTACTCCCAGAGGGAGTAGGACTCTCCTGGCGCGCCTCCTATGGCCGGCCAGCCTCCCCCCTCTAGTCCTTTATATACTGAGGTAGAGGCACCCTAGAACACACAAGTTGATCCACGTGATCTATTCCTTAGCCGTGTGCGGTGCCCCCTGCCACCATATTCCTCGATAATACTGTAGCGGAGTTTCGGCGAAGCCCTGCTGCTGTAGATCATCAAGATCGTCACCACGCCGTCGTGCTGACGGAACTCTTCCCCGACACTTTGCTGGATCGGAGTCCGGGGATCGTCATCGAGCTGAATGTGTGCTCGAACTCGGAGGTGCCGTAGTTTCGGTGCTTGATCGGTTGGATCGTGAAGACGTACGACTACTTCCTCTACGTCGTGTCATCGCTTCCGCAGTCGGTCTGCGTTGAGTATGTAGACAACACTCTCCCCTCTCGTTGCTATGCATCACATGATCTTGCGTGTGCGTAGGAATTTTTTTGAAATTACTACGAAACCCAACAACTTCGACAGGTTAAAACAAATCCAGCAACACCACCCAGATGTGCCGACAAATCCCGATAGGAGCTGCACATATCTCATTCTCAGGGCACACCGGATGAGCAAGACGTCGGGTAGGCCAGCCTAGAGTTGCTCCTGGTAGCCCCAGACATCGCTCGGTTGGACCAACACTCAGAGGAGCACTGGCCCGGGGGGGCTAAAATAAGATGACCCTCGGGCTCCGGAAACCCAAGGGAAAAAGAGGCTAGGTGGCAAATGGTAAGACCAAGGTTGGGCATTGTTGGACAAGCTTTAATCAAGGCGAACTATCAAGGGGTTCCCATTATAACCCAACCGCGTAAGGAACGCAAAATCCGGGAACATAACACCGATATGACGGAAACTAGGGCGGCAAGAGTGGAACAAAACACTAGGCGAGAGGCCGAGCCTTCCACCCTTTACCAAGTATATAGATGCATTAAGATAACATGGCAATATAATGATATCCCAACAAGTAAATAAATGTTCCAACAAGGAACGGTCTCCAATCTTCACCTGCAACTAGCAACGCTATAAGAGGGGCTGAGCAAAGCGGTAACATAGCCAATCAACGATTTGCTAGGACATGGTGGGTTAGAGGTTTGACATGGCAATTTGCGAGGCTTGAAAGCAAGTGGTAGGCATTGTAGCATTGGCATAGCAAAAGAGCGGGCATCTAGCAAAGCAAAGATAGTAGTGATTTTGAGGGTATGATCATCTTGCCTGCAAAGTTATCGGAGTTGACTGGATCCTCGAAAGCAAACTCAACGGGCTCCTCATTAGCGAACTCGTCTCCTGGCTCTACCCAAACAAAACAAACAAGCAAATGGAACACAATCAACCACGTGCAAACTCAAACAACATGATGCAAAGATGGTATGCTATGCGGGATGCGATATGTGATGCATATGCAAGATTTGACAAGGGATGCATGAACCTGGCCTCAAATTGGAAATCCAAGTGTGCCACTAGTAAGATGAGATGAAATCGCTTGAAAACGATATAAAGAACGCCGGAATCGGAGTTACGGTTTGGAAATGGCAAGCAATTCAAATATGGCCACGTTCTGCGATTTACAGCAAGTAGCCATCTAAATGCAACAAGATGAACATGCTACAGCACCCAAACATGACAAAAAAATACATGGCAGGGATGCATTCATGATGTTTAACAAAAGTCTAGCACTGAGCTACGGCCAATTCATCCATTAACAGGTTCAAACAAGCATGGCAAAAATGCATATGGTAAACAGATCTCAGACTTAGTGAAATTAACACATGTCTGGAATTTCAGATCAGATAGCACTCTTCGGAGTGTGAAAACTATATGCTATAGGACCTGAACATGGCAACGTAAAGCATGTCATGGAGCTACTCAAAGAGCTTAACAAACGTCCTTTAGTGACCTTGAGCCAAAAGGGAACAGAAAATATAATTGAAAGCATGTGAACATGGCAAAAACATAATCAGTTCTCAGACTTAGTGAAAACTGGAGCATGCTGAAAACAGATATCAAGTAGGCATGTTTACGAGCTCGATGCACTCACTATAGAGCAAGTCATGACAAACTAAGTATACACCCATCAAGAATACACAAAATACAAGCTAGACATGGCAAGAACAATAGCATAGCATGCACGGTTCAACTACAACATCCTCGGCAAAATCGCTAATAAGTAGACAATCTGCCCAGATTCACGAAATGACAAAAGTAGAGCTCGATTGACTCAAGCTAGGGTGCTCAATAATTGTAAACAAAGACATGGATGGATAGAGCACTACAAGATTAACAAAACATCCTTACTGATCATCCTCAAAAGAGGCACGGATCACTAGGAAACAACATGAACATATGGCCATATGAGATAAACAGCTCAAGGACTTAGTGGAAATGCTAAGTCCCTGAAATCAGCATTACCAAGTGCCTCACTTTGCAAGCTTGTGTTAGTCACCACACACATCACAAAAATACATGGGTTGCACCTCTGGAAAGATGGCAAAACCCTTAAAAAAACATATGTAGAACTCATGGGCTTATCATGCACACATTAATCATGGCAAAAATGACAAATATCTAAATGGAGTAGCAGATCTGACAATTATCTCAAGTAGCACTCTTCTAACAGCATTTCGGGCATCAAGATGAACTCAAATGAAAATGATTCAATGAGATGAAATGATGTACTCTCTGAGATGAACATTTTGATATGCTATATGCCCAAAACGGAGCTACAGATGCAAAGTTACGACATGATGAAGATGGGCATATGTATCTGAGAATTTAGGACTTGGAAGAAAAATTAGACCTCTCCGGGACAGATCTAGGGTTTGCCGGGTGCGGAAGCCGAGGTTCATCTGGATCTTGCCGGAGTAGCGTCACGGTGGCCGGAGTCTGCGGAGAAGAGGAAGGAGAGGCCGGGTGGAGGCGGCGGTGCACGGCGGCGCGGGGTCGGCGACGTCGGAGGGGCCCGCCACCGTGGAGCTTTGCTCCGGTCGGCTAAAGTGCAGCGGCGACGACCTGGGAAGAGGAGGCAGCCGGCGAGCGTCGTGCGGCGGTGTGCGCGCCTCGGGGCGGCGCGGGGCGCGGAGCCTCCCACGGGGAGTGGCGGCGCGGAGACGGGCCGCGGGGGCCGGCCTCGGGCCCCGGCAGGCCTGGCGGCGGGGACGGCGGATGCGCCAACGGGGCGGCGACACGTGGTGGCGGCGGGGCAAGTCGGACACGTTCGGCCCGAATCGGACGTGTCCGGCGGCGAGAGGTGGAAGACGACTAGGGTTTCGGGAGAGGAAGAAAGAGAATTTCGGAGGGGTCTTTAAATAGGCATAGGAGGAGCTAGGAGAGTCCAAATGAGGTGCAGTTTTCGGCCACACAATCGTGATCGAACGCTCTAGAAAGGTTTAGGTGGGTTTTGGGCCAAATTGGAGGGGTGTTGGGCTGCAACACACACGAGGCCTTCTCGGTCCCTCGGTTAACCGTTGGAGCATCAAACGAAGTCCAAATGGTATGAAACTTGACAAGCGGTCTACCGATAGTAAACCAAGGCCGCTTGGCAAGTCTCGGTCCAATCCGGAAATGTTTAATCCCCACACACGAAATAAAGCTAGAAATGACCACCGGAGGAGAACGAAGCGCCGGAATGCAAAACGGACAACGGGGAAAATGCTCGAATGCATTAGATGAACACGTATGAAAATGCAATGCACATGATGACATAATATGAGATGCATGACAACGATAACAACACACGGAGACAAAAACCCGAACCCGAGACAATAAAATGACTTAAGGCCGGAAACGGCAAGAGCTGGAATACATATTGGGAAAGTCATATCCGGGGTGTTATAACATCCTCACGAAAAGCTTTGGCCTTTCCTTTGCCCATCTTCTCCTTTCTCTCGGCAATCTCTCTGTCATCCTTCTGAGCTTCCCGAATTTTGTCCAGCAATGTCGACTGGACCTCCATTGTTGCAATAAATCCTCTAGGAACAATCTCCAATCGGAGTTCCATGATGTCCTCTGCTAATTCCTTCGGCAGTCCCTTGCTTTCAAGGATATTAGCATAACTCTTCAGGCTCAAAGCGTCTACTACGACATTGGCCTTTCCTGGATGATAGTGTAGCTTCATGTCATAATCCTTTATAAGCTCCAACCATCTCCTCTGTCGAAGGTTCAGCTCCTTCTGGGTGAAAATGTACTTCAAACTCTTATGGTCCGTGTACAGATCACAACGGTTTCCAATAAGGTAATGTTTCCAGGTCTTCGATGCATGCACTACAGCTGCTAACTCCAAATCATGCGTGGCATAGTTCAACTCATGAGGTTTTAGTTGTCGTGAGGCATACGAAACAACTCTCCCGTCCTGCATAAGCACACATCCAAGTCCTAAGCATGAGGCATCGCAGTACACTTGGAACTCCATATGTATATCTGGCAGTGTTAGCACTGGCGCTATAGCCAAACGTTTCTTCAACTCCTGGAAACTTGCCTCGCAATCTTCTGTCCATTTAAACTTAGTATCCTTCTTTAACAATTTAGTCATTGGCTTTGCAATCTTGGAAAAGTTCTCAATGAATCTCCGATAGTAACCTGCGAGTCCAAGAAAACTGCGGATCTCGCTAACTGAGGTGGGTGCCAACCATTCAGTGACTGACTGAATTTTGCTGGGGTCTACTGCTATACCTTCTCCCGATATAACATGTCCAAGGAACCCAACTTCCTTCAACCAAAACTCGCATTTTCTAAACTTAGCATACAACTGGTGTTCCCTGAGTTTCTCGAGAACTAAGCGCAAATGCTCCTTGTGCTCCTCCTTGTTCTTCGAGTATACCATAACATCATCAATAAACACCACAACAAACTTGCCCAAATACTCCATGAACACCTTGTTCATCATGCTCATGAAATAGGCAGGGGCGTTAGTCAGTTCAAATGACATGACCGTGTACTCGTATAATCCATATCATGTTGTGAACGCTGTCTTCAGTATATCCTTCTCTCGTATCTTCAACTGATGATACCCCGATCGCAAATCGATCTTCGAAAACACTTTAGCTCCTTGCAACTGATCAAACAGATCGTTGATCATCGGCAGTGGGTACTTGTTCTTAATAGTCACTTCATTTAATGCTCGATAATCAACTACCATCCTCAGGGATTTATCCTTCTTCTCAACCAAAAGTACTGGGGCTCCCCAAGGTGATGAACTTCTTCGGATGTATCCTTTCTCCAATAACTCCTTGATCTGTTTCTTAATTTCTTCCAGATCATTTGCGGGCATCCGATAGGGTCTCTTGGATATTGGTCCTGTACCTGGCAATAGCTCTATCAAAAACTCAATGTCTCTATCCGGTGGCATGCCTGGTAATTCCTCTAGAAAAACATCCGGGTAATCCTTCACTACAGGCACTTCCTCCTGAACAACTCTCGTAAGGGCATTCACTTGACTCCTCCTAGGCACATGCCTAGATACATACTTAATCCTTTTTCCTTCCGGGGTGGTGAGATAAATTGACTTACTAGCACAATCAATGATTCCTCCAAATTTTGACATCCAGTCCATACCCAATATCACATCCAATCCTTGTGATTCCAAGATAATTAGGTCGGACAGAAAAATATGTGTACCAATGGTTAAGGGTATTTGGTCACACCATCGGCTAGCCATATACTCTGCTCTGGGTGAACTCACTAAAAGAGGGGTCCTAAGGGTTTGGGTTGGTAGTTTAAACTTATCCACGAATCCCCTTGATATGTATGAATGCGATGCACCAGTATCGAAAAGAACAAGAACGGTAAATGACTTAACCAAAAACTTACCTATTACCGCGTCCGGCTGCTCTTCAACCTCCTCCATGTTAACGTGGTTCACTTGGCCTTTGTTGAATGGATTTGGCTTCTTCTCAGCGCTCCCATTTCCATTTCCATTCTTTCCTTCAGGGCACTCCGTGGCGTAGTGTCCAGTCTTCCCGCACTTGAAACATGTAACATGACTTAAGTCCCTTTTGGCGGGTGTGGCTGGGTTGGGGTGGTTATGATTATTGTTGGTTCTGTTCCCATTCCCATTCTTAGAACCATTGTGGTTATGCGATCCTCCTCTAGTGTGGTTGTGACCTCCATGGTTATGAACAAGTCCTCCCGGGTCGGGGTTAGGCAAGGTTTCTGCTGAGCTCCTGAGTTATACTTCCCCTGTCCATACTTCCTCTTGCGGCTCTCAATCTGCTGCTGCTTCCCTTCAATCATAAGAGACTTATCTACCAACTCCTGGTAGTTGTTGAAGGTTGCTACCATCAACTGCATGCTCATCTCATCATTCAGCCCTTCCATAAACTTCTCCTGCTTCGCGGCATCTGTGGCCACATCATCAGGGGCATAGCGAGATAACTTGCTAAACTCGTCCACGTACTGAGCCACGGTACGGTTCCCCTGGCGTAAGTTGCGGAACTCCCGCTTCTTCATTTGCATAGCTCCAGTGGAGACATGGGTTGTGCGGAAAGCTTGCTGAAACTGGTCCCAAGTGACATTGGCTATAGGAAAAGTGGCTGTGTAATTCTCCCACCATGAGGTTGCTGGTCCATCCAATTGATGTGCGGCAAAGCGCACTCTCTCAGCATTTGTGCAACCTGCGGTGGTCAACTCCCTTCCAATACAGCATAGCCAATCATCTGCAACTATGGGCTCGGTGCTACTGGAAAACACCAGCGGTTGTAACCTTAGAAAACGGGCTAGGTTGTCCATGGGCGGCGGGTTGTTGTTGTTGTTATTGTTGTTGTTGTTTCCCTGGTTCTGAACTAGCAATTGCATCAAAGTATTCTGCTGCTGGATCAACTGGGTAAGCTCCGGTGGGAAAGCAAAACCGGTGTCACGTCTCGGAGGCATCTGAGGGGTTTAGATGGAAGAGATTTAGAATAGAAAAGAGGTCTAATGAGAAAACACTACCCATATGCACATGAGACAAACACAATCATTTCACTCAATCAATCAAGCAAGGGCATACAAACAATCTAGAACTATCGCACAAGTGCTCAACTACTACTAAATACATGGGGGAATACTAGTGATATATGGTAGTCATCTAGAAATTTTGACCGGTGGAAGACTCCATGATGTCTGCTCCAGCTTCGTCTTCAAAGTCATCATCACTACGATCAGAAACGGTGTCGTCGATGATGATGTAGTCCTCGGGGCGTATCTCATTGGGTTCTTCTTCTTCTTCTATTGGTGCTGGTCCTCCCATGAATACTCCGATCTTCTTGACTAAGTCGTCATACTTCTCCAGTAGTGTCTTGATTTCCTCCTCATATCCATCGCGTGTAAACTTGAGTTCTTCCTCCAGCTCAATGATCCTCGTCTTCGCCTTCTTCAAGTCCATCATGTCCGCGCACATCTGGTTTTCCTGACGTCAGATGTGCTGGTTTAACTCCTGGATGAAAGCTGTAATGGATCTATCCTTCCTGGTGCTGATTACTTCCCATTGCTCGTCTCGGCGCCCACATATTTGGTAAATAGTGTCCTTAAGCTCCCTGTTGTAAACTTCTCCAATGCGTCACATGGTAATGTGGGCTGCCATGCTCTTGCCTAGACTCCAGGTGGGTGCTTCGAAAGAAAACTCTATGGGTTTAGAAGTTGGCGAGAACGTCCTTCCTGGAACTTGTACTTGAATCATCCAGCGCTCCTCTTCAGGTAAAGTGGCATTGTACGTCCCGGTGAAGCTTGGTATTCCAATGTTCAAGTACCTAGTGACTTCCTTCAAGTGGCGTCCAAAAGGTGTGTCTTCATCCGTTGTGCAAACTTGTTCTTCATCTCCGTCATCCTAAAGAGTAGAAAATGGAGAGGAGTCAGAAATGAGAAGAGAAGGGTGACCTAGGGTTTATCTTAGTGGTCGTGTCCTACACTCAGTGTGTGCTCTGATACCATCTTGTAGCGACCCGACCTTAGATGGTCAAGTCTCTGTGCTTTAGTGTCATCCCTGGATCGGTAATGCTAACACACACAGTACTCGAAGGATTTATAACAGAGTAGCAATCACACACTTATTACATCGAATGTCTCAAGAGAGAACTTCTTACAGTAATATGGCTTAAGGCCATCTAATACGATAACAGCGGAAGGCTTGGAAGATAAAGTGAGTCCATCAACTCCAACGGCATAGCTGAGCTGCACGGCAACGACCTAACGAACCTTACTCCTCGTCTGAAAAGTTTGCAACATAATACGTTGCAGCCCGAAAACGGGTCAGCACATGAATATGCTGGCAAAGTAACACAGTAGAGCAAGAACAGAATAATGCTATCACTACATGCATATTTGGCTGGTGGAAAGCTCTATGGTTACAGTTTTGCGAAAAGCCAATTTTTCCCTACAACAAAGGAATAGATTTTAATTTAACAATATTAGTTAAACATCATGAGATACTTGTGATAACCCAAGTACTAGATACTCAAGAATTGTCCATAACCGGGGACACGACTAACCATGATTAGATTGTACACTCTGCAGAGGTTTGCACACTTTTCCCCACAAGACTCGATCACCTCCGTTGGATTTCTCGCACTACAGGGTGTTTGAGAAATGGATGATCGAGACACAGTCTTTCAGAAACATTAACTCTCTACTCCGGACAGACCATACCAAACCTACATCCCACTACCTGCTGATCTGCCTCTTCAAGAGCTTCACGTAACTTACTCAACTATGCTAGAGCCCATAATAGCTTGTGGCTGCACACGGAAGTTTCTAGCATGAATCATCTCATTTCCCTTTGAGCCTGGGTGGCGGTCCATAGGAAGATCACACGGGTACTCCGGGATTTCCACAAAAAAATACAGGCAACACTAGGTACCCAGGTGCCTCAATCCACCCAGTTGTTTGATTAAGTTGTCACCTTAAGTTGAACCGTTAATTTAACAAACTCACATCTGTCATGGATTTCACTCAAACCCAAACCACGTCTACGAGCATAGCATAACATAGTAATATAAGCAACACGTAGAGTAACTCCCAAGGGTTTGAATGTAACAGGGCAATAGGTTCTACCTCATCAACTACTTCCCAAACCACAAGTTAATGACATCCTAATCATGCAATGTTTGAGGATTGGAACTAATGCATACAAACTGGGGGATAAAGGGGTATGATCAAAGTGTTACTTGCCTTGCTGACGATCTACGAAACCTAGGGACTCGTAGTAGCACGCTTCGCACTCCGTTCTATCGCAAGCAAACAATAGCATACATAAGTAACAAGCAACGATGCACAAGCAAAACTCAAATAAAAGAGGGTTGACCAGAAGTTTCAACTTAAGAACTCCGGTTCGCAAAAAAAATCAAATCAAAAGGAGCAACGAAACTCAAACGACGAAAGAAAGAAGCCTCGTTTACTAATCTGAAGCTAGGTCAAATTTTACAGTAGCAAAAACTTGTTTGAGTTGGATAAACGGAAAGAGGGTTTCGGGACGAAACTCTAGGCGCTTGAATCGCCTGATTCCGACTAACGAGCGAAAAGATAAACAGAAACTAAGATCGGATCAGAAATTGCGATCAGAAAAAATCGCGGAATAAATCCGATAAAGAAAACTCACGAACAGACTAACGAACGAGCGTTCGTTAGCTGTAACTAACGGGCGAAAACCGTTCGTTAAAACGAACGTACGGACGAACGTCCGCTAACTAGAAGAACCGAGAAAAACCGGCGAATCCAAAAAAACGGATCTAGTTTTTTTTTTAAAACCGAACGGTTGAAAAAAACCAAACGGTTTTAAAAAACCGGCGGCGGAGTCCGGTGGCTACTCCGGCGAGGCGGGGCAGCGGTGCTCGGCGGCGACGGCGGCGGCGGCTGAGGCTGCGGGGCTGGCGGCGGCTGCGGTGGTGGTGTGGTGTTGGGGGCGGCGTGGCGGCG
>NC_041390.1:354777943-354795468 GCF_002162155.2 Triticum dicoccoides | reverse complement strand
TATAAAGGGGGCAGGGGCGGCGACTTGGAGGAGGGGGCAAGGCGCGGCAGAGGCGGAGTCCAACTCGGACTCCGGTCCGAGTGGCGGCGGCGGCGGTGCGCGCGCGCAGGAGGCGGCGGCAAGCGGCGGCGGCTGGGCCGGCCTGGCTCGGCTGGGCCTTAGGCCCAGTCGGGCGTAGGAACTTTTTTTAAAATAATTTCGCTGACCGAAATAAAATCCTAGAAAAATAAATAAAAATCTAAAAATGCCAAAATAAATTTTCACCGTCTAAATAAAATATTTAGAACGAGATGAACATTTTCTTGGCCCTAAAATGCAATTTTGAAAAACGTGCAATTTTTCTAATGCAAACAAAATTGCAATAAAATCCAAATAAAAAAATATTTGATTTTAATATTTTTCCTCCAATATTTCAATTATCTTGGAGAAGTCATATTATCTCCTCTCATATATTTTAGCATGAAATATTTTTGGAGAGAAAATAATTAAAACCAAAAATCCTCGTTTCAAAATTTGATAAAATCAAATTTGAAAACCGGGAAATCCCCAATTCTCTCCGAGGGTCCTTGAGTTGCTTAGGATTTTGAGAATCACGAGACGAAATGCGAATAAAATATGATATGCATGGATGGCTATGTATAACATTCCAAATTAAAAATTTGGGATGTTACAGCTTCGATTCCGTACAACGCTTTGAAGGGAGAGCAACCCAGTGAGGAATGCAAGGAGGAATTGTACCAGAATTCAGCAGCGGGAAGCCAACGGCGCCATTGCTTGGGAGTGTCGTGCACGGCACAACGCAAGTACATCTCCATGCACTGATTGACACGCTCACTCTGGCCATCCGTCTGGGGGTGGTACGCTATGGAGTAGAGGAGCTTGGTGCCTGCGCCGGCAAGTAGTTCGCGCCATAGCGCACTGGTGAAGATCTTGTCGCAGTCGCTGACGATGGACTTGGGAATGCCGTGGAGCTTGAAAACGTTGTCCCAGAACACGCCCGCCACCCGTGTTGCTGTGAACGGGTGCCGCAAGGGCACGAAGTGAGCGAACTTGGTGAAACGGTCAACCGCCACCATGATTGTATCGTAGCCTTCTGACTTTGGCAGTCCCTCGACAAAATCCATGGTCAGCTCCTGCCAGGGTGCGGAGGGGATCGGTAGAGGTGCCAGTTTGCCCGCAGGCTTGCGAAGTTCATGCTTGGCTTGCTGGCAAACCTGACACTGGCGCACGAACTCGTCGACATCTTGTTCCAGTCCTTTCCACTCAAACACCTTCTTGACTCGGTGGTAGGTGGTCGTTGCTCCGGAGTGGCCTCCTACGACGCTGTCATGCATCGCGCTGGTGAGCTTTGTGCGCAGAGCAGTGTTTGCGCCGATCCACAGTCGGCCCTGACGCTGAATGAGGCCCTGGTACAGCTCGTACTCGTCATCATCTGGGCTGTGCAGCACAAGCTATTGCAGTCGTTCTTGCGTGTCTGGATCAGTGGCGTATGAATTGGCCACTTCCTGGATCCACGCGGGCTGACACAGAGACAGGGCGTTGGCGCTAAAGTGGCTGCCCACGCGGGAGAGCGCGTCTGGAGCTCCATTGTCGATACCGCGCTTATACTGAAACTTGAACTGCAGTCCAACCAGCTTTGACATGGCGCGGCACTGGACGGCAGTCACCAGCTGCTGATCGCCGAGAGAGCACAAACTTTTGTGATCTGTGAGGATTGTGAACGGCCCGCGCTGAAGATAAGCACGCCACATGTCCACCACCATCATAACTTCCAGGAACTCCTTCTCATATGTTGACAATTTCTGGTTCTTCGCTCCCAACGCTTTGCTGTAGTAAGCGATGGGGTGGCCTTCTTGTACCAGCACTGCTCCAATGCCCGTGTCGCAAGTGTCCTTCTCAATCACGAAGGGCTTGTCGAAGTCTGGGAGGGCGAGCACTGGCGTGGTCAGCATCGCGTGCTTGAGTGTGTCGAAGGCGTGTTGCGCAGTCTCTGGCCACTCGAAACCCTTCTTGGTGAGCTGCAGTGTGAGGGGCTTTGCAATGATCCCGTAGTGGGGCAAAAACTTGCGATAGTAGCCAGTGAGCCCCAAGAATGCGCGCAACCCTGTTGCATTTGTTGGTGTAGGCCACTGAGCCATGGCTTCTGTCTTCTCTGCATCTGTTGCGACACCTTCCTTGGAGATGACGTGGCCGAGGTAATCGATGTGGTCTTGGGCGAAGGAACACTTCGACATCTTGGCATAGAGCTGGTGCTCGCGGAGTAGGCTCAGGACGAGCCGGAGATGCTCCAGGTGCTCTTCCCACGTCTCACTGAAAACCAAAATGTCGTCAAGAAAAATTATGGCAAACTTACGGGTATACTTGGCGAAGGTCGCGTTCATCAGGCATTGAAATGTTGCAGGCGCATTTGTTAGGCCGAATGCCATCACGCAGAACTGAAAATGCCCGTGGTGGGTTTTGAATGCAGTCTTGTGTTCGTCCTCTTCCCGCATTCGGATTTGGTGATACCCTGCCCGCAGATCGAGCTTGGAGAAGAAGGCAGCGCCGGCTAGCTCGTCGAGGAGCTCATCCACGATCGGCAACGGAAACTTGTTCTTCAGTGCGATGTCGCTCAGGCGCATGTAGTCGACACAGAACCACCATGTCCCATCCTTTTTCTTCACTAACAGCACCGGAGCAGCGTACGGACTGACAGAGTGTGTGATCACGCCGGCATCGAGCATTTCCTTCACTTGGCGCTCTATTTCGTCTTTCTGAAGTGGCGAGTAACGGTAGGGGCGAGTGTTTGTATGCTGAGCTCCTTCTTCCAGTGTGATTGCATGATCGTACTGCCTATGAGGGGGCAGACCAGTAGGCGTGGTGAAGACATCAGCAAACTCCTCCAATAAGTCGCTGATCAGCGTCTGCGAAGGAATGCGTGACTTGGGTCTGGGGGGTTGCATTTCCACCATGGCCATAGCCCAGATGTCATTGCCTGCGATCAACTTGCAGAGCTCGGCCGGCTGAACGGCCGCGAGCGTTGGTGTTGTCTTGGGTCGAACACCTTGCAGGGTGACCAACTCGCCATCGTGAAGGAAGGAGATGAACTTCTCTTGCCAATGACATGTCATTGGGCTGTTTTTCTCCAGCCAATCCATGCATAGAATGCCATCGTAGGCGCTGGTGTCGAGCTCGTACATCGGCATTGAGAATGTATGGCCCTGCATCCACCACTTGAGCTCTGGTACTTGGCGCGAGCAGGTGAGGCGATCGCCGTTCGCCACACGCACATCCAGGGTAGCGATCTCCTGGGTCTCGGCGCCGACACGTTCGACGAAGGATTTGTTGACGAAGTTGTGCGTGCTTCCGGAGTCCAGCAGCAACAGCATCACCTGGTTGCCCACCAGGGCGCGGAGACGAATGGTGCTTGGCGCTTCCGAGCCGTCCAGCGCGTGCACAGAGATGGTGCAACACTCTGGAGGGGGAACGGCATGCTCGGGAGCGTCGGGCAAGTCGAGAGCGTGCACGGCGTCATCAATGAGCACCTTGCCAAACGCGCCGACCTGGATCGTGAGCAGCTGCGCTTGCGGATTGCAGCCGTGCTCACGGCTGTACCGATCGCCGCACTTGAAGCAGAGACCGTTGGCGCGGCGAAATTCTTTGAGTTGGCGCTCGCGTGCGTAGTCGTCGAGCTGTTGGCGCGGCGCGGCGCCCGGGCGTGCTGGTGGCGCTGGTGGCGCTGGAGGTGGGCGGCCTTGGGGTTGTGGTCGCGGCCGCGCTCGTGGCGTGTTCAGCTCCTCTTCTTGGATGCGAGCAAGGATGGACGCACGCGTGATGCTGGTGGGGGCTTGAAGACGCACCGCGGCGCGCAGTTCGTCCTTGAGGCCCAACAAGAACTATGTGATGAAGAACTTTGGGGACAGCGACGGGTCAAGCGCCAGGAGGTGGTACGTGTGGCTGTCGAACACCTGGCGGTACTCGCCGACGGTGCCGCTCTGCCGGAGTTGGAGAAGCTTGTGCATCTCCAGCTCGAACTCGTCAATGCCGAATTCCTCGATGATCGCTGCGCGGAACGCCTCCCAGCCCAGGCCACTGTGTGTTTGACGAAATGCCTGCAGCCAGTGAGCGGCCCGGCCCTCGATGTACAGCGTCGCCGTGGTCACCCAGCTCGACGGCGGTACGCGGTAGAGGTCGAAGTAGGCGCGGCAGCGATCCAGCCAGAGGTACGGCGCCGTGCCGTCGAAGCGCGGAAAATCGTGCTTGGGCGGCTTGATGTAGGTGTCGTGGTGTTGGTAGAGATGCGGCTCGCTCTGCTGTTGGTGCGGCGCCTGAAGCAGAGGCGGGCGCTGATCGGAGAGGTGTGGGGACGGTGGCGGTCCCTGCTGTTGCTGGTGGACCGGTGGAGGGCGTAGAGGCGGCGGCGGGGTGGAGGTGGGGACGGGTTGAGGACGATGCCCGGTCCCGATCCGCGCGGCGACGACGATCTCTCGAGCGCCTTGCGCGTCTCGTCGATGTCGGCCTGGGTGAGATCCACTTGCTTGGACAGCGCCCGCAGATCTTGTGCGACCTACGCGTTGAAGGCGGCCTGAACCTCGAGTCGCTTCTCGCTGTCGGCCTTCTGCTCATCGAGACATGAGAGGACGGTCTCCACGAGTGCCTTGAGCATGCTGGTGTTGTCGTCCATGGCGGACAGCAGCTGTCGCGTCTGAACCGAGGGTTTGGACGGCGCCGTTGTTCCGCTCCGAGCTGATCCAACCCTGCCGGGGATTTTGGGCGATTTGCCGGAGCAACTCGCACCCGCGACGGTGGGTGTTACGGATCAACGCCAAAAGATTGTGGAAGCAGCAAAGAAAAATTTCAGCAGGATTCGGTGGCTCTGATAACCAAATGTCACGCCCCGATCTAGATCAGGGAGGACCAGCGACGGTAGGTGAGGGAAAGGGGGATGAGGTTGGCTTGAGAGAGGGGGTGAGCGAGAGAGAGAGACAGAAAGGTGGGAGAGAATTTCAGTTTTACTAAAATAACAACCTGTTTGCTACAATGCTCTCGCGGGGTTAAGTACCCCACGTCCCCTCTGACTCACTCCGGCCACACACACTTACAGCTGTCACACGCACGCACTCATGCTTGGCACAGCCAACTGGCAGTCACGCGGTGGTGCCTTGCACTGCTGCGGTGACAGATTGTTGTAGATCTTTATGTCAGATTTGGCCTAATGTAGCGCCGGATTTTGTAAGCTCCGACCTGGCCTCTGATGGAGGCATTTTTGAGCACTAAATAAATTAGCAACGTCCCCTAAAAAAAGAAGAAGAAGAAGAGAACAATCGAACTCAGGGCAAGTGATGTGGTACCGATATACAAATGGGCCCTAAACACGTACAATTCCACACGGGCTCTTTGAGCCCGAGCACTCAGCCCAGCATCAAACATCCATCACGGCCTGGCCAAGAAAGTTAGGGTTTCCATCCACCTCCACGCTGCTGCACACATATAAGCATGCGACGAAACCCCATCGTCCATTCTTCCCTGCCGCCGCCTCCTCCCTTCTTCAGCCGAAGCGCCCGCACGCCTCGACCCAAGGGATCTCAATGGCGCCGACCTCCAAGATGGCGCTGGGCATCAAGCGCGCGTCGCGGTCGCACACCTACCACCGCCGCGGGCTGTGGGCCATCAAGGCCAAGCACGGCGGAGCCTTCCCCAAGGCCGAGAAGCCAGCCGCCGTCGCCGAGCCCAAGTTCTACCCCGCCGACGACGTCAAGCCCCGCACCGCCAGCACCCGCAAGCCTAAGCCCACCAAGCTCAGGTTCGTCGCACTACCGCCTCGCAGCTCTCTCTGTCCTCCGGGGACTTTAGGTTGAGATTGATTTGGCTGTTGCAGGTCGACCATCACGCCCGGTACGGTGCTGATCCTGCTCGCTGGGAGGTACATGGGGAAGCGCGTGGTGTTCCTCAAGCAGCTCAAGTCTGGCCTGCTCCTCATCTCTGGTAAATCTCGTTGGCTCCTGCGCTATGATACTGAGATGCACCCAGTCCTTATAACTCAATAGCGTAGGTCTTCACATTGTTGGTTTGTGGATTTAGTTATTGGCTGCTTACTCGAAGTAGCTATTCATGGGTTGATGCATGATGGAAGCATTAAGCTGTGTAGGTTCTCGCTCGTTTGGTTGTCTGGTTCCAGCCTGTTCGTTGCGCAAATCAGACTTGGACTAACTACCATTTGGGTTCGCTGTTTAGTAATAGTATTTTTTTTCTAAACACTGGCGGTGCATTTGGTGTGTCTTAAATGCGTAGAATTTTGACTTGGGAACTACACTAAAATGCCATCGAGTGCTTTTTTTAGTGACATGTTTTTATCTGTTAGCATCTGTTGGTGTCATTGTTAGTGGTTCCCATTGGATGTTTGGAACAACAAACTTTTAAAATGAATTCGAGGCAGGCATCTGGTTCTCTATTCAACATTGAATTGATTAGTCTATGAGAATTCCCTCCTTGCATGTTTGGCTACACCAGTTAATCTGTGAAACCTGGGAATTTAGTATGCCTAATGCTTCTAACTGCAACCAAATATGCGGTTGGGCTAATTGCTTATGTCGTGGTCTTGTAAGTTAGTATGCATATTTTAACGCTGATGTTTCTCTTCAGGGCCTTTCAAGATCAATGGTGTGCCAGTTCGCCGGGTGAACCAGGCTTATGTCATTGCCACATCCACAAAGGTTGACATCTCTGGTGTTAACGTGGAGAAGTTTGATGACAAGTACTTCGCCAGGGACAAGAAGACCAGGGCAAAGAAGACTGAAGGGGAGCTGTTTGAGACTGAGAAGGAGGTACATCCCTGAACCATTGGACGATCAGCTTATGTTTATGTCATTCTTTGCTCCACAACTTAGTTCTGTCTCTTGTCTGTTAAACCTGCAGACCACCAAGAATCTGCCAGAATTTAAAAAAGATGATCAGAAGGCCATCGATGCTGAGTTGATCAAAGCTATTGAGGCTGTCCCTGACCTTAAGAACTATCTTGGTGCTCGGTTCTCTCTCAGGGATGGTGACAAGCCCCATGAGATGACCTTCTAAGTTGCTACAAGTTCCTGAGTTTTGGATGTGTTTTGCCTAGATTGTTGCTGAAATTTGTACCCTGTTAGTTGACTTCCTATGTCAGTTGAAGTGACCGTAAGATATTATGAGAAGATCAAGAGAATCCTTATCTGCTTTGGTGGTTCTTTTTTTACTTATGCTTAATGGAACAGTTTGTCGTGTGTTATTTGTGATGCTATTTGTTTTCATTTTCATTCCTTCTGCTGATGTTTCTACTGGTTATCATGTTGTGATTTAGGTCAATATAGTGTTGATGTTTAGCGTGCTGCTGGTTCTGGGATTTCAGCCATTTGTCTTTAGTGTTACTCCGTCCGTTCCTAAATATAAGACCTTTTAGAGATTTCAATACTGACTACATATGGAGCAAAATGATTGAATCTATACTGCACATCTGTATGTAGCTCATATTGAAATCTCTAAAAGGGTATTTAGGCACCTGTGAATTTCGTTGTAGCAAAAGACAACCGATTACTATTCTGACGTAGAAAAACTCCAAAGAGGGCACAGGCCTTGCATTGGAGAGGCACCCTCGCCGAAGGTTGTTGCTGTCGAGTTGGCGGCGCTCGATGGCGCTGTGTCTCCGGACGGATGTGTGAGGCATCAAGAAGCTCCGACACGGCAGCGACGTCCGTGCACTAATTTGAGCCAGCCAGCGCTGTTCCGTGAACCCTGCCACTACGAGTGGCGTGATGTCGACGGCCATCTCCTCGTCGATCTCAGCCATGCCATGGCCCTCCTCCCTCATCTCCTCCTTCGAGCTCCACTTTGGAGGGCTCGAAGGTTAGCTCGTCTTAATCCGGGCCTGGTGATGGACGCAAATGCGAGCTAGGGATTTTCGAACGACAGATGGCTGCTTGGACAGTGGGAGCAGTGGCTTAGAGGTAAGGTTTTGGGGTGTTGGCGGCCTACTTTAGTCAAGGCGGGCGGAGCGGCGAATATGTGAAGGGCAGCACTTTGCGTCGGCGCACCGGCTGAAAGTACTTTCAGCCGGTTGGCTAGTAGCCGTCCGATCTAAGCGAGGTGGGCCGTCAGATCTGTTCCGGGTCAAAACCCCCCGTTTCTCTCTCTCTCCCGCAGCGAGCACGCCCGCGTCCTCTCGGCACCCCGCGCCCTCATCCCTGCTCGTCGTGGTGGCCATAAAAGCACCCCGCGGGCGTCAGTTCCGGCCAAAAAACGAGGTGCATCTGCAGCACATCCGGCACTGGGTTGTAGCCCCCGCGTGGTCGCCGCCATGCCTCGCCGATCGAGGTTGCAGCTCGCCGGCGACCGGTTGCAGCATCCGCCCCTGCCCCCGTGCTGGATCTCGCCGCCGGAATTCACAGAAACCCACCACCGGCATCTCGCCGTCATGAAAAAAATGGATGTAGCAAAAACTATGGCGGTAGTAGCAAAAATCCACATGGTTGAAGCAAAAATGTCACACGGTCGTAGCAAAAGAAAATGCCAGTTCCAACACAAAAACAATGTAGCATATCCAACATGCCCACACCCGGCACCGCTCGTGCCTTTCCCCCTTGCCAGTCGCCGGTTGAAGCTTTTCACGTCAATGGTTGCAACTTTTTTGTTCTGTACTCGCGGGTTGAAGCGTCCTATAAAGCAAGTTGAAGCTTTTTATAAAACCGGTTGAAGCTTTTCAATTCAACGGTTGAAGCTTTCTCAAAAAATGACGGGCGTGGATTTTTTATTTCATAGTGGTCCGATGAACTTCCCTATTCCGTCGTTTGCAGCTTTTCATACTATGGTTGAAGCTTTTCGTATGAACGGTTGTAGCTTTTTTTAGTGCATGGTGTCCAGTTGAAGCTTGATATATCGCTAGTTGAAGCTCTCGAATTGAACGGTTGTAGCTTTTTTGGTCATCGGTTGCAACATCGGTGGAGGAGAAAAAAATGCTTCCAAAGTTCGTCTTGAAGCTGATGGTTGCAGCGTTGGGGGAGGAGGTCGCGCACTCGCGCTGCCGTGGTTGAAGCATCTCCGATGGACGGTTCCAGCACATGGGAGTACAAACAGCAGCTCGCAGATGGTATATTCCATGGCGGCTTCCAACTCTGGCTCGCCGGGTGCGGAAGGAACCTGCAGCCGGGGGGAGGGAGGGCGAGGGTGGCGAGCGGGAAAAGAATGGGATCTGAAGGACAGAGGTGACCTGCGCGGAGTTAGGGCTAGCCGACGGCGGGATCTGAAGGAGAAAGAAGGGGATCGGCGTACGATGCGCTTCGCCTCGCTTCGATCTGCGCGAAGTTAGGAGGAGCGCGAGGCGTACGATGCGCTTCGCCTCGCTTCGATCGAGTGGCCCGCGCGGGACCGCGGAATGGTTCGGCCGGTGCGCCGTTCCTAAACACTTTCCATATGTGAATGCGGACAACCAAAGTGGTTTGTCACCACGCCGGTGTTTTTTAATATGGGTAGGCGATCATGTCCGCTGCAAATGCATGTAGAGTTCTAGAGACAGACGACCGGAGAGTGGTTTTGGAGTTGGGCTGGTTGTCGAAGTCCGACGTGGCAGATGCCTGGACTCCCCTCAGAGCTCCCCCTCAATTTGGGATTAGGCTGCGGGATTCCATACGCCAGGACTAGTCTGGCCCTTTTTCTTAGAAAATAGTCTGGCCTAATTTGGTGATCTACGTTGAACTTGAAGGGCTTAGAAGTATTTGGATCGTTCGGTCTGGACATTTACAACTGTTTTGGTGATCCGCGTTGGAGATGCTCTTAGCAAGAGAATGAACAATCAAATACGAAGTTCTAGGGGTGTGAATGACTTTAGGGCGCAATAAAGTTGACGAAGTCAAGAAGAAGTGGAGTATATCTCTTGTTGACGAGGTATACAAGAAGCTCTAATGACCAGTGAAAGCACAAGTGCTCCCTAGGTGGTTTTGATAATTGATGACAACATATCTCTTGTTGGACTAACATTTCTCTCTAGCATGTTTCAGGTAAGTTCAACAATGGAGTGACATGGACTAAAGGTTGTGGGAACTCCTTCAAGATGCTAAGGACAAAGGATTGGCTAAAGCTTCAAGCTCAAGACTCTTCATTTTATATTTTAGTGATCCAAGATCACATTGAGTCCATAGGAAAAGCCAATACTATTAAGGAGGGATGAGGTGTTGCTTAATGAGCCTCTTGCTTCATGTGCTTAGTGATATGCTCCAAAACCCTCAACTACTTTCCCATATCCACATATGACCTAAACTCTAAGCCAAACTCGGTCCTACCGATTCTTCCTATCCGGCGCCACCGAGTTTCACTTGTCATTAGCCACTGCCAAACCCTAGCAATTCGGTTCTACCGATAAGGATCTCGGTCTCACCGAGATGGGATTGCAAACTCTCTGTTACCTATTGCAATATTCTCGGTCCCACCGAGATATGCAATCGGTCCCATCGAGATTGTAATGTAAACTCAGTGTTTCCCCTTTGTAACTTTTCGGTCTCACCGAGTTCCACTCGGTCTCACCGAAAGAGCAAATCGGTCCCACCGAGTTTGCCTGACCAACTCTCTGGTTAGCTAATTACCAAATTCGGTCTCACCGAGTTTGTGTAATCGGTCTCACCGAGATTACGTTATGCCCAAACCCTAACCGAATCGGTCCTACCGAGTTGCATGTCAGTCCCACCGAAATTCCTAACGGTCACTAGGTTTACTATTTCGGTCAGACCGAGTTTTCTGATTCGGTCCCACCGAGATTGGTAAATTGTGTGTAACGGTTGGATTTTGTGTGGAGGCTATATATACCCCTCCACCTCTTTCTCGTTTAGTGAGAGAGCCATCAGAACACACACACCATTCCAACTCATATGTTCTGAGAGAGAACCACCTACTCATGTGTTGAGACCAAGACATTCCATTCCTACCATATGAATCTTGATCTCTAGCCTTCCCAAGTTGCTTTCCACTCAAAATCTTCTTTCCACCAAATCCAAATCCTATGAGAGAGAGTTGAGTGTTGGAGAGACTATCATTTGAAGCACAAGAGCAAGGAGTTCATTACCTACACACCATTTGTTACTTCTTGGAGAGTGGTGTCTCCTAGATTGGCTAGGTGTCACTTGGGAGCCTCCGACAAGATTGTGGAGTTGAACCAAGGAGTTTGTAAGGGCAAGGAGATCGCCTACTTCGTGAAGATCTACCACTAGTGAGGCAAGTCCTTCGTGGGCGATGGCCATGGTGGGATAGACAAGGTTGCTTCTTCGTGGACCCTTCGTGGGTGGAGCCCTTCGTGGACTCGCGCAACCGTTGCCCTTGGGTGGAGCCCTGTGTGGACTCGCGCAACCGTTACCCTTCGTGGGTTGAAGTCTCCATCAACGTGGATGTAGGATAGCACCACCTATGCGAACCACGGGAAAAACATCCGTGTCTCCAATTGCGTTTGATCTCTCCAAACCCTTCCCTTTACATTCTTGCAAGTTGCATGATTTACATTCCGCTGCTCATACACTCTTTGCATGCTTGCTTGATATGTATTGCATGTGCTGAAATTGTGAATAAACCCCACTTAAACCGAAAAAGCTTAAAGATTGCAACTTTAGCACTAAGTGTCTAATCACCCCCCCTCTAGACACATCTACTTCTAGATCCTACAACCAGATTAGACAGAATGTTCTTGGCCTCAAGAATAGTTTCATGTGTCTCGCAAACTGTGAGGAAATTGATTTCACTACATCCATGCTCTCTGTCAAAAGTAATTCAAGAGCTTCAACCTGCAAAATAGAGTTCACAAAGACTGAGTGATCTGAGGTTGGATTAAAAACACACACACTCCAACAGCTCCACTAAAAAAAGACACACCCGCGAGCAAACCGAGGATGCACGTTTGTCATAGTAAGACATTTTTTTGTCATTCATGTACATTCATAACGTTCTTTAAAAAGAAACAAGTTAGTCATACATGTGATGGACGAGCACTTGGAGTTCTCGGGTACCCGCACACCCTATATGTGCCAAAAAATTAATGATTCAAAAAAAAGTTCAAAAAATTTCAAATATTTTTTGAAATCAAACATGATCAAGTGTTGTACTTGTATAAAAAGTTTGGACAAGAAATGATTCCTATTGACTTCAGAGCAAAAAAGACAAGTTTATGACGACAATATAGCGTGTATAGTTCTCCCTCCGTCCCAAAATTGTTGTCTTAGATTCGTCTAAATATGGATATATCTAATACTAAAACGTGACTTGATACATCCGTATTTAGACAAATGACAAGAATTTTGGGACGGTGGGAGTACTTGTATATAACGTTTTTTGTCGAACCTTCGACCCAGGATACAATGAAAGTTATTCTCTGAAGAATCTTTTTATATGACTACAATATTTGATCATGTTTCGTACAAAAAAAGATTTGAACTTTTTTTGAATTACTATTTTTTGCATATAGGGCGCGCTGGTACCCAGGTTCTCCATCGTATTTTCCTACATGTGATGTCATAGATTAGTTCCATGCCAATAACATTTTTTTTCATCATCAAAGTGTGTTCTTTCATGACAAAAAATGGCAGATCACGGGTCGTCGTTAAGCTAGCGGGTGCGGGTTTCTGATTCGATACTGTTAACGACACGACCTCCAACTGACCCACCACGTGTCGGCATCCTATCAGGATGAGGGAGCCACACGCCAGCTACTTATTGGAGCAATTGTCGTGCACACAAACACCTACATGCACCGTTCATGAGGTGACACATGGCTTGACCTAACAGAGGCCCATTCAGTTAAAAAGACCAACTTAGTCAAAGGCTGGTTACGACCCACAGATCTTAGTCAAACCTTAGTGGGTTTGGTCCATAAAAGGCGCCCTAATGGCCTGCTTGTAGACAACCCATTTATGGCCCGGGTCCATACCGTTCAATAAGATCTACATGAATTCAACACTACTAGAAAAAGGGCTATAGATGGGATTGACATTAATGGCGCACCGGATAAGCGGTGCGCCATTAGTATATACTAATGGCGCACCACCTTATGATACGCCATTAGAGTTGAAACTACTAATGGCGCACCTGGCCCCGGGTGCGCCATTAGTATCAATTTTTTTAACTAGTGCGGCTGTCCAAACATACTAATGGCGCATCCAGACAAAGTGCGCCATTACTAGTTGTAACTAGTAATGGCGCACCTGCCGGAAAGTGCGCCACTAATGTTGTTTTTTTATTATATTTTTTATTCCCTTTTTTGCAAAACTACTAATGGTGCACTGTTCCACAGTGCGCCATTACTAGTTTAAACTAGTAATGGCGCACTGTGAGACAGTGCGCCATTAGTATGTTTTTTTTTGCAAAACTACTAATGGCGCACCACCAGGAGGTGCGCCATTAGTAACCTGGATTACTAATGGCGCATTTAGAGTTGGTGCGCCATTAGTAAGTGGGCAGCAACAAGATATTTTGGACAACCTCTCCTACCCACACTCACTTTCTCCCCACTTCATTCTCTCCACCTCCTCCTTGTCTCGGGTGCCTCCTCTTTTTTTACCTCATTTCCACCATAGATTCATTCAATTTAAGTGGTTAAATTACCTTGTTTTGATAGGTAAGTAAGGGGGGAAGCTATATTTATGTTGTTCTCCCTACAACAATGTGCACATGCACTTTTTATGGCCTAGCTAGATCTATGTATGTTTGTGGTGTTGCATATGTTTGTGGTGTTGCATATGTGTTTGTGTTTGGAGGTGTACCCATATTTGAAATTCGATAGTTGCCAATATTTTGCTGGAATGTTGATTCATTTCCGTTTCGGCGAGAATTTTGGCATTAAGCATTCTTTTTGGTCCTATTTTTAGGGAAAGTCATGCCAAATTTTTTCTTGGTTCTAAAATATCGTTTTGCTCTACCCCGCAGGCGACCATGGTCCGCATGATGACCGAAGGCATCGTGAATAGGTTTTTGAGGTCCGCGAAGGCCGAGATGCTTCAAAAGAACGAGACAGAGATAAGATGTCCGTGTCGAAGATGCAAGCTGAAGAGCCTTATTGCGGACCCGGAATCCGGGTAGGTGCGGGACCACCTGCTCTTGCATGGTTTCATGGATGGCGATCGGTGGCAAGGTGATGAAGATGACTACGAAGTCGTCCATGGGGGCCGGGCAAGAAATGAGGAAGGGCAGCAAGACAACCACCGCGGCTCGGGCGGGCGAGAAGATGAAGAATCCCCAGGAGATGATCACGACGGTGATGCTGTACACAGTCATCATGTAGAAGATGCAGGACATGATGATGAGGAAGATGCCGGAGCAGTCGACGGGCATGATCATGAAGATGATGATGCCGGCGGAGCAGACGACGCTGGACCATCGATTGGCTGGATGCAGGACCCTCATATTCAAGAGCTGCTTCTCAAGCAGACGGATAACGCAAGAGCTGCCGCCCGAGAGAAAGCCAAGATGGATCAACTTGAGTTAGACGCGGTTACTCCATTGTATGAAGGATGCAGGCCCGAGGATACCCGCCTGAAAGTAACACTCATGGCTCTGGAGATGAAGGTAAAACACAAAATGACCGACGCATGCTTCGACGAGAACATGTCATTCTGGCACGAACGTCTTCCCGAGGGGAACAAGTGCCCGACCAGTTTGGAGGAGGCGAAGAAAATCGTGTGTCCTCTGGATTTACCGCACGTGAAATACCATGTGTGCATGAACAATTGCATCATTTATCGGGACGAGCACGCGGAGTCTACCATATGTTCGGTGTGCGGCGTCACTCGATACAAGAAGAGGAAGAAAGCTCCTCGAAAAGTGGTGTGGTACTTTCCGATCACTCCTTGTCTGCAGCGGTATTTCGCGGACCCTAAGGTAGCAAAGCTCCTGCGTTGGCACGCGGATAGGGAGGAGAAGAAGCGAGAAGATGACACAAATGATCCGGAGATAGATAAAAAAGACAAGATGCTAAGTCACCCTAAGGATGCGAGCCAGTGGCAAGCGTTGAACTTCAAAGACCCAGAATTTGGGAACGATCCAAGGAACATCGTGCTGGGCGCGAGCACCGATGGAGTCAATCCATTTGGCAGCCAGAGAAGCACACATAGCACCTGGCCTGTGTTTGTGTGGATGTACAACCTTCCCCCCTGGTTGTGCATGAAGAGGAAGTACATTCACATGAGTATGCTAATTGAAGGACCGAAACAACCAGGGAACGACATCAATCTGTATCTGGGGCTGCTGAAAGAGGAGCTTGACACGCTGTGGAAAACGCCAGCCAATACGTGGGACACTGCAGAAAAAGAATATTTCCCTATGAGAGCCACGCTGCTCACGACGGTGCACGACTATCTCGGTTACGGATATGTCGCGGGGCAGGTGGTCCACGGATTTTCTGGATGCGTCAGGTGCATGGATGACACAACATATCGCCAGCTAGATAGAGATCCCGGGTCTTCGAAAACCGTGTTCATGGGACATCGAAGGTGGCTTCGCGACGATGACCCGTGGAGAAAACGCAAGGATCTGTTCGATGGTGAAACCGAACCCCGAGGACGCCCGCGTACGAGGAGCGGCGAGGAAATAGACGAGCTGTTGAAAAATTGGAAAGACTGCCCACTGCCGGGAAAGAAGCAAAAGGCGCCAGAGCCGGGAAAGAAGCGAAAGGCGCCAGAGCCGCTGCTGAAGGTATGGAAAACGAGGTCTGTTTTCTGGGACTTGCCGTACTGGAAGATCCACCGTGTGCATCACAGCGTTGATGTCATGCATATCACGAAGAACGTGTGCGAGAGTCTGCTTGGTACCCTTCTCAACATGCCAGAGAGGACCAAAGATGGGCCGAAAGCAAGGGCAGACTTGAAATCAATGGGCATCAGGCAGGAGCTTCACGCTATATATGATGATCATGATGATGATGATGATGATGAGGTGAAGCAGGACACGGAAAGTCGTCGCAAAGGCAAAAATGCCAAGAAGACCAGAAATGACTACCCTCCCGCGTGCTTCACTCTAAGTCAGGAGGAGATCGAGCAGTTTTTCACCTGCCTCGTAGGAGTAATACTTCCTTACGGTTACTCGGGGAAGATAAGCAGATACCTAGACCCAGTGAAGCTGAAGTTCAGTGGGATGAAGTCTCACGACTGTCACGTGCTGATGACGCAGATACTTCCAGTTACAATCCATGGGATCATGGACGCGCACGTCCGTGAAACCCTATTTGGCCTATGCAACTTTTTCGATGTCATCTCTCGGAAGTCTGTTGGCGTGAGGCAACTCAGAAGGCTACAGGAAGAGATCGTGGTGATACTATGCGAGCTTGAGATGTACTTCCCGCCCGCATTCTTCGACGTTATGGTGCATCTGCTGGTCCATATCGTGGACGATATCATCCAACTCGGGCCGACGTTCCTGCACAGCATGATGCCGTTCGAAAGGATGAATGGTGTCATCAAAGGATACGTTCGCAACATGTCACGTCCAGAGGGAAGCATAGCCAGGGGCTTTCTGACCGAAGAGTGCATCTCCTACTGCACGAATTATCTAGGCATCGAGAACCCCGTTGGTCTGCCCGTCAACAGGCACCTCGGCAGGCTCGCTGGATGGGGTCACCGTGAGGGTTGTCGCGAAATGCATGTCGACTTCGAGGGTCGACTCGCCGACTTTGAAAGAGCAAACCTAGTCGCGCTACAACACATAGACGTGGTCGATCCTTGGGTGGTACAGCACAAAACCTTTATTAAGAAGACGTACAATGACCGAGGCCAACAGAGGACGGACGGAGATATACTCAAAGAGCACAACTCATGTTTCACGCGTTGGTTCAAGCAGAAGCTTCTGTCGTACCCTTTACATGAGGATTCTTCCGCGGAAGAACAACTCATATTCGCCTTGTCACAGGGCGCCGAGCACAACCTGATGACCTATGAGGCATACGATATCAACGGCTACACATTCTACACCGAGGCCAAGGACATGAAGAGCGATGGTTATCAGAACTCCGGGGTAACGATGGAATCCTACACCGGTAACGACAAGGACAGATACTACGGAAGGATCCAGGAGATCTGGGAGCTGAGCTACGCTGGAGAGAAGGTCCTGATGTTCCGTGTCAGATGGGCCAAGAGCGTCCTAAAAGAAGACCGGTATTTCACCACCATGGTTATACCCGAAGCCAAATCCAAAACCGCGGGCGCAAACGTCACCGCGAAAAATGAGCCATGGGTACTGGCTTCCCAAGTGGACCAATGCTTCTTCATTACCGACCCGTCAAAGCCCAGTCGTGTTGTCGTGAGGAGAGGCAAAAGGAAGATCATCGGAATGGATGGAGTAGCCAATGAGCAAGACTTCGACAAGTACGGCGACCCGAGGATCGAACATGACGACGATGATGAAGTAGCAGCATACACCACAAGAAGAAGCAGGACCACCCTACCTAAAGGACGTCCGTTCCACAGAAGAACTCCATTTGCGAAAAAGAAGGGCAAGAAGATTGTGAACAGATAGCTAGCTAAGATCGATTGTATTTAAATCGTAGCCTTCATTTCTCGATT
>NC_041390.1:354777373-354777921 GCF_002162155.2 Triticum dicoccoides | reverse complement strand
CGCACCCCTCCCCTACTCAACCGCCGCCGTCGACCCCCCGCACCCCGCGCACCCTCCCCCGCTCCACCGGCATTACTGTTTGATGATATTTAAAAAAAAATTATTACTGTCTTATAAAAAAAATATTACTGTTATGATTTAAACAAGTTTGAACATATTTAAACACAAATAAGTATCAAACAGCATTTTAAATGCATAAAAAAAATTTGTGGAGCCTGGGAATCAAACCCAGGACCTCCTGGTGTGAGAACTGGCTGCTGAGCAGTCGAGCTAGTAGAGGGGACTTGGTGTGGATCAGGTTAGGTGGAAGATAACCTGTTGGCTCGAGCAGAAAAAAAATAAATACTAATGGCGCACCACCCCTCGGTGCGCCATTAGTATGGATATACTTATGGCGCACCGAGGCGTGGTGCGCCATTAGTATTGTGCCCGGCCCCATCCATATTCCCTCCCCGGCCCCTCCCTATCCCCTCTCTCTCCCTCGCCCTCGATCCCCTTCCCCTCTCCTCTCCCAACGCCACTGCCCCGCCGCCTCGACGCCCCGACGC
>NC_041390.1:354749232-354776004 GCF_002162155.2 Triticum dicoccoides | reverse complement strand
TCACGCGCCGTTCCTCTGCCTCGCCGTGCCGTTTCTCTGATTGGTGTTGTTGGGTGTAATGAGCAGGGGAGGCTGAGGAGGTCCAAGAACGGCCGCTCGTCGCGGCTGGTGGTGCGCGCGGACGCCAAGGAAATCGCCTACGACCAGAAGTCCTCACTGCGCCGTCCCACGACGCCCTAGCCGCCCCGACACCCCGCCGCCCCGGTGCCCCGGTGAGCTTCCCCCTGTTTGTGTTTTGATTGTTACGTATAGTTTCAGCAGCTAGCCATTGCGATTAAGGAATATACTTTGAGAAGAACAAACACCAGTTATAAAAATTGTTTCATTGCGCCGTCAATGACGGGTGAGATGGCAGCACCCATGGAGTTCATTTGGTTCAGTTTCTATAGTGCAGTTAAGAGTATTAGTGCTTACCGTTATTGAGTAAAAAAAGGAAAAGACAAGCAATGTGAAAGAATCAGATTACGTGTGGTAGAGAGAAGTTCCTTCATTTTTTTCTAAGTGCACTGCAGTACTTGTTCCTTTGTGCACCATAAGTAAAACTCGCTAATTTTATGAAAATGTATCATGTCACTGTCCGTGACTCTCTCTTTTTAAGTCCACATTCTGTTGGTGGCTCGGTTAACTCCTAGGGTTTTAGCAGTTATGTATAAAAAACATAGAAAAGCCCAGCGGAATTAACTTTGGATTTTCTGCATTTAACTAAAAAACCCATAAAGAGTACAGTTCATTATTGAATAAAATGAAATGGCGGTTTATTTAGAAATTTGGAGCAGTTGTTCTATGGTTTTTTTTAGCACAAAAAGTCTGATTATATAAGCAAAAACAATTGTTAGCTTTTAGATGTTGTGGTGGTTCACTTGGGGGTATGTGTAGCAGTTAGCAAAAACAGAGGACTAAAGTGCTCTGTTTTGGCAAACCAGTGCATGCATGCCTGTTTCCCAGTGCTGTTTGGAGCAGCAGCAGGATCCTTCTTGTACTCCTAACATAGCAGGTTGCTCGTACTTCATGTTTGACAGTTTGAGTACTTCTTGTTGAAGGTTGCTGGTACTTCATGTTTGAGCAGTGAACATGACAGGTTAATTTCAGATATGACACTGTTTGGACATTAATTTGAGTAGATGAACATTTTGTGGTTCTGCTAGGACTTGCTCCAGATTTTTTAACCCTAGGATTTCTTTTCTTTTAGTTCTTTTCTTACAGAAAATTTACTGAAAATTCAAAAACTTGGAGTAACCTGTGGACTGTACTTTTGTGATCTCCTACTCCTGAATTTTCATGTCACTTGTGCTATTGCCAAGCATGACATGGCCATTTTTTATTCTGTTTTTGATGGAGAGAACAACCTATGAAGCTGTATTTCTGAAATGTGGCGATGATCTTATCTGCAAGAATGAAAATGATGAGCTATATCTCTAAAATGTGGTGATGATCTTATCTTAGCTGTATTTCTGAACTGGTAGCTAAGTGTATTACTTGTGATGATGCTGTTGCTGCTGCTGCTGTACTACTTGTGATGATGTTGCTGCTGTACTACTTGTGATGCTGCTGCTAGTTGTGATTTTGTCAAGTGATGCTGCTGCTACTTGTGATCTTCTAAAATGACCCCTTTCTCCTGAAACATTGATTAATTTCCGTTTCGGTTGAGAAATGGGGCACTCCTAGGTCAAGAAAATTAGCAAAGGTCATGCCCAATTTTCTTGACCTAGAAGGTGCCCGATTCTCAACCGAAATAAAAATTAATTTGCTTTAGTGGTTGGATTAGTTTAGTATTTGTTTCACACACTCAGACACCCTTGCTTGCCATGTGTGTGAGAGAGATAGTGAGAGGAGACAAGAAGAAGGGGGTTAGGAAGATGTTGCCTGCTCATCAAAGCTAACCATCTCCCCCTTTTCACCCCTTTTCCTTTGTCTTTTGTGGGTTGCAAGGAAGCTACTGTCTTAGCTAGCTTAGCTTGTGCACAAATCCCAGTGTTATAATCTAGAAAATTAGCCTGCAAAGATGAGGTCCCATGCTGGCTGTACCACTGCATCATGCAACAGTGCCTTCAAGATCCAAGGCAATATCACAAACATCATAGGCAATTTGACCAAACTCACAACCTTGTATCTTTGCAGCAACCAACTTTCTAGACACACCCCTAAAGAACTAGGTTACCCTGAGAACGTGGACTTGGACCTTAGCAACAACACACTAACAAGTTCTATCCCAAAACACCTAGGCAATATCACAAACATCTCTCAAATGTTCCTTGACAATAACCAACTTTTTGGCGACATTCCTCAAGAATTAGGTTATTTGGTCAACTTAGAGATATTGTTCCTTGACAATAACCAACTTTTTGACCAAACTTTGTTCCTATTTATAGAGAAACATGGCCAACAACAATGAGGCCGGGGGTTCGGGCGGCAAGAAATTCTGGGAGCTGTCCCAGGAGATGGAGGAACAACCTCACTTGTATGAGGACGCCGCCTTCCCCACCGATCCTGAGACCACTGATGGTACCGCCGAGGATGACCCCACTGATGCCACCACTGATGGTGCCGCCGAGGATGCCACCATTGATGATGGCGGCGCACGCACAGATGGCAGCCAACCGAAGAGGCAACGGAAGGACTGGCGCCCGACCGTGCTCCGCACCCTCAAGGAGGAAGTTACTGAAGTGGACTCCAACTGGAATCCAACGGCGCCCGAACGAATAGTCAAGGGGTACTCGCTTCAGCTCGGGTGCATTCTCCGGAGCACCGTCTCGATCAACACCGAGAACCTCAGGCATCTTGACCGAGGGAATTTGCGCAACCTCCTCTTCACGAAGCTGCACGAACGATACAAGTTCCCCACTGAATTTGAAAACACAAGCCTCAAAGGGAATAAAGTGAACAATGCTACCCTCACGAAGATGAGCACGACCCTGTCTACTTGGAAAAGCAATGTGAAGAGAATGATCGAGAAAGGTGAGAGTTATGAGAAGATCAAGGAGAAAAATCCTTCGATCACCGAAGATGACTACAACGACTTCAAGATCAATTGCTCGAGCACCGCAAGCTCCGAATCAAGTAAGTGGGGGAAAGAAATGCGGGAGCTGAACTTAGGGGAACACACACTCGGTCCCGGCGGTTACAGAGTGGCGGAGCCTATATGGGACAAGGAGGAGGCGGACCGTGCCGAGCAAGGCCTACCGCCCCTCTTCGATAAATACGGTGACAAGCAGACCAGGAACTTTGTCAGGGCCTGGTACAAGAAGGACCCGAAAACAAAGGAGCTTACCACGGATCCGAAGACCAGGGCGCTTGAGCTTGTTCTGGTAAGGAATACACCCCCGCGTAATTAGCTCCATATGGTTGCATTCTAATTAATGAAGCCAAATTTCTAAATGGTTCACATTCCCTCCGCAGGCGACTGAAAGCAGTAGCGCGGGGTCGACTAAGAGCAACCCTTGGGACACCACTCTAAATAGGGCGTTGAATGTAATGAAGAACAAGGATAAGCTTAGTAAGCCGACGTCAGCTGGTCGTGTGGCCGGCAAAGGCTTGTCGACAAAATGGTCATCATACTATAACACTGGTGGGCGAAAGGAGAAAAAGACCAGCTCGGAAAGCCAGGCGCGCGAGGTTCAAGAACTCGGGGCACAGGTGGCGCGGATTCCGGAGATTGTCCAAGAGCATGTGCAACAACAACTCGGAGCGACGATCACCGCCATTGTGCCTACCTTGATCCAGGGGATTAGTGCGTGGATTGCGGGCGGCCAACAGGGGCCGCCCCCGATTCCTAGCTTCACGGCCAGCAACTCGCAGAACGCGATGGCGGGGCCATTGGTGTCTCCGGTGGAGGCGGCATTGGTGTCTCCGACGCCGGCACGGGAGCTTAATGCACCCGGGTGTACGTCGGCCGGCACCTCTGCATCAAGCGACCCCTCCGTCAACTGCACGCCCGCCGTTGGCGGTGCCTCGACATTAGCCGAGCTCGACGCCATCATCACGGTAACTAATTAAGCCTCTCTCGGCCGAGGACTTCATCTCCTTGCCTTTGACTGGGCATCCCTGACGCCCTACATGTTTTCGCAGGGCGCCGCCGACGTTCCGTGCACTCTCCTACACTTCATGAACAACGAGTTGGTCGATGTCGCCAAGGGCAAAATCGTTCAACCGGGCAACCCCTTGTTCCACGGTACGCAGATGCCACCCAACTTGTTTAGGGTTCAACTGGTTCGGGTGCTGCCAGGCTGTGACGAGTTGTTACCTCCGATTCGACCCGTCGGGGCCGACGATGATGACGTGATGACCCTCAGCGCCTGCCTGAGCTGGCCCCTGCTTTGGCCGAAGAGCCAGATTCGTTTGGGGGCGGGGGACACCACCCCAAAGACAACACCGCCAGTTGTGCCGGCGCCAAGTCGGCCCCATGGCAAGACCGCCGCAACGGTGCCGGACATCCCTATGCCACTGGATCCAAACATGCATATGGCACACGATCAGAACGACAACGACGACGATACATTTGCCAACGTCGATCAGTACTTTGCCGATCATGGGTACGGTTGCGACTTCATGGGGCCTCCTTCTCAAGAACCCAACCCAACAAAAGACGTGCACGATCTAGCTGGTACCACGGAGAAGCCAAGTTGCAACAGGCGTCGTCTGCAGTTCAGCTCTCAGGAGACGCCTCCAGCTGCCGACTTCACCGAGCCTCAGATAGGCAGGTGCGAAATATGATCAGCCCCAACACACTCAAGAAGGCGGTCTGTGAGCAGAACTCGGTTCCATTACAGGAGAAGAAGAAGGCACGCAAAAGAAAGACTAACAAGGGTGCGGGCCAGCCGGCACCGAGTACGATCCGTGCTCAGGACGGGCCACCTTCACCTGAGGATATCTCGAGGAGGGTGCATGTGGCAGGTAGGCCGATGCTACCAAGAAATATGCTCGATGCTGCAACCGGTGCTATGTGGAGTCTGCATGACAGTGTTATTTCTTTGGAGAAGCGGCGTCTCAGAGAGAAGGATGTGGCATACCCGGTTTTCGCGGCCAAGGTGCCAGAGGGCAAGGGCTTTGTGGATAACTCCATCGGGGGTACGATCGTCCTGCGGTTTGATGACATCCACGCTATGTTGAACCTTCATCCGCTGCACTACACCTTCGTTCGGCTATTTTCGCTGAGTATGGAGATGCGGATCATTCGCGACAAGACCCAGGACATCGTGATAGTCGACCCCTTCTACATGCGTGCCAAGATCTTGGGCAGCGCTGGGGACCGGCAAGTCGCGAGTTCTTACCTCGAAGGGGTCATTCTGGCAAACCAAGATAAGGATAACTTCCTCGTGCCTTACTTTCTCGAGTAAGTCCTCCCCTCAACCGCCCTAACATATGAATTCTTAGATTTCGATCGTTTTTCTTTTAACATTCCGTGTTTTCTGCAGTGACACACGTTGCACGCTCATCCTCCTAAGCCCCAAATATTCCATGGCCACGTATTTCGACCCGGACCATCAGTCGAACGTAGACTACACAAATGTCAAGAAGGTTCTTGACGATGTTCTCCCCAGCTACGTCAAATCTGGAGGCACCTTCACCAGGCCTATTCGTAAGTACGGCAAGCACGTGTTCTCCCACAATACGACATTCTGCTGCGTCAAGCAGCCGCCTGGCGGTCAGAAGGGTGCCTACTACGCCATCCATCACATGCGGGCGATCGTACGGGACCATCATCAACTTCTGCTACCGAGTAGACTCAAAGATTGGGCCGCGAGCGTGTCGGCAATCCATGGCGCGGACATCAGACAAGAATTCTTTCGCATCCAGTCGGAGTTTGCGGAAATCATCCATCAAGATGTCCTTCGTACCGCGGGGCAGTTCTACCTCAGAAATCAACCGTCCAACAGTGACATCGACACAATCCTACAAATGCAGGCTGACAACGCCCGTTCTTTCATGACTCCCACGATAGACGGCGGCTTCATCCACGCTCCGGTCCCTTGAGTCTCTGTTGTAATTAAACTTTAATGAACTTGTAGTATGTCTCTTTGGTTTCGAGAGTCATTCAACTTAAGATGTAACCGATGCTATTAATGTCTTGCTTTTCTCTTCCGATCGTTCTGTTGCATACTTATATATTGCTTATGTATTGTCTGTGAATTGGTACTAACGTTTCGTTTGGCTACTGCATAGCGATGCCGTGGTATGTTGTGTACAAGGGTAAGGTTCCCGGAGTCTACGACGACTGGGAGGAGTGTCGGAGACAGGTTCACCGATCCAGCGGTAACAGTTACAAAGGGTACGCCACTAGGGCCGAGGCCAAATCTAGATACGCCCGCTATCTAGCGGGAGAGGGGAGGGAGCGTTGGAGGAACCGGATGAAGACGAGTTTCATCGTGATGATGCTCATCGTGATGACCGCAGCTCTCTTCTATGTGATGGTAGTTTAGATGATCGATATCGACTTGTAATGTGAAGACAAACTCGCGGTCTCGAGACTTGTAATATAATGTTCTATCTTTGTTCGGTCTTTTCAATTTGGAGACTAATATGATGACTTGTATTCGGAGACTAAAATGATGAATTGTGTTCAGAGACTAATCTTCTATTGTATTCGATGAATCTGTTGTTGATGTGTGCTGTCTATATTTTGTCCAATTATACATTTTGTAACCTGTGCAAAAAACAGAAAATAAAAAAATAAAAAAACCTAATATTCATACTAATGGCGCATCACATCATAGTGCGCCATTAGTATGCCAAAGGATACTAATGGCGCATCATTAGAGAGTGCGCCATTAGTATGCCGAAGTTACTAATGGCGCATCTTTCTGTCGTGCGCCATTAGTATGCCAAAGCACCTGGGTATACATGGCCCCCTGGGAGGCATACTAATGGCGCACTGTTGTATATACTAATGGCGCATCAGGGGTGCGCCATTAGTATACCAGATACTAATGGCGCATCTGTGGTGCGCCATTAGTAAAATATACTAATGGCGTGCTACTAATGGCGCACCACTAATGCGCCATTAATGGCCAAATTAGGCGCGCCATTAGTAGGCCTTTTCCTAGTAGTGCAACCAATTACTGACATGTGGATCTTCCGAACTGATAGCGGTTGGTTGACTTTCGAGCCCTTTGCGGCCCGCGATTACTTTTGGCCCATTATGCGGCCCATGATTACTTTTGGCCCTTTTGCAGCATGGTGCTTTCGTCCTGTTTGCTGCCCATGGTGCATTTGGTCCGTCAGCGGACCACGATGCTTTCAGCCCACCAAATGCCCATGTCCTTTTAATACGTCTCCAACGTATCTATATATTTTGTATGATTCATGCTACATTGCTTTCAGGTCTATATTTTTATATGTTAATTAGACTAACATATTAAGGTCACCTTGGATCAACATTTCATTGTGCTGAAGTTTCAACTAAGTTTTGGAGTATGCCCCGACCTTGTTTGTAAAGGTTCCGCCTTCAAGGGCACCGCACAGTGGGCTCGCGACACCTTACATTGGGCGAGGATATGAGGAGAATAGGGTAAGCCATTATGGCGCTTAGGATGCATAGTGCCTCCCCACCTCTCCAATGGAGACGTACCTCTCCCAAAAGAGAACTTCAGAAGCACATCCTTGTCTCCACTTGTGGTTACTTTTATCCTTCACTTAGTCTGTGCAAGCTTGTATTATTGTGTCTACACCTAAACTTGTACTTGTTGTTCAGCTTGTTATATAAGTTGTCCACCTAGTTGTATATCTAGAAACCTTACTTTTCTGTTGTAAGCCTAAATTTTGTAAAGAAGGTAAAAATTATTAATCGCCTATTCACCCTTCCAGTCGTCATGGATGCAACAATCGTTTAGTGAATGAGTCGTTTAGTGAAAAAATATCAAACATAGGTAAGAGAGAAGAAATGCACATACGCAATATAAGCTTAAAATAATAAAACCATTTGAAGCATCTAAAAAGAGTAAAACCTTTGAACTATAGTCAAAAGAATGTCATTTCCAACTAAATTGCGATGAATGAAATATGCGTATGCTATAATCATCCAACACATGTACTTTCCATCCCCTAAGTCCACTAAGCTTCAAGGAAATAGAAGCCTGGGAGAGCTCCAGCCATTTTCCCCGCGAGCCTCTGATTGTAAGGTTCAGGTTGTGACATTGGGCCGGGCACACAACTGACGGTCTAGCATTCGTCAAAGATAATGCGCTCTGTGTATCCTTCTGACTCAAGAGTATTGTGTGCCTGTAGAGATAGGAGGCGATTCAATTTGTGGTTAAGTGGTGATGCCTTCGACAGTCTCTCGAGAGGAGGCAATTTGGGGGCGATCTTCCACCGCTTCGTCAGTGGTCTCTGATGAGGACATCACCAATACAGTTACACCCACAACCTCTACTGCTACACATACTGGACCAATTACTAGAGCTCGCGCATATCAATTACATTACCAGGTACTTTTGTTTCTTGGTAATGATTCTAATTTTCATGAGAACATGATGTTGCCTAAATTGGATACATTTATTTTGCTTACAAATGAAGAAGCCATCATGGACAGGAAGGATGAACGTTGAAGTATGATCAAGCATGGAGATGATGGTGCGCACAAGGGGAACAAGGACAGAGTTTTTGGTGGAGTTTTTAGCACTTTGGAGACACCACGATGACATACAAAGGACATGGACGAAATATATAGATGGTCTTTCATAAATTTCGTCTATAGCTTAATATAGGTGTTACGCCACCTTATTTTTGGGCCAGGACCATGTAATTTTGAAATACACTTAATAAGCTATTTTTGGAGTCCATATTAATAGGGAAAATGACTTAGGACAAAATGTAGTCCCGCTATGCCAAGGTGGACGAAATTCCCCTTGTCTTCCTATAAATACAGCCCTTAAGGCATCGTTTTAGACTTGTGTTTTGTTTAGATTAAAGTTCATCATAGCCGCAACTCACGTCCTCGTTTGTTTTCAATGACCAGACCAAGACATCGCAGAACCCCACTTGATTAGTTAAGCTTTCCTCTTAAACTCGCAATGTTTAGATTGCAATCTTAGTTTCTTGCTTGTTCTTTGTTTGTGTGCAAGAAATAGACCCTCGTGGTCAGACTGATCGTGCTCCGGCGTGGTCAATAACCTCTCGGAGGTTGTTTAGCGATTGCCAAGGCGTGACGTCTTCGCATGTTTTTAGTCGAATCGTCAAAGTCGACTTCCACCAAAAGTGATAGCTTCCTCTCGTCGAAACAATGGGACACCCTCGCCTCTATCAGTCTCCCACTGATCCATACGAGTCTTGGAAACGCCTGCTACTTGCTTCATCCTGGTAGCCCGATGGCCTGGTGAGCGTTTCTAAATGTCGCTGTTGGAGTTTCCTCGCTGTCACATGGTTATGTCATTGTTTTGGATGATGGCACCGACCAAATGCATGTGGATGCAACTGCTTAGTCTCCTGATGGTTGGTACCCTATTGTTGCGGTTGTGCATTTTGTATTATTCCGCCTACCGTTGCTTCTGTTCAGCTCTGAGTTTGTGCATGTGTTTGGGTAGAGGATAAATGATTCTCCTCTTCTTTCCAGTTATTCAACCCTTTCCGTAGGTTTTATTTCTCTCATTATATAACATTCTTTCAAACTTAGGATCTAGGTGCACTTTTGATTTCACGTCGACTTTCTGGATGTGCCTTGCTTGTCCTGAAGGCGGAGTTCCTATTCTGATAGTTTTCTCTCTACTTGTTTATAGAGTTGTATATTAGTTCCAAATAAATTGTCAGGGGTTGCTGACGCGTTTATGTGGTGAATGATGGGCCTTTAATTATTCGTTTTATTGGAGGTGGAATATGGACTCTAGCTCTGCCTCACATGATGCAGCAAAATCGGTCCAAGCCACTTGGTCAGCATGCAGGGATAGACAAAATAGAGGCGGAAAAGGAGCTATCGGCGGCGAGACTTTCTGTTGGAATTTTCAGGTCTACCTTATTTTACCACTCTAATTAAATTAGTAAATGACCTCTAAACTTAATAAAACTTACATGAGTGTGGTATAGGATGTTTCTGTTACAATTTGAGCACATTCACACAATGAGGTTCTTGATCTGTTTTTAATTATGCAATTTTAAAATAGGCTAATATTATTTTTTGCATTTTCAGTAGTGGCCACTCAGAAATTGTCAGTCTATAAAGAATTGGAAGGCAATTTTCACCAAATTTGGAAAATGCACGGCTTAGTCTGGCATTATTGCTTATTGATAATGTTTTTGGATTTGGCAAGTGATCATGTTGTAGTTGAACAAAACTATTTTTTCGCTAGAGTCAACAAAGTTATAGAGGAGTCGAAAATCCCATCTCCTACCGACAAACTATTCTGAAATATTGAAAGAAAGAGAAGAAAATTGAAGCTTTTGTATCCCTTATCAGTAATAGGTGACAATAATTACTTTCTCGGTATTGGAGATCTCATGCTAATTATTTCAGGTTTGCGGAAACCCGCTGGAGCTAGAAATATAGGGTTCATATCAATTTTTTGGCTTGCATGTATTACAGCTTGCCACTGGTCGGTAAACATCTGTCAGCGAGTGCACCTACAAATCTACGCCTTGTATATAATGTTGATGATCTATTCGTAATTCATTCCCTATTTTTATATTTTTAACAAGAATAAATGTTAACTGCCAAGAACCACTTGATCAAATTGTTGCAATGGGTACAAGAGATATACTTCTGGTGTATACTGATACGTCCATTTTGCATCATGTTTTCCTACTGTTATTTATAATGTTTTTTATCATTATAACACTTTGTGATGCAATTATAATTCCTTTTATCTCTTAATTTGCAAGATTTACATGAAGAGGGAGATTGCCGGCAGCTGCAATTATGGACCTGGAAAGGCTACATCAGAGTCAGAGATACCTATTATGCAAAACTCCAAATGACCTGAAATTTCATAGAGAACTTTTATGAAATATAAAAAATACTGGAGCAAAGAATTACCAGAGAGGGCCCACCAGTTGCCCATAAGGCAACATGGCACACCCACCCCCTTGGGCGCACCCTGATGCCTTGTGGGGCCCATAGCTAGCCTCCGTCCCCCATCTTCTACTATATGAGGGTTTTGACCTAGAAAAAATAAAGAGAGGACTTTCGGGACGAAGCGCCGTTGTCTCGAGGCGGAACCTGGTAGGAGCACTTTAGCTCTCCGGTGGAGCGATTACGCCGGAGACATGCTACTTGTGAGCTGCGTTGGGATTTCCTCGAAGAGGATAGGATGATGCAGTATAGTAGAGGTAAGTATTTCCCTAAGTTATGAAGCCAAGGTTATCAATCCAGTAGTAGAACCAAGCAACACTATGAAAACAACACCTGCACACAAACAACAAATACTTGCAACCCAACCCGTAAAGGGGTTGTAAATCCCACAATGGTTACGGGCAAGATTAAATTGTATAGGATTTGGTAAATAGATCTAACTAAACTACAAAATAAAATAAATAAAAGAAAATTGTAGCAAAGTATTTTTAGGATTTTTTATATGATAAAAGATAGAACCAGGGGCCATAGTATTCACTAGAGGCTTCTCTCAAGAAAATAGCATATGGTGGGTAAACAAATTACTGTTTAGCAATTGATAGAAAAGCAAATAATTATGACGATATCCAAGGAAATGATCATATATAGGCATCACGTCCAAGATTAGTAGACCGAAACGATTCTGTATCTACTACTATTGCTCCACACATCGATTGCTATCCAGCATGCATTGCTACCTCTTGAGCACTACGTTGGTTTTCCCTTGAAGAGGAAAGGATGATGCAGCAAAGTAGCGTAAGTATTTCCCTCGGTTTTTGAGAACCAAGGTATCAATCCAGTAGGAGGCCACGCACGAGTCCCTCGCACCCACACAAACAAATAAAAATCCTCGCAACCAATGCGATAAGGGGTTGTCAATCCCTACATGGTCACTTACGAGAGTGAGATCTGATAGATATGATAAGATAATATTTTTGGTATTTTTATGATAAAGATGCAAAGTAAAATAAAAGGCAATAAAAATAACTAAGTGTTGAAAGATTAATATGATGGAAAATAGACCCCGGGGCCATAGGTTTCACTAGTGGCTTCTCTCAAGAGCATAAGTATTCACGGTGGGTAAACAGATTACTGTTGAGCAATTGACAGAATTGAGCATAGTTATGAGAATATCTAGGTATGATCATGTATATAGGCATCACGTCCGAGACAAGTAGACCGACTCCTGCCTACATCTACTACTATTACTCCACACATCGACCGCTATCCAGCATGCATCTAGAGTATTAAGTTCATAAGAACAGAGTAACACTTTAAGCAAGATGACATGATGTAGAGGGATAAACTCATGCAATATGATATAAACCCCATCTTGTTATCCTCGATGACAACAATACAATACATGCCTTGCTGCCCCTACTGTCACTGGGAAAGGACACCGCAAGATTGAACCCAAAGCTAAGCACTTCTCCCATTGCAAGAAAGATCAATCTAGTAGGCCAAACAAAACTGATAATTCGAAGAGACTTGCAAAGATAACCAATCATACATAAAAGAATTCGGAGAAGATTCAAATATTATTCATAGATAAACTTGATCATAAACCCACAATTCATCGGTCTCAACAAACACACCGCAAAAGAAGATTACATCGAATAGATCTCCACAAGAGAGGGGGAGAACTTTGTATTGAGATCCAAAAAGAGAGAAGAAGCCATCTAGCTAATAACTATGCGCCCGAAGGTCTGAGGTAAACTACTCACACTTCATCGGAGGGGCTATGGTGTTGATGTAGAAGCCCTCCGTGATCGATGCCCCCTCCGGCGGAGCTCCAAAAAAGGCCCCAAGATGGGATCTCGTGGATACAGAAAGTTACGGTGGTGGAATTAGGGCTTTGGCTCCGTATCTGGTAGTTTGGGGGTACGTAGGTATATATAGGAGGAAGGAGTACGTCGATGGAGCAACAGGGGGCCCACGAGGGTGGAGGGAGCGCCCAGGGGGGTAGGCACGCCCCCTACCTCGTGGCCTCCTGGTTGATGTCTTGACGTAGGGTCCAAGTCCTCTAGACCACGTTCGTTTCGAAAATCACGTTCCCGAAGGTTTCATTCCGTTTGGACTCCGTTTGATATTCTTTTGCTGCGAAACTCTGAAATAGGCAAAAACATCAATTCTGGGCTAGGCCTCCGGTTAATAGGTTAGTTCCAAAAATAATATAAAAGTGTATATTAAAGCCCAACAATGTCCAAAACAGAATATAATATAGCAAGGAACAATAAAAAATTATAAATACGTTGGAGACGTATCAAGCATCCCCAAGCTTAATTCCTACTCGTCCTCGACTAGGTAAATGATAAAAACAGAATTTTTGATGTGGAATGCTACTTGGCATAAGTTCAATTTAATTCTTCTTGATTGTGGTATGAATATTCAGATCTGAAAGATTCAAGATAAAAGTTCAATATTGATATAAAAATAATAATACTTCAAGCGTACTAACTAAGCAATTATGTCCTCTCAAAATAACATGGCCAAGGAAAGTTCATCCCTAGAAAATCATATAGTTTAGTCATGCTCCATTTTCGTCACACAAGAATGCTCTCATCATGCATAACCCCGATGATAAGCCAAGCAATTGTTTCATACTTTAGTAATCTCAAACTTTTTCAACCTTCACGCAATACATGAGTGTGAGCCATGGATATAGCACTATGGGTGGAATAGAATATAATGATGGGGGTTATGTGGAGAAGACAAAAAAGGGAGAAAGTCTCACATCAACGAGGCTAATCAATGAGCTATGGATATGCCCATCAATTGATGTTAATGCAAGGAGTAGGGATTGCCATGCAACGGATGCACTAGAGCTATAAATATATGAAAGCTCAACAAAAGAAACTAAGTGGGTGTGCATCCAACTTGCTTGCTCACGAAGACCTAGGGAATTTGAGGAAGCCCATTGTTGGAATATACAAACCAAGTTCTATAATGAAAAGTTCCCACTAGTATATGAAAGTGACAAAACAAAAGACTCTCTATCATGAAGATTATGGTGCTACTTTGAAGCACAAGTGTGGTAAAAAGGATAGTAACATTGTCCCTTCTCTCTTTTTCTCTCATTTTTTGGGCCTTCTCTTTTTTATGGCCTTTCTCCTTTTTTTTCCTCACTTGGGACAATGCTCTTGAAAATGATGATCATCACACTTCTATTTATTTACAACTCAATGATTACAACTCGATACTAGAACAAAGTATGACTCTATATGAATGCCTCCGGCGGTGTACCGGGATATGCAATGAACCAAGAGTGACATGTTGAAAGGATTATGAATGGTGGCTTTGCCACAAATACTATATCAACTACATGATCATGCAAAGCAATATGACAATGATGAATGTGTCATGATAAACAGAACGGTGGAAAGTTGCATGGCAATATATCTAGGAATGGCTATGGGAATGCCATAATAGGTAGGTATGGTGGCTGTTTTGAGGAAGATATAAGGAGGTTTATGTGTGAAAGAGCGTATCATATCACGGGGTTTGGATGCACCGGCGAAGTTTGCACCAACTATCAATGTGAGAAAGGGCAATGCATGGTACCGAAGAGGCTAGCAATGATGGAAAGGTGAGAGTGCGTATAATCCATGGACTCAACATTAGTCATAAAGAACTCACATACTTATTGCAAAAATCTACAAGTCATCAAAAACCAAGCACTACGCGCATGCTCCTAGGGGGGTAGATTGGTAGGAAAAGACCATCGCTCATCCCCGACCGGCACTCATAAGGAGGACAATCAAAGAACACCTCATGTTTCAAATTTGTTACATAACGTTTACCATACATGCATGCTACGGGACTTGCAAATTTCAACACAAGTATTTTTAAATTCACAACTACTCAACTAGCACAACTTTGATATCACTACCTCCATGTCTCAAAACAATCATCAAGCATCAAACTTCTCTTAGTATTCAACACACTCATAAGAAAGTTTTTACTAGTCTTGAATACCTAGCATATTAGGATTATTTAAGTAAATTACCATGCTATTTAAGACTCTCAAAATAATCTAAGTGAAGCATGAGAGAATAATAGTTTCTATAAAACAAAACCACCACCGTGCTCTACAAGATATAAGTGAAGTACTAGAGCAAAAACTATATAACTCAAAAGATATAAGTGAAGCACATAGAGTATTCTAATAATTTCCGAATCATGTGTGTCTCTCTCAAAGGGTGTGTACAGCAAGGATGATTGTGGTAAACTAAAAAGCAAAGACTCAAATCATACAAGACGCTCCAAGCAAAACACATATCGGGAGATTGGATGATTTGCCACACTTTATTTGGAGGTTTGCTAATTTGCCCCGTTTTAGTTTGGATTAGATCATTTGCCCCATTTTTCCTTAATGTTTTGATCATTTGCCCTATTACCCGTTTTAATAATTCTTACTTATTGTAATTCAGAAAATGGACGTGGAATGTCCTTTATGGCCCTATAAGTTTTGTAATCTCCCGGTAATCAAACAGCAGATCAGAGAAATAAGATGTTAATCGCCATGCCCCATGTTCTGTGGGTTTCGTGACTTCTGCTGCCGGCAGATCGTGTATATCTACATGTATATGTACGTGAGCTACGTGAGGAGATAGCCTCCAAGAAAAGCATCGGTTGAGTACTTGAGTCAGCTGTGCATGTAGTGTTCGCCGGAGAGTACACGGCGAGTCGGCGTATTGGGCTTGTGCCCGGGGCTGCAGATGTGGTTGAAGGTGGTCTCCCTAGCCCCTCTTCTACTCCCATCTGTACCAGATATGAGTTTATGAACAGTGGTACTCCTTCCGTCGTTCGACCAGGTAGAGAGAAGATTAGGCAGAGAAATAGCAAAACTATCATAGGGCATAAAGGTCATTCCACGTCCATTTGCTGAATTATAACAATTAATAATTCATTAACACATGACTTAAGGCAAATGATCTAAAGGAAAAAGAAAAATGGGGCAAATGATACAATCCTAACTAAAGCGGGGCAAATCATCAAGTCTCCAAATAAAACGTGGCAAATGATCCAATTTCCCAACACATATCATGTGGTGAATAAAAATATAGCTCCAAGTAAAGTTACCGATGGAAGTAGACGAAAGAGGGGATGCCTTCCGGGGCATCCCCAAGCTTTGTCTTTTAGGTGTCCTTAGATTATCTTGGAGTTCCATGAGCATCCCCAAGCTTAGGATCTTGCCCCACCTTGTTCCATAATCCATCAAATCTTTCACCCAAAACTTGAAAACTTCACAACACAAAACTTAAAGTAGAAAATCTTGTGAGCTCCGTTAGCGAAAGAAAACAAAACACCACTTCAAGGTACTGTAATGAACTCATTATTTATTTATGTTGGTGTTAAACCTACTGTATTCCAACTTCTCTATGGTTTATAAACTATTTTACCAGCCATAGATTCATTAAAATAAGCAAACAACACACAAAAAACAGAATCTGTCAAAAACAGAACAGTCTGTAGTAATCTGTAGCTAACGCAAGATATGGAACCCCAAAAATTCTAAAATAAATTGATGGACGTGAGGAATTTATCTATTAATCATATGAAAAAATAATTAACTAAATATCACTTTCCAAATAAAAATGGCAGCAATTCTCGTGAGCGCTAAAGTTTCTGTTTTTTACAGCAAGATTAAAAAGACTTTCCCCAAGTCTTTTCAATGGTTCTACTTGGCACAAACACTAATTAAACACAAAAAACACAACCAAAACAGAGGCTAGATAAATTATTTATTACTAAACTGGAGCAAAAAGCAAGGAATAAAAATAAAATTGGGTTGCCTCCCAACAAGCGCTATCGTTTAACGCCCCTAGCTAGGCATAAAAAGCAAGGATAGATCTAGGTATTGCCATCTTTGGTAGGCAATCCATAAGTGGCTCTCATAATAGATTCATAAGACAATTTAATTTTCTTTCTAGGGAAATGTTCCATGCCTTTCCTTAACGGAAATTGGAACCTAATATTTCCTTCCTTCATATCAATAATTGCACCAATCGTTCTAAGGAAAGGTCTACCAAGAATAATAGGACATGAAGGATTGCAATCTATGTCGAGAACAATAAAATCTATGGGCACATAATTCCTATTTGCAACAATAAGAACATCATTAATTCTTCCCCATAGGTTTCTCAATAGTGGAATCCGCAAGGTGCAAGTTTAAAGAGCAATCATCAAAATCACGGAAACCTAGCAAATCACACAAAGTCTTTGGAATCGTGGAAACACTAGCACCCAAATCACACAAAGCATAGCATTCATGATCTTTAATTTTAATTTTAATAGTAGGTTCCCACTCATCATAAATTTTTCTAGGGATAGAAACTTCCAACTCAAGTTTTTCTTCATAAGATTGCATCAAAGCATCAACGATATGTTTAGTGAAAGCTTTATTTTGACTATAAGCATGATGAGAATTTAGCACGGATTGTGTAACGCCCCGAGACCGTTGCGCCAGGTGTCTTCCAGTTATTCACTATTGTTGCCTTGTCATTTGTTTGCGTGTCATGCATTTCATACCATGTCATCATGTGCATCGCATTTGCATACATGTTCGTCTCATGCATCCGAGCATTTTCCCCGTTGTCCGTTTTGCGATCCGACACTCCTATGTCCTCCGGCATCCCCTTTTGCCTCTTTTCGTGAGCGGGTGTTAAACGTTCTTGTATTGAACCGAGTATTGCCAAGCGACCTTGATTCACTACCGGTAGACTGCCTGTCAAGTTTCGTGCCATTTGGAGTTCGTTTGATACTCCAACGGTTAACCGGGGAACCATAAAGGCCTCGTGTGTGTTGCAGCCCAACACCCCTCCCAAGTGGCCCAATACCCATCCAAACCCCCTCCATCCTCTCGGTCGTTCGATCACGACCGCGTGGCCGAAAACCGCACCTCATTTGGACTCTCCTAGCTCCCTCTACCTATAAATATGTGTCTCCTTCCAAAATTCTCGCGCAGATGAACCCTAACCTTCTTCCTCCTCGCGCGCCGGACAAATCCCACCACTGCGCCCGAGCCAATCACGCATCGACACATCATCCCTTCGGCCTCCTCTCTCTCCTCCCACCGCCGCGGCCCGCCCGGCCCACGGTCGGCTCGCCCCGAGCCACGACCGGGCCGAGCTGCCCTGCGCCGCTCCACAGCTCCTTTGCCCCGCCACCTGCGCGCGCCACCGCCGTCGTCCCGCTCCGCCGCGCACCGCCCGCCAGCCGTTCCTCGCCGCCCCGCCGCGCGCCTCGCCGGGCTCCGCCGTGCTGTGCCTCCGCCGCCTCCCGTCGCATGCGCCGCCGCCTTGCTACTCCGCCGCCATCGCCGCCCCGCCTCGCACCTCGTGCTGCCTCCTTCCTCGCCGGTGTTGGCCGTCCATGCAGCCTTGCATGCCTCCGGCGCCTGCGCCGCGCCTCGGCGACCGCGCCCCTCCCTCCGGCGAACTTCTCCGGTGAGATCCGGCCGGAGTGGACCAGATCCACCAGGAGATCAACCAAACGTCGTCCCCGCGCCCGGATCCCTCCGTCCCGCTCCGCCCGACCCCGCATTGACTTTTTCCGGAGGTCTATTTTCTTCTAAGTCCCTTCTCTGTGATATTTTCAGGCCATGTTCATCGCATCATAACTTCATCATCGTAGCTCTGTTTCATGCGCATGATATATCAAATTGTTTGTCTCGATGCCCTCTTCATTTCGTTCCATTGCACCATGCTTGTTTGAGTCCATCTTGATGCCCTAATTTCTGTTGCAAGAGTGCTATGGAATGTTAGGTCCTGATTCTTATCAGTTTGTGAGCATTTGTCATTTTTGCCATGATTGTTGTGTGCTTCATATGAGCATGAGCTCTACATGTGTTTTGTTATATGCCATGCCATCTTTACAGGGGTGTATGCCATGTATTTTTGTGATCAATGTGGTGACTAGCACAAGCATGCAAAGTAGCTCTCGTAATATTGCTGATTTCAGAGACTTAGAATTTCACTAAGTCTTTGTCTACTATTATTTTTATGCCATGTATTCATGTTGCTACAGAGTGATTCATGCCTCTTTTGAGCATGTTCAGTAAGGATGATTTTGAGATATTGTTATGCTCTATCCATCCATGCCCTTGTTTGCATTTATGGAGTACTGTAGCATGACTCAATCTTGCTCTACTTTTGCTACAAAATGTTCCTGGCAGATTGCTTACGTGTTAATCAATTTTGCCAAGGTTGTTGTAGTTGATCCATGCATGCTATGAGATTGTTCTTGCCATGTTTAGCTTCTTGATCATGTATTCTTGCTGGTAGTATGTTTAGCTTGTCATGCAATGCCTTGTGTTGAGTGCATCAAGCTCGCAAACATGCCTACGTAACTCTGTTTATGCCATGTCCAGTTTTCTGCTAAGTCTGAATCTGTTAACGAAACTTGCTATCTTTACATGGGTGCCATCATATCTTCTGATCCTTTTTGACTTATGGTCAGTAAGGGACTTTTGTTATATGCTTTGAGTAGATTCATGCCATGCCTTGACTTTCCATGATCTGATCCTGTAGCATGTTGTTATCTTGCTCTAAACATTGCTTCCTGATGTTAATTCCTGACATGTTAGTATTTTCTCTAAGTCTGTGATGTTGTTATCTTTTGCACTTTTTACATGCTTGTTTGAACCTGCTCTTGTGTGAATTAGTCGTAGCTCAGTGTTCATCTTTTGTCTAGCATCTTGAGTAGATCCCTACCATGTGCTTTGTTGCTATGTTGGAGTGCAGTAGCTTAGTTTCTTGTTGCATTCTAGATGGCATCGTGCTGTTAATCGCAGAATTGTCCCATTCTTGTTTTGCTTGCCTTTTGCAAACCGTGCACCCGATTCCGGTGATCTTTATATCGATTTTGACCGAAATCAACTCATCTTTCCAGCGGCGCTCTTGGTTGCCAAGTTGAGGTCTGGTTCAATCTTTTCCTTACGGAGCTCGCATATGCATTGCATTTCACATCCCGCATATCATGCCATGTTTTGCATCATGTTGCTTGCGCATTGCACCGTGGTTGATTGTCGTTTCCTTTGCTTGTGTTCTTGCTTTGGGTAGATCCGGGAGACGAGTACGTGTTCGAGGAACCCGTTGAGTATGCTTACGAGGATCAAGCTTTCGTCAACTCGGAGAACTTTGCAGGCAAGATGACCATACCCTCGAAATCAATTCTATCTTTCCTTGCTAGTTGCTCGCTCTTTTGCTATGCCGCGATACCTACCACTTGCTATATCATGCCTCCCATATTGTCATGCCAAGCCTCTAACCCACCTTTTCTAGCAAACCATTGTTTGGCTTTGTTACCGCTTTGCTCAGCCCCTCTTATAGCGTTGCTAGTTGCAGGTGAAGATGGAGTTTGTTCCATGTTGGAACATGGATATGTTGGGATATCACAATATCTCTTATTTAATTAATGCATCTTTATACTTGGTAAAGGGTGGAAGGCTCGGCCTTATGCCTAGTGTTTTGTTCCACTCTTGCCGCCCTAGTTTCCGTCATACCGGTGTTATGTTCCTTGATTTTGCGTTCCTTACGCGGTCAGGTGTTATGGGAACCCCTTAATAGTTCGCTTTGAATAAAACTCCTCCAGCAAGGCCCAACCTTAGTTTTACATTTGCACTAACAACCTATCACCTTCCCTTGGGTTTTGCAGACTCAAGGGTCATCTTTATTTTAACCCCCCCGGGCCAGTGCTTCTCTAAGTGTTGGTCCGAACTAGAGCCCCTTGCAGCGCCACCTCGGGGAAACTTGAGGGCTGGTTTTAGTTGTACGGATTGCTCATCCGGTGTTGCCCTGAGAACGAGATATGTGCAGCTCCTATCGGGATGTCGGAGCATCGGGCGGCTTTGCTGGTCTTGTTTTACCATTGTCGAAATGTCTTGTAACCAGGATTCCGAGTCTGATCGGGTCTTCCTGGGAGAAGGAATATCCTTCATTGACTGTGAGAGCTTGTGATGGGATAAGTTGGGACCCCCTGCAGGGTTATGAACTTTCGAAAGCCGTGCCCGCGGTTATGGGCAGATGGGAATTTGTTAATATCCGGTTGTAGAAAACTTGACACTTAACTTAATTAAAATGCATCAACCACGTGTGTAGCCGTGATGGTATCTTTCCGGCAGAGTCCGGGAAGTGAACACGGTCTCGTGTTATGCTTGAACGTAAGTAGTTTCAGTATCACTTCTTGATCACTTCTAGTTCATGACCGTGCTTTGCTTCTCTTCTTGCTCTCATTTGCGTAAGTTAGCCACCTTATATGCTAGTGCTTGCTGCAGCTCCACCTCACTACCCCCTTTTCCTACCCATAAGCTTAAATAGTCTTGATCGCGAGGGTGTGAGATTGCTGAGTCCCTGTGACTCACAGATTACTTCCAAACCAGTTGCAGGTGCCGATGATAATCGTGTAGGTGACGCAACCCAGCTCAAGGAGGAGCTCGATGAAGATCTTTTTCGTTGTGGTGTTTCGTTTCTAGTTGATCAGTAGTGGAACCCAATCGGGGCGATCGGGGATCTTTTGCATTAGGGGTTGTCTTTCTTTATTTGGTTCTGTAGTCGGACCTTGTTTGTATCTGGATGATGTAATGCTGTATTTATGTATTTTGTGAAGTGGCGATTGTAAGCCAACTCTTTATCCCTTTCTTATTCAGTACTTGGGATGTGTAAATATTACCCCTCTCGTGACATGCCTACAATGCGGTTATGACTCTAAGTCGTGCTCCGACACGTGGGAGATATAGCCGCAATGTGGGTGTTAGAAGTTGGTAATCAGAGCCTTCCCCGACTTAGGAGCCCCCTGCTTGATCGAATCGCTGGCGTTGTTGAGTCTAGAAAAATGTTTTGAGCCTTATAGGATTATATATATCGGAGAGTAGGATTCCTTTTACTCCCCAGTCCCTTCGTCGCTCTGGTGAGGCCTCCTGACGTAGAGTTTTGATTCTTCTCTTCTCAAATTTCACTATTTTTTCTAGGATCACGCGGGTATCTTGGAATCATTCCGATGGTTTTGTGACGAGAACATTGTTCTTGGTGCTTCCTGACATTTAGGGGTTGTGGCAGTGTCCCGGGGAGTTGAGCTCCGAGGTGTTGTCGTCACAATTTTATCGTTGCAGTTCTGGAATACCTGAGTTTCGCCGACATCGGAGATCTCTTTTATGCAGTTGTTGGTGAGATAACCTCGACGCCACCTGTTGGGGATATTACTATTGGTTATGACCCGCCCAGGAGGGGCCGGGTCAGCCCCAATGGCGGGTTACACAAGAAGCCCAGTAAACATTCAAGATTGTAGTTTATTAAGTCTTATAGAAGGCCCAAAGGCCTGAAGGCGGTTTAAGGCCTGATATTGTGAACCGCTGTATGTAAGGAAAGACTTGTAAATAAAGGCATGTAAAGGAAGTCACCGAGCCGGACATGATTATGAGCCGGCCGGGACTCTGTAGGCCACCAGGCGTCAACCCATGTATATAAGGGGACGACTTGGTGGCGGCTTAGGGAAAAAACAACAAGTCGATAACCAAGCCGGCGAGTTGAGCCTCTTGGTGATCGAAACCCCAGCAATACCAAACCCAACTAGACGTAGGCTTTTACCTTCATCGTAAGGGGCCGAACTAGTATAAAACCCTCTCGTGTCCTTTGTCCCGATTAACCCCTTTAAGCTTCATAGTGCGATGGCCATACGACTAAGTCCTTGCTCTAGGACATCTGCCGTAACAATTCCACGACAGTTGGCGCCCACCGTGGGGCCAGCGGACGGTTGATTTGAGTTCTTGAAGGGCAACTTCGAAGGGCTCAAGGGATACGTTGTGGGCCGGATGACCAAGAGTCGTCGCGGCAAGCTCTACATCGATGACGAAGGCTGGGGCCCCGAGGCCGTCTCAATTGAGTACGGATACCGGGTCCCCTTCGGCGGAATTCATGTCTTCATCTACCGGATCGGCGAGTCAGGCCCTGAGCCGGACGTCCACACCAACCTCATCGAAACGGCTCAGTGCGCAAAGATCACCCGTGTTCAATCTGTCATGAAGCATGCCTTCGTAGGCTGTGCCCACGGCGGTGAATACTCTGAAGGATCGGTGGAGGGCGGTGAGACAGCCATCTGTTCTGACACTGCATCATCAACGGGCGAGACGGACTCTTTGTACCAGCTACAGGACGGCATGCTCGGGGGCTGTTCCGATGACAGCAGTGTTCCGGACCCCCTTGAGCCGCCGAATTGGGCCGGAGTCTTCATGGCAGGGACACAACCCAGGCAAAACTCTACAACAGCGGCGGCAGCAGCTACCGGGTCGGCTGCAGCCGGTTCAGGAGACCCCGCACGCCCCCGGCTCAGATCTTGATGGACCTCATGTAGAACCAGCGGATAAAGCCCAGCATGACGCAGAGGTGGCACGTGTACGTGAAGAGATGGTGCAAGCTAAGGAAAATCTAGCCGCAGAGGAAGTCAGGATGGCAGCAGAGCGGGCGGCTTTGGACGTTCGTGCTCAACAACTTCAAGCGAAGACCTTCCGGCTCTCGGTGGATCTGAACGCGTTGAACGAGGTCATGAGGAGGAGGCATCAGAAAACCCAATCACGTCTGCCTCTGATGCTCGATCCTAGGAATCTTTTTCACGGCTTCGGACGGCCGGCTTATGCCAAATTCATGGCTCGACCATGTTATGTGTATCTGCAGCTTAAGACGCCGGGTTATAAGGGCACCATTACAGTACACGGGAGCCGGAAACTAGCTTTGGAGTGCAAAGAAGGTGATGCTTCCTATGCTGAATCTGTCCGTGCAACAGAGGAGTTAAATTTTTACAAAGATCATGTTGACCCGGCAGACATGACGTCATTAAAGAAACCAACAACAGAGCATGATTCGGTGTTGAATTTCAAATCAGCTGATGACACCAAGATGGTTGACTTTGTGCCTGGCGACTCATCCAAGCAGTTCATCATCAGTGCCAACTTCGATCCAAAATAAGAAAGCGCGCTCATCGAGTTCATCCATGAGAACCGGGACATCTTCGCATGTAAACCTTCAGACATGCCGGGTGTCCCGAGGGAACTCACTGAGCACACTCTCAATATTGATCCAAAGTTTAAACCTGTCAGACAGTTTCTCCGACGGTTCAATGAAGAAAGGCGGAAGGCCATTGGAGAAGAGGTGGCCCGGCTTTTGGCAGCTGGGTTCATTGTAGAGGTCTTTCACCCAGAGTGGTTAGCCAACCCGGTGCTTGTGCTAAAAAAGAATGGCACCTGGCGTATGTGTGTGGATTACACCGATCTGAACAAGGCTTGTCCGGCTGATCCTTTTGCCCTCCCCCGTATCGATCAAATCATTGATGCTACGGCGGGTTGCGCACGTTTGAGTTTCTTGGATTCTTATTCCGGTTATCATCAGATTAAGATGGCAGTCAAGGATCAGGAGAAGACGACTTTTATCACTCCTTTCGGAGCTTTCTGCTATGTGTCTATGCCTTTTAGGCTTAAGAGTGCCCAGGCGACTTACCAACGGTGCGTGTAGAATTGTCTTCACGATCAAATTGGGCGTAATGTTCATGCTTATGTGGATGATATAGTGGTAAAATCCAAGAAAGAGGAAACCTTGGTCACAGATCTGAAAGAGACTTTTGATAATCTCCGGGTCTACAAAATGATGCTTAACCCGACCAAGTGTGTTTTTGGAGTTCCAGCCGGCAAGCTCTTGGGTTTTTTGGTGTCTAACCGAGGTATTGAGGCTAACCCGGAGAAAATCAAGACAATTACATCCCTGGCCAAGCCAACATGCATCAATGACGTTCAACGACTGGTGGGCCGTGTTGCTGCTTTGAGCCGGTTCATAAGCCGGTTAGGGGAGAAGGCAATGCCTCTGTATCAAATGATGAAGAAAGCATATGATTTTGTTTAGAGCGATGCTGCAAACTCTGCTTTTGAAGATTTGAAAACGCAGCTTGCTGAGCCACCGGTCCTGGCTGCTCCAGTTGAGAAAGAGCCGCTGCTGTTATACGTGGCCGCTAACTCACGAGCTGTTAGTGTGGCTATTGTGGTGGAGCGCAAGGAGGCTGGCAAAGAGCATCCGGTTCAACGACCGGTTTACTACGTCAGTGAGGTGTTAATTGAATCCAAGCAACGATACCCACATTGGCAGAAGCTCGTATATGGGGTGTTCATGGCAAGCCGGAAGCTTAAGCATTATTTTCAGGGACATCCAATCACCGTGGTTAGCTCTGCTCCTTTGGGAGACATCATTCAAAACAGAGAAGCCACTGGGCGAGTCGCCAAGTGCGCAATTGAGCTTGGGTCTCATGGGTGATACGTCTCCGTCGTATCTACTTTTCCAAACACTTTTGCCCTTGTTTTGGACTCTAACTTGTATGATTTGAATGGAACTAACCCGCACTGACGCTGTTTTTAGCAGAATTGCCATGATGTTGTTTTATGTGCAGAAAACAAAAGTTCTCGGAATGACCTGAAACTCCACGGAATATCTTACAATAAATAATAAAAAATCCTCACCAAAGATGAAGACCAGGGGGCCCACACCCTTTCCACGAGGGTGGGGGGCGCGCCCCCCTAGGGCGCGCCCCCTACCTCGTGGGCCCCCTGGAGACCTCCCGACTCCAACTCCAACTCTATATATCTGCTTTCGTGGAGAAAAAAATAGGAGAGAAGAATTCATCGCGTTTTATGATACAGAGCCGCTGCCAAGCCATAAAACCTCTCGGGAGGGCTGATCCGGAGTCCATTCGGTGCTCCGGAGAGGGGGATTCGTCGCCGTCGTCGTCATCAACCATCCTCCATCACCAATTTCATGATGCTCATCACCGTGCGTGAGTAATTCCATCGTAGGCTTGCTAGACGGTGATGGGTTGGATGAGATTTATCATATAATCGAGTTAGTTTTGTTAGGGTTTGATCCCTAGTATCCACTATGTTCTGAGATTGATGTTGCTATGACTTTGCTATGCTTAATGCTTGTCACTAGGGCCCGAGTGCCATGATTTCAGATCTGAACCTATTATGTTTTCATCAATATATGAGAGTTCTTGATCCTATCTTGCAAGTCTATAGTCACCTATTATGTGTTATGATCCGTTAACCCCGAAGTGACAATAATCGGGATACTTACCGGTGATGACCGTAGTTTGAGGAGTTCATGTATTCACTATGTGCTAATGCTTTGTTCCGGTTCTCTGGCCTTAATATCCCTTAGTTTCTGTTGGGGAACGTAGTAATTTCAAAAAAATTCCTACACACACGCAAGATCATGGTGATGCATAGCAACAAGAGAGGAGAGTGTGATCTATGTACCCTTGTAGACCGACAGCGGAAGCGTTAGCACAACGCGGTTGATGTAGTCGTACGTCTTCATGGCCCGACCGATCAAGCACCGAAACTATGGCACCTCCGAGTTTTAGCACACGTTCAGCTCGATGACGATCCCCGGACTCCGATCCAGCAAAGTGTCGGGGAAGAGTTCCGTCAGCACGACGGCGTGGTGACGATCTTGATGTTCTATCGTCGCAGGGCTTCGCCTAAGCACCGCTACAATATTATCGAGGATTATGGTGGAAGGGGGCACCGCACACGGCTAAGAAAACGATCATGTGGATCAACTTGTGTGTCTAGGGGTGCCCCTGCCCCTGTATATAAAGGAGCAAGGGGAGGAGGCCGGCCGGCCCTATAGGCGCGCCAAGGAGGAGTCCTTCTCCTAGTAGGAGTAGGACTCCTACTAGGAGGGGGAAGGAAGTGGGGAGGGAGA
>NC_041390.1:354728798-354748864 GCF_002162155.2 Triticum dicoccoides | reverse complement strand
GGTACTCCGATTTTCTCCGAAATCACCCGGAACACTTCCGGTGTCCGAATATAGCCGTCCAATATATCAATCTTTATGTCTCGATCATTTCGAGACTCCTCGTTATGTCCGTGATCACATCCGGGACTGCAAACTAACTTCGGTACATCAAAACTCATAAAATCATAATATAACTGTCATCGAAACCTTAAGCGTGCAGACCCTACGGGTTCGAGAACAATGTAGACATGACCGAGACATGTCTCCGGTCAATAACCAATAGCGGAACCTGGATGCTCATATTGGCTCCCACATATTCTACGAAGATCTTTATCGGTCAGACCGCATAACAACATACGTTGTTCCCTTTGTCATCGGTATGTTACTTGCCCGAGATTCGATCGTCGGTATCTCAATACCTAGTTCAATCTCGTTACCGGCAAGTCTATTTACTCGTTTCTTAATACATCATCTCGCAACTAACTCATTAGTTGCAATGCTTGCAAGGCTTATGTGATGTGCATTATCGAGAGGGCCCAGAGATACCTCTCCGACAATCGGAGTGACAAATCCTAATCTCGAAATACGCCAACCCAACATTTACCTTTGGAGACACCTGTAGAGCTCCTTTATAATCACCCAGTTACGTTGTGACGTTTGGTAGCACACAAAGTGTTCCTCCGGCAAACGGGAGTTGCATAATCTCATAGTCATAGGAACATGTATAAGTCATGAAGAAAGCAATAGCAACATACTAAACGATCGGGTGCTAAGCTAATGGAATGGGTCATGTCAATCACATCATTCTCCTAATAACGTGATCCCGTTAATCAAATGACAACACATGTCTATGGTTAGGAAACATAACCATCTTTGATTAACGAGCTAGTCAAGTAGAGGCATACTAGTGCCGTTTAGTTTCTCTATGTATTCACACAAGTATTATGTTTCCGGATAATACAATTCTAGCATGAATAATAAACATTTATCATGATATAAGGAAATAAAATAATAACATTATTATTGCCTCTAGGGCATATTTCCTTCAGTCTCCCAGTTGCACTAGAGTCAATAATCTAGATTACACAGTAGTGATTCTAACACCCATGGAGCTTTGGTGCTGATCATGTTTTGCTCATGGAAGAGGCTTAGTCAATGGGTCTGCAACATTCAGATCCGTATGTATCTTGCAAATCTCTATGTCTCCCACCTGGACTAGATCCCGGATGGAATTGAAGCGTATCTTGATGTGCTTGGTTCTCTTGTGAAATCTGGATTCCTTTGCCAAGGCAATTGCACCAGTATTGTCACAAAAGATTTTCATTGGACCCGATGCACTAGGTATGACACCTAGATCGGATATGAACTCCTTCATACAGACTCCTTCGTTTGCTGCTTCCGAAGCAGCTATGTACTCCGCTTCACATGTAGATCCCGCCACAACGCTTTGTTTAGAACTGCACCAACTGACAGCTCCACCGTTTAATGTAAACATGTATCCGGTTTGCGATTTAGAATCGTCCGGATCAGTGTCAAAGCTTGCATCAACGTAACCATTTACGATGAGCTCTTTGTCACCTCATATATGAGAAACATATCCTTAGTCCTTTTTAGGTATTTCAGGATGTTCTTGACTGCTGTCCAGTGATCCACTCCTGGATTACTTTGGTACCTCCCTGCTAGACTTATAGCAAGACACACATCAGGTCTGGTACATAGCATTGCATACATGATAGAGCCTATGGCAGAAGCATAGGGAACATCTTTCATTTTCTCTCTATCTTCTGCATTGGTCGGGCATTGAGTCTTACTCAATTTCACACCTTATAACACAGGCAAGAATCCTTTCTTTGCTTGATCCATTTTGAACTTCTTCAAATTTTTGTCAAGGTATGTGCTTTGTGAAAGTCCAATTAAGCGTCTTGATCTATCTCTATAGATCTTAATGCCCAATATGTAAGCAGCTTCACCAAGGTATTTCATTGAAAAACTCTTATTCAAGTATCCCTTTATGCTATTCAGATATTCTATATCATTTCCGATTAGTAATATGCCATCTACATATAATATCAGAAATGCTACAGAGCTCCCACTCACTTTCTTGTAAATACAGGCTTCTCCAAAAGTCTGTACAAAACCAAATGCTTTGATCACACTATCAAAGCGTTTATTCCAACTCCGAGAAGCTTGTACCAGTCCATAAATGGATCGCTGGAGCTTGCATACTTTGTTAGCTCCCTTTGGATCGACAAAACCTTCCGGTTGCATCATATACAACTCTTCTTCCAGAAATCCATTCAGGAATGCAGTTTTGACATCCGTCTGCCAAATTTCATAAATATAAAATGCGGCAATTGCTAACATGATTCGGACAGACTTAAGCATCGCTATGGGTGAGAAGGTCTCATCGTAGTCAATCCCTTGAACTTGTCGAAAACCTTTTGCGACAAGTCGAGCTTTGTAGACAGTAATATTACCGTCAGCGTCAATCTTCTTCTTGAAGAACCATTTATTCTCAATTGCTTGCCGATCATTGGGCAAGTCAACCAAAGTCCATACTTTGTTCTTATACATGGATCCCACCTCAGATTTCATGGCTTCAAGCCATTTTGCGGAATCTGGGCTCACCATCGCTTTTTCATAGTTCGTAGGTTCATCGTGATCTAGTAGCATGACTTCCAGAATAGGATTACAGTACCACTCTGGTGCGGATCTTACTCTGGTTGATCTACGAGGTTCAGTAGTATCTTGTTCTGAAGTTTCATGATCATTATCATTAGCTTCCTCACTAATTGGTGTAGGTGTCACAGAAACTGGTTTCTGTGATGTACTACTTTCCAATAAGGGAGCAGGTACAGTTACCTCATCAAGTTCTACTTTCCTCCCACTCACTTCTTTCGAGAGAAACTCCTTCTCTAGAAAGTTTCCGAATTTAGCAACAGAAGTCTGGCCTTCGGATCTGTGATAGAAGGTGTATCCAATAGTTTCCTTTGGATATCCTATGAAGGCACATTTCTCCGATTTGGGTTCGAGCTTATCAGGTTGAAGCTTTTTCACAAAAGCATCGCAGCCCCAAACTTTCAGAAACGACAACTTTGGTTTCTTGCCAAACCACAGTTCATAAGGTGTCGTCTCAACGGATTTTGATGGTGCCCTATTTAACATTAATGCGGCCGTCTCTAGAGCATATCCCCAAAATGATAGCGGTAAATCAGTAAGAGACATCATAGATCGCACCATATCTAGTAAAGTACGATTACAACGTTCGGACACACCATTACGCTGTGGTGTTTTGGGTGGCGTGAGTTGCGAAACTATTCCGCATTGTTTCAAATGTACACCAAACTCGTAACTCAAATATTCTCCTCCACGATCAGATCGTAGGAATTTTATTTTCTTGTTACGATGATTTTCAACTTCACTCTGAATTTCTTTGAACTTTTCAAACATTTCAGACTTATGGTTCATTAAGTAGATATACCCATATCTGCTTAAGTCATCTGTGAAGGTGAGAAAATAATGATATCCGCCACGAGCCTCAATATTCATCGGACCACATACATCTGTATGTATGATTTCCAACAAATCTGTTGCTCTCTCCATAGTACCGGAGAACGGTGTTTTTGTCATCTTACCCATAAGGCACGGTTCACAAGTACCAAGTGATTCATAATCAAGTGGTTCCAAAAGTCCATTAGTATGGAGTTTCTTCATGCGCTTTACACAGATATGACCCAAACGACAGTGCCACAAATAAGTTGCAGTATCATTATCAACTCTGCATCTTTTGGCTTCAACATTATGAATATGTGTGTCACTACTATCAAGATTTAATAAGAATAGACCACTCTTTAAGGGTGCATGACCATAAAAGATATTACTCATATAAATAGAACAACCATTATTCTCTGATTTAAATGAATAACCGTTTTGCATCAAACAAGATCTAGATATAATGTTCATGCTTAACGCTGGCACCAAATAACAATTATTTAGGTCTAATACTAATCCCGAAGGTAGATGTAGAGGTAGCGTGCCGACCGCGATCACATCGACTTTGGAACCATTTCCCACGCGCATCGTCACCTCGTCCTTAGCCAATCTTCACTTAATCCGTAGTCCCTGTTTCGAGTTGCAAATGTTAGCAACAGAACCAGTATCAAATACCCAGGTGCTACTGCGAGCATTAGTAAGGTACACATCAATAACATGTATATCACATATACCTTTGTTCACATTGCCATCCTTATCCACCAAATACTTGGGGCAGTTCCGCTTCCAGTGACCAGTCTGCTTGCAGTAGAAGCACTCAGTTTCAGGCTTAGGCCCAGGTTTGGGTTTCTTCTCTTGAGTAGCAACTTGCTTGCTGTTCTTTTTGAAGTTCCCCTTCTTCTTTCCTTTGCCCTTTTTCTTGAAACTAGTGGTCTTGTTGACCATCAACACTTGATGCTCCTTCTTGATTTCTACCTTTGCAGCTTTCAACATTGCGAAGAGCTCAGGAATAGTCTTATTCATCCCTTGCATATTATAGTTCATCATGAAGCTCTTGTAGCTTGGTGGCAGTGATTGGAGAATTCTATCAATGACGCAATCATGTGGAAGATTAACTCCCAATTGAATCAAGTGATTATTATGCCCAGACATTTTGAGTATATGCTCACTGACAGAACTGTTCTCCTCCATCTTGCAGCTATAGAACTTATTGGAGACTTCATATCTCTCAATCCGGGCATTTGCTTGAAATATTAACTTAAACTCCTGGAACATCTCATATGCTCCATGACGTTCAAAACGTCGTTGAAGTCCCGATTCTAAGCCGTAAAGCATGGCACACTGAACTATCGAGTAGTCATCAGCTTTACTCTGCCAGACGTTCATAACATCTGGTGTTGCTCCAACAGCAGGCCTGGCACCCAGCGGTGCTTCCATGACGTATTTCTTCTGTGCAGCAATGAGGATAATCCTCAAGTTACAGACCCAGTCCGTGTAATTGCTACCATCATCTTTCAACTTTGCTTTCTCAAGGAACGCATTAAAATTCAACGGAACAACAGCACGGGCCATCTATCTACAATCAAACATAAACAAGCAAGATACTATCAGGTACTAAGTTCATGATAAATTTAGGTTCAATTAATCATATTACTAAAGAACTCCCACTTAGATAGACATCCCTCTAATCCTCTAAGTGATTACGTGATCCAAATCAACTAAACCATGTCCGATCATCATGTGAGATGGAGTAGTTTCATTGGTGAACATCACTATGTTGATCATATATACTATATGATTCACGCTTGACCTTTCGGTCTCCGTGTTCCGAGGCCATATCTGTATATGCTTGGCTCGTCAAGTTTAACCTGAGTATTCCGCGTGTGCAACTGTTTTGCACCCATTGTATTTGAATGTAGAGCCTATCACACCCGATCATCACGTGGTGTCTCAGCACGAAGAACTTTCACAACGGTGCATACTCAGGGAGAACACTTCTTGATAATTAGTGAGAGATCATCTTAAAATGCTACCGTCAATCAAAGCAAGATAAGATGCATAAAAGATAAACATCACATGCAATCAATATAAGTGATATGATATGGCCATCATCATCGTGTGCTTGTGATCTCCATCTTCGAAGCACCGTCGTGATCACCATCGTCACCGGTGCGACACCTTGATCACCATCGTAGCATCATTGTCGTCTCGCCAATCTTATACTTCCACGACTATCGCCACCGCTTAGTGATAAAGTAAAGCATTACAGCGAAATTGCATTGCATACAATAAAGCGACAACCATATGGCTCCTGCCAGTTACCGATAACTTGGTTACAAAACATGATCATCTCATACAATAAAATTTAGCATCATGTCTTGACCATATCACATCACAACATGCCTTGCAAAAACAAGTTAGACGTCCTCTACTTTGTTGTTGCAAGTTTTACGTGGCTGCTACGGGCTTAAGCAAGAACCAATCTTACCTACGCATCAAAACCACAACGATAGTTTGTCAAGTTGGTGCTGTTTTAACCTTCGCAAGGACCGGGCGTAGCCACACTCGGTTCAACTAAAGTTGGAGAAACTGAGACCCGCTAGCCACCTTTGTGCAAAGCACGTCGGGAGAATCGGTCTCGCGTAAGCGTATGCGTAATGTCGGTCTGGGCCGCTTCGTCCAACAATACCGCTGGACCAAAGTATGACATGCTGGTAAGCAGTATGACTTGTATTGCCCACAACTCACTTGTGTTCTACTCGTGCATATAACATCAACACATAAAACCTAGGCTTTGATACCATTGTTGGGGAACGTAGTAATTTCAAAAAAAATCCTACGCACACGCAAGATCATGGTGATGCATAGCAACGAGAGAGGAGAGTGTGATCTATGTACCCTTGTAGACCGACAGCTGAAGCGTTAGCACAACGCGGTTGATGTAGTCGTACATCTTCACGGCCCGACCGATCAAGCACCAAAACTACGGCACCTCCGAGTTTTAGCACACGTTCAGCTTGATGACGATCCCCGGACTCCGATCCAGCAAAGTGTCGGGGAATAGTTTCGTCAGCACGACAGCGTGGTGATGATCTTGATGTTCTACCGTCGCAGGGCTTCGCCTAAGCACCGCTACAATATTATCGAGGATTATGGTGGAAGGGGGCACCGCACACGGCTAAGAAAATGATCACGTGGATCAACTTGTGTGTCTAGGGGTGCCCCCTGCCCCCGTATATAAAGGAGCAAGGGGAGGAGGCCGGCCGGCCCTATAGGCGCGCCAAGGAGGAGTCCTCCTCCTAGTAGGAGTAGGACTCCTACTAGGAGGGGGAAGGAAGTGGGGAGGGAGAAGGAAAGGGGGGCGCCGCCCCCCTCTCCTAGTCCAATTCGGACCAGGAGGGAGGAGGCGCGTGGCCCACCCTGGCTGCCCTTCTCTCTCTCCACTAAGGCCCATAAGGCCCATTACTTCTCCCGGGGGGTTCTGGTAACCCTCTGGTACTCCGGTTTTCTCCAAAATCACCCGAACAGTTCCGGTGTCCAAATATAGCCGTCCAATATATCAATCTTTATGTCTCGATCATTTCGATACTCCTCGTTATGTCCATGATCACATCCGGGACTCCGAACTAACTTCGGTACATCAAAACTCATAAACTCATAATATAACTGTCATCGAAACCTTAAGCGTGCGGACCCTACAGGTTCGAGAACAATGTAGACATGACCGAGACATGTCTCCGGTCAATAACCAATAGCGGAACCTGGATGCTCATATTGGCTCCCACATATTCTACGAAGATCTTTATCGGTCAGACCGCATAACAACATACGTTGTTCCCTTTGTCATCGGTATGTTACTTGCCCGAGATTCGATCGTCGGTATCTCAATACCTAGTTCAATCTCGTTACCGACAAGTCTCTTTACTCGTTTCGTAATACATCATCTCGCAACTAACTCATTAGTTGCAATGCTTGCAAGGCTTATGTGATGTGCATTACCGAGAGGGCCCAGAGATACCACTCCGATAATCGGAGTGACAAATCCTAATCTCGAAATACGCCAACCCAACATTTACCTTTGGAGACACCTGTAGAGCTCCCTTATAATCACCCAGTTACGTTGTGACGTTTGGTAGCACACAAAGTGTTCCTCTGACAAACGGGAGTTGCATAATCTCATAGTCATAGGAACATGTATAAGTCATGAAGAAAGCAATAGCAACATACTAAATGATCGGGTGCTAAGCTAATGGAATGGGTCATGTCAATCACACCATTCTCCTAATAATGTGATCCCGTTAATCAAATGACAACACATGTCTATGGTTAGGAAACATAACCATCTTTGATTAACGAGCTAGTCAAGTAGAGGCATACTAGTGACGTTTAGTTTGTCTATGTATTCACACAAGTATTATGTTTCCGGATAATACAATTCTAGCATGAATAATAAACATTTATCATGATATAAGGAAATAAAATAATAACATTATTATTGCCTCTAGGGCATATTTCCTTCAGTTTCCATTAGCACCCCGCTGCCAGGGGAGGGTAGGACAAAAGATGTCATGCAAGTTCTTTTCCATAAGCACATATGACTATATTCGGAATACATGCCTACATTACATTGACGAATTGGAGCTAGTTCCGTGTCACCCTATGTTATGACTGTTACATGATGAACCGCATCCGGCATAATTATCCATCATTGATCCGATGCCTACGAGCTTTCCATATACTGGTTTACGCTTATTTACTTTCCCGTTGCTATTGTTACAATCACTACAAAATACCAAAAACATCACTTTGCTTTCGTTACTCTTTTGTTACCGTTACCATCACTATCATATTACTTTGCTACTAAACACTTTGCTGCAGATACTAAGTTTCCAGGTGTGGTTGAATTGACAACTCAGCTGCTAATACTTGAGAATATTCTTTGGCTCCCCTTGTGTCGAATCAATAAATTTTGGTTGAACACTCTACCCTCGAAAGCTGTTGCGATCCCCTATACTTGTGGGTCATCAAGACTAATTTCTGGCGCCATTGCTGGGGAACATAGCTCTATTCTTTGAGTCACTTGGGATTTATATCTGCTGGACATTATGAAGAACTTGAAAGACGCTAAGACAACAATTTATCCCTCAACTACGAGGGGAGGTAAGGAACTGCCGTCTAGCTCTGCACTTGATTCACCTTCTGTTTTGAGTAAGCTTGTTACACCTAAACCTGCTTTTGCTATTCGTTCTGATATGTCGCATGTTATTGATGATGCTACTTCTGCTATACATGATACTTATGATGAAACTACCTCTATGCCTGATACTACTATGCCACTTAGTGATTTTCTCGAGGACCGACTTGCTAGGGCTAGAGAGATTGAAAATATTGAATCTGATTATGATGATGAAAGTGATGATGAAGAATCACTTGTTATATTTATTTGATCAAGAAGCTTCTTTAGCTATTTTAGCTTGCAAAGATAGATATGAACTCAAAAGGTTATTAGCTAAATGGAATAAGCAATCTCTAAATGCTAGGATGAGACCTGACCCTGCTTTTGCTACTTCACCTATCTGTGTTACTGATAAGGATTATGAATTCTCTATTGATCCTGATATAATTACTTTAGTTGAATCTGATCCTTTTCATGGCTATGAATCTGAAACTGTTGTGGCACATCTTACTAAATTAAATGATATAGCTACCCTGTTCACTAATGATGAGAGATCTCGCTACTTTTATATCCTTAAAATATTTCCGTTCTCATTAAAGGTTGATGCTAAGATATGGTTTAATTCTCTTGATCTTGGCTGTGTGCATAGTCCCCAGGATATGATTTACTACTTCTCTGCTAAATATTTCCCTGCTCATAAGAAACAAGCTGCTTTAAAGGAAATATAGAACTTTGAGCAAATTAAAGAAGAGAGTCCCCCACAAGCTTGGGGGAGGCTTCTCAAGTTACTTAATGCTTTGCCTGATCATCCTCTTAAGAAAAATGAAATACTTGATATCTTTTATAATGGACTAACCGATGCTTTCAGAGATTACCTGGATAGTTGTGCTGGTTCTCTTTTCAGGGAAAGAACACCGGATGAAGCTGAAATATTATTGAATAATATGTTGACAAATGAAAATAATTGGGCACCTCCTGAGCCACCTCCTGAGCCAGCTCCTGCTCCAATTCCTGAGTCTATTCCTAATCCAACTCCGAAGAAGAGGGGTATTCTATTTCTCAGTCCCGAAGATATGCAAGAGACAAAGAAATCTATGAAAGAAAAAGGTATTAAAGCTGAATATGTTAAGAATTTACCTCCTATTGAAGAAATACATGGTCTTAATTTACTGCCTGCCAAAGAAACATATAATCCAAATCCTTTACTTATTGAAGAACCTCCAGACCTCGATAACCCGACACAGGTAGTAAAGGTAAATTCTCTCTATAGATATGATAAAGCTGAAATCCCTCCTGCTAAAATTGCTAGTCAATGCTTGGATGAATTTGATAATTTTATGTTTAAGCAAGAAGACTTCAATGCTTATTTTGGTAGACAATTAAAACAAGATGCTGAGATGATTAAATATTTGGGTGATTATATGGCTAATATTAGAGGTGAACTTAAACTTGTTAGCAAACATGCTTCTATGGTTACCACTCAAGTAGAACAAGTACTTAAAGCTCAAAAAGAATTGCTCAATGAGATGAATGGTAAGAAAAATAATTATGTTGTTAAAGTGGCTACTAGAACTGGTAGAATGACTCAGGAACCTTTGTATCCTGAAGGCCACCCTAAGAGAATTGAGCAAGATTCTCAGAGAAATAATATTGATGCACCTAGCTCTTCTAGAAGGAAGAAAAAGAAAAATGATAGAACTGTGCAAACTTCTAGTGAACCTATTGCAGAACCACCTGATAATCCAAATAATATCTCTATGTCTGATGCTGAAACAAAATCTGGCAATGAACATGAACCTAATGAAAATGTTAATGATGATGTTCATAATAATGCTCAACCTAGTAATAATAATGATGTAGAAATTGAACCTGTTGTTGATCTTGATAACCCACAATCAAAGAATCAACATTATGATAAGAAAGACTTTGTTGCTAGGAAACATGGTAAAGAAAGTGAGCCTTGGGTTCAGAAACCCATGCCTTTTCCTCCCAAACCATCCAAGAAAAAGGATGATGAGGATTTTGAGCGCTTTGCTGAAATGATTAGACCTATCTTTCTGCGTATGCGATTGACTGATATGCTCAAAATGAATCCTTATGCTAATGTAGCGACCTGACCTGAATGGATCAAGTCTCTGTGCTTAAGTGTCATCCCTGGATCGGTATGCTGACACACACAGTACTCGAGGATTTATAACAGAGGTAAATCACATGTGTAAAGTAACATAAATACTATTACCTCAATCCAAAATAGCGGAAGTAACAAGGTTGTGGATTCCCATCAACACCAACGGCAAAGTTGAGTGTAAAAATCGTAACCCTAATGTATCACTTACTCGCCGTAAGAAATTCTGCCACATGAGACGTTGCAGCCACAGAGGGTCAGTACATTGAATGTACTGGCAAATTCACACCATAGAGAATGATAAATAAAGGCTATCACTACATGCATATTTGGCTGGTGGAAAAGCTCTATGGTTATAAGGTTTTTGTGAAAAGCCAATTTTTCCCTACTACAAAGGAATAAATTTTATTTAACTATCATGGTGGTTGTTGAACATTGAGAATGGTTGACAGCATTCTCAATCCCAATTAAGTAACATCATTAAACCCAACAAAATTATTTAAAGTAACATCATGAGATTCACATGATAATCCAAGTACTAGATACTCAAAACGTCCATAACCGGGGACACGGCTAATCATGATTAGTCTATACACTCTGCAGAGGTTTGCGCACTTTTCCCCACAAGACTCGATCTCCTCCGTTGGATTTCTCGCACTACATGGTGTTTGAGAAACGGATGACCAAGACATAGTCTTTCAGAAGCGTTTGCACCTTACGATGGGTAGACCGTACCACCTACAACCCCTACATCTGCTAGTCTACCACTGTAAGAGTTCACATGACTTAATCAACTATGCTAGAGCCCATAATAGCTTGTGGCTGGACACGGAAGTTTCTAGTATGAATAATCTCATGATCCCTTTGAGCCTGGGTGGCGGTCCATAAAAAAACAAGCAATCCTGGTCTACCCAGGTGCCTAGACAGGCAATCCTGGAATACCCAGGTACCTCAATCCACCCAGATGTGTGTTTAAGTTGCCACCTTAAGTAAACCATTAATTAACAAACTCACATCTGTCATGAATAATCTCAAAACCCAATCCACGTCTACGAGCATAGCATGGCACTATAAGCATAACATAATAGTAACTCCCAAGGTTTGAATGCAGGGCAATAGGTTCCTACCTCATCAACTACTTCCCAATACCCACATGTTATCAATCCTACTCATGCAATGTTTGAGGGTGAAACTAATGCATAAAAACTGGGTATGAAAGGAATATGATCAAAATGTGAACTTGCCTGCAATGTTGATGAAGATGATTCGCACTCAAAACTCTTGATAGCTCTACTTGTCACACTCCGGTCAATCTATCGTAAGCAAGCAATAGTAACCACACATAAGCAATCACTCAAAAGATCAGAAAGATCGAGGAAGACAATTCGGAAAATATCAAAACCAAGCAAATAACTCTTGCAACAAAGAAAAATTTCTAACAGTACCAAAATTATATGAATTTGGCCTTATCAGAAAGTTTAGGTCATGAGCTTCGATTTGCAAAAAGAATCAACTCAAACGGAGCTACGAAACTCAAGTTATGATCAAACGAAGTTTGAATTTAAATCTGATCTAATTTAAATTTTAAACTTTTCAAAAACATGTTTGAGTTAGATTACTGGATAGAGGAGATCATAACGAAGAAGTGGGCGTTGGTTTCGTTGGATTTGGACAAACGAGTAAAAAGTTATGGCTATTTGAAAAATCAGGGCCAAGCTATTTTACGGAAGAAAAAATAGCTACGGGCTAGGGTCTAATGTATAAATACGTAGACTAATTGATAATCTAATTATTTTATCATATTAGTCTAAAAATAATAAACTACGGAGGTATAAGAAGAAAAAAAAATAAAGAAAGATACCTTTATAAGGTAGAGAAAAGATAACTTTGGAGAGAGGAGACAATTTCCAGAAGTCGCGCCGGAGAGGAGAAATATATTTTTCTTAAATGAATCTAGTCAAACCAAAATATTGATTTAACCCGATCGGATAATTTTTGAAGGCACTATGGATCTATATTTATTGGTGGAAAAAAGGTTTAGAGGTTAAAGGCTAGGCAATATGGGACTAAACGTAGACGAAAATATACGAAACACAGATGAAAAGAGACGCTCGCATCGCATGGGCCTAAAGGCCTTCGACCGGCCGCACGCGCACGCTGCGGCTGCGGCTTTTTTTACAAAAATTCGGCCTTAAAAAAATAAAATAAATAAAAAGGCTGACTGGGCCTCGGCCATTTAAGAGAGAAAAAAAACAATGAGGCGCCAGAAACTACTATATTGCACATGTAGGCGGTAAATAAATATGGGCCGCACGTACAGTTTTTTTAAATAGAAATAGAAGGAAAACCTAATAACAAAATAAAATAAAAATTTTATATAGGCATATTATATATCAATAATTTTTAGAAAAAGATTTTCTACGACATGCACATTTTTCTACCATTAAATAAAATACACACAAATTCTAATATATCCAACAGTGCTCCTGCTCTAATAAGATCCAACAGAAAAACATTTTAAAAATATCAAAATGATTTCAAATTTATTTCTCTTCAATTTTCTGTTGTAGGGAATCATGTTACCCTAATTTTCATATATTTTATTTTTAGAGAAAAATAATTTGAATAAAACTCAAATAACTCCAAATTGAAAATAAATTCAAAAGAACTTTTGAATTTAATTCTTTGAAACTCCCAACTCATATTTCATATAATTTGAAGAAGTCATTTTATCTTCTCTCATGAAAATCATTGAGCTGCATGAAGTTTATGAATTGAAATATTTCCAAATGAAATTCAATTATTTTCAAATACCCTTTCATTTAATTTAAATGGAAGAAATCATATCATCTTCGCTCAAGGGTTTTGTATTTGAAAATAATTTGAATTCATGGAGATCAGAAAGCAAATATGAAAGTTTGGGAAAGTCCTTTTATTCCCTCTCATTTAACTTTCAAAAAGTTTTGAATTTACTCACTTTCAGACAATCAATCAAATCTATCTATTTATTATAACATTCCAAAATTTAGAATTTTGGGATGTTACAAACCTACCACCCTTAAAATGAATCACGTCCTCGAGATTCGGAGAGGTTAGAAAGAAATCGGTTAGGTTCTGGGTCTCTTCAAAATTTCATCAATCGTCTCCGGAGTCTGGGGTGCTACCACCGTTAGAAACATCGTTACGGTCCCATCAATACTCATATACTCCATCCTTATTCTTGACAGGGCCGGTCTTCTCAGATCATAAGGATAATTCCTTCTCTGGCTCTTCCAGCAGCAGCATAACCTTTTCCACAATTCTTCTGTACTTTAATCCTAGTAAGGTTATTCCGAGACTGGGTCTTGCCAATACTAATCAACTATCGATATCTCATGGTGGTCAACAATTTATGGTTTCTCCTGCAGGAAATGGGTCTGGGTTGATCCTCACCGTATAACCTACGGTTGGCAAAAAGCTGTCGTGTACAAGGGAAAAATTCTTATACCATTCTAAGGTTTAACAAGGTTTAATATCGTCATCTCTCTACTATAGGCAAGTCACTCAGATTTACCATCCCATATAGCAAGGCGAATAATAAGAGTAAGTCGGTATGGTGATCAATCCATCCCGCACCCAAATCATTACCCTGTATATGCTTTAGTGAATCTCGCATTCTAACACTCGGTCATCCTCACAAGCATTGCAGAATTTCTCTTGTCGATGAACCAAGTTCGGATAAATCCATAGATTCTGCAAGCCAAACAACCATCTATCATTCCTTCACAACTCTCAGGTTTTGCGTAACTCCTATAAGATCATCTGTCGATAAAATCGTAACTTCTTTCAGGGTTTTTCCTTCAGCAAGAATGTGCTTGCTTCTTGGCAGGTCCCGGGGCCTGTGGGTTATGGACCATCTCATCACTTGTAGTCCTTGAACTTATCATCAGGCAACTGATCATTGTTCCAACTTCCTAGTATTCTTAAATCCATCCAATTGTACTGTCTTCCTTCATTCTATTGGCACCAAACTAAGACGTGAGTACTCATACTTGTCATGGGGTTGCCATTGCTCCATATTACCAACATCATACCTCCTTTATATCCAATAGTACTTCATCTCTTCATCCTCGTGGGATATCCCACATACTGAGGTAAAAACTTATACTTATGAAGTCCATACTCTACTTCGTGGAACATCATTATCCTTTCCAGGGTCAAGCGTCCTTATAGGGGAATATTGGCCATCTCTGCATGGCACTTCTTCAACTGGGAAATGTGAAACACATCATGAACTCCTGACAGTCCTTTGGGTGACTCCAACTTGTTGGCCACTCCTCCCATACACTCCAAAACTCGGTATGGTCCTACAAATCTCGGGGCTAACTTTCCCTTAACTCCAATTTGTTTAACTCCTCGCAGAGGGGACACACGAAGACATGCTCTATCTCCAATTTCATAGACTACCTCCTTGCGTTTTTTAGTCTGCATAACTCTTCTGCCTGGACTGAGCTACCTCCAGTCTATCTCGAATCAACTTAACATTCTCTTCTGACTCCTTGATCACATTTGGTCCAAACAACTGACGGTCTCCAACTTTATCCTACATACTCTTGGGGTATCACACATATCGAGACAAAACTCGTATTCATTTTGTCCGAAATCCACTCAGTGGAGTATCCTTATCTTTTCCAGGGGTCAACAGTTCTTATAGGGTACTACCACCCTTAAAATGCATAAATCTTCCCTAGACCATATTTCTCATATCCTCAGAAATGATCAAAATCTTTCTTCATAGAGTAACAACTCGTAAAATCCATATCAGTACCAACGATGCTAACTTTATTCACTCTCAATTGATTACAATCTCTCGCTTTTCCATTACATGTCTCATCTCAACACCTCGATATAAAAGAAAATGTTCTCACTTCTACTATTCAATTTCTTTTGTTGCAAACTCACTATCTAGCACACGTTTCCTTCTCCTTGGGGCATTCTCGGGCAAAGTGCCCTGCTCCATTACCACTAAAACATATTACTTCTGACAAGTATCGAGGTTTCCTTTTTGGGAAATTATTGAGGTAGTGCCCTGACTCCTTGCACCTGTAACAGGTGATATGACTCAGGTCCTTCCAGGAATCCAATCTGCTTCTCTTCCTGGACCTTTCCATGCCAATCATGGCTTCTATTTCTTGTGGGTCATATTCTACTTCCTCTGTCGGGAATTCTACTAGATCCCCATTCAAACAAATTTTGGAGATGTGTCCTTCTTCTCCACATGAATAGCATGACTTGGTGCAGGGTTTAATTGGTTGTTCTTTGGGTGTGTCCCCCACCTTTTCCTTCATCAAAGTTTCTTCTAAAATTTCCATGAGGGCTCCTTTCATTACTTCTTTCTTCTGCTGGATGGTTCGTTGTACCATGGGATAAATGTGACACTGAGCAGGATAGTGGGTAGTCCCTTCACACAAGAAACAAGTAATCTGCCTAATTGGGCATTCTTCAACTGGGTGACTTCCTTCACAATTAGGGCATTCATCCTTGTGTTCTTTATGGGTGTGTCCTATTTCTCCACAAATCTTGCAGGCACAAGGTTTCTTCATATCCTTTCCATAAGGCTTCAACTTCTGGGACACAAGCCGAGACTTTGGCAGAGTTAACTTAAATTCTTTCCAAGTGGTTACTCCTTGCCATCCATTGATGGTTTGGTACATCCTCCACCAAGTAGCAGCACCTCTTTCAAAGCACTGAAAAGCATGCTGGGTCATATCCTTTCCGACTACAGGTTTATTCTCCATGTGATCCCCCATGTTCCGAATCCATCGGTCTGTCTCCAATTGACTCATCGGTCTAGAAAATACAAGCTTATCTTCATTCATCCTCTATTGGGTCCAAGGGTTTTGGGGTGAGATGAGAGAGAGGGAGAGGGATGCACAAAACAAACAATGGTTTTGAAAAGACAGATTTTATCTGTGGCTGTCGGAAAAACATCAAACAAATGACAGCTCACAAACATCGCATCTAACATAGGTATAACAGGGGTTTGGTCTTCTGAAGGTCAATAAATCTTCAACGTCTCCAAACTCTTCAAGCCTTGTTCATGCCTCCAATGGCTTATTTCGATCGTGCCTGTCCTTCTCAAGTTCTTTTGCCAGATCATCTCTATTGACGCGAAGTCTCTCATGACGTCCTTTATTATTCTGGAGTTGCGTCCCAAACTTTTAGGTTTCATCATCCTTGGCATGAACCATGGTCCTACTGTCCTTCAGTTCCTGACAAATCTCCGGTATCTCGAGGTTGTAGCTCCTCCAGCTTGGCTACTTTCAGCTTCTGGTTCCTGAGTTCTTCACGAAATGCTTCCTTGTCTAATACGGCTTCCTGGAGCTCCATCTTAAAATTCTTGATGTACTACTCCAGATTCTGGCGATACACCAGCTAAGGTTAAAACTTCATCTTACTGTTAGGTGCTCCATCAGCCTTCTACCATCCAATCCTTCCAAAGAAATGCATGCTTAGCTCAGCTCGGTGACCATAGTATCAGTGGCAATGACATCACGGATAACCATGTTTCTGCCCTTGTCATTGCCATGAGCTATCTTCCATAGTTGATATCTCCTACCTTATGGTTTTCTTGACTAAACTTTGAGTTCTCAACTCTCCATGTTCCGGTCTTTGTCCCATACACCTTGATCTCGGGTATTGACAGCTTCCATAGTCTGCCAAGTTCCATAAGGGTTAGCCTTCCTAGGTCATACAAATCTGGGAATTCTTCAGAGCCTTCAAATTCTACTTGTCTTCGGTCTTCAACCGTTGTAGTTTCCATTATTCAGATGCACGGAAAATACTCTTCATTCCGACGTGGTCTTAGTTGTCCGATATCTTGTACTTCTTGGAGTGGTCTCATCAGTCGAATCTTCGTGGGGTCAAAAGGGGAAAGGGGTATGGTCTCACTAAAAGGGAATATTTGAATAAGCTCAGAAGAGAAGAGAGGTAAAAGATCTTTTTGAAAGGGAAAGTTGTAGAGAAAAATCTTTGCTATGGGCTTGCCAATTTCTAGGGTCATGAACTACAGTCAACATGTGCTCTGATACCATCTTGTAGCGATCTAACCCGAATGGATCAAGTCTCTGTGCTTAAGTGTCATCCCTGGATCGGTATGCTGACACACACAGTACTCGAGGATTTATAACAAAGGTAAATCACATGTGTAAAGTAACGTAAATACTATTACCTCAATCCAAAATAGCGAAAGTAAAAAGGTTGTGGATTCCCATCAACACCAACGGCAAAGTTGAGTGTAAAAATCGTAGCCCTAACTTATCACTTACTCGCCGTAAGAAATTCTGCCACATGAGACGTTGCAGCCACAAAGGGTCAGTACATTGAATGTACTGGCAAATTCACAACATAGAGAATGATGAATAAAGGCTATCACTACATGCATATTTGGCTGGTGGAAAAGCTCTATGGTTATAAGGTTTTTGCGAAAAGCCAATTTTTCCCTACTACAAAGGAATACATTTTATTTAACTATCATGGTGGTTGTTGAACATTGAGAATGGTTGACAGCATTCTCAATCCCAATTAATTAACATCATTAAACCCAACAAAATTATTTAAAGTAACATGATGAGATTCACATGATAATCCAAGTACTAGATACTCAAAACGTCCATAACCGGGGACACGGCTAATCATGATTAGTCTATACACTCTGCAGAGGTTTGCGCACTTTTCCCCACAAGACTCGATCTCCTCCGTTGGATTTCTCGCACTACATGGTGTTTGAGAAACAGATGACCGAGACATAGTCTTTCAGAAGCGTTTGCACCTTACGATGGGTAGACTGTACCACCTACACCCCCTACATCTGCTAGTCTACCACTGTAAGAGTTCACACGACTTAATCAACTATGCTAGAGCCCATAATAGCTTGTGGCTGCACACGGAAGTTTCTAGTATGAATAATCTCATGATCCCTTTGAGCCTAGGTGGCGGTCCATAAAAAAACAGGCAATCCTGGTCTACCCAGGTGCCTAGACATGCAATCCTGGAATACCCAGGTACCTCAATCCACCCAGATGTGTGTTTAAGTTGCCACCTTAAGTAAACCATTAATTAACAAACTCACGTCTGTCATGAATAATCTCAAAACCCAATCCACGTCTACGAGCATATCATGGCACTATAAGCATAACGTAATAGTAACTCCCAAGGTTTGAATGCAGGGCAATAGGTTCTTACCTCATCAACTACTTCCCAATACCCACATGTTATCAATCCTACTCATGCAATGTTTGAGGGTGAAACTAATGCATAAAAGCTGGGTATGAAAGGAATATGATCAAAGTGTGAACTTGCCTGCAATGTTGATGAAGATGATTCGCACTGAAAACTCTTGATAGCTCTACTCGGCACACTCCGGTCAATCTATCCTAAGCAAGCAATAGTAACCACACATAAGCAATCACTCAAAAGATCAGAAAAATCGAGGAAGACAATTCGGAAAACATCAAAACCAAGCAAATAACTCTTGCAACATAAAACAATTTCTAACAGTACCAAAATTATATAAATTTGGCCTTATCAGAAAGTTTAGGTCAAGAGCTTCGATTTGCAAAAAGAATCAACTCAAACGGAGCTACGATACTCAAGTTATGATCAAACGAAGTTTGAATTCAAATTTGATCTAATTTAAATTTTAAACTTTTCAAAAACATGTTTGAGTTGGATTACTGGATAGAGGAGATCATAACGAAGAAGTGGGCGTTGGTTTCGTTGGATTTGGACAAACGAGCAAAAAGTTATGGCTATTTGAAAAATCAGGGCCAAGCTGTTTTACGGAAGAAAAAATAGCTACGGGCTAGGGTCTAATGTATAAATACGTAGACTAATTGATAATCTAATTATTTTATCATATTAGTCTAAAAATAATAAACTACGGAGGTATAAAAATAAAAAAAACAAAGAAAGATACCTTTATAAGGCAGAGAAAAGATAACTTTGGAGAGAGGAGACAATTTCCAGAAGTCGCGCCGGAGAGGAAAAATATATTTTTCTTAAATGAATCTAGTCAAACCAAAATATTGATTTAACCCGAATCGGATGATTTTTGGAGGCTCTATGGACCTATATTTATTAGTGGAAAAGAGGCTTAAAGGTTAAAAGCTAGATAATGTGGGACTAAACGTAGACGAAAATGTACGAAACACAGATAAAAAGAGACGCTCGCATCGCATGGGCCTAAAGGCCTTCGGCCGGCCGCACGCGCACGCTGCGGCTGTGGTTTTTTTTTTTTACAAAAATTCAGCCTTA
>NC_041390.1:354672490-354728565 GCF_002162155.2 Triticum dicoccoides | reverse complement strand
GGCCCATTTAAGAGAGAAAAAAAAAACAACGAGATGCGAGAAGCTACTATATTGCACATGTAGGCGATAAATAAATATGGGCCGCACGTACAGTTTTTTTAAATAGAAATAGAAGGAAAACCTAATAACAAAATAAAATAAAAATTTTATATAGGCATATTATATATCAAAATTTTCAGAAAAAGATTTTCTATGACATGCACATTTTCTACCATTAAATAAAATACACACAAATTCTGATAATTCCAACAGTGCTCCTGCTCTAATAAGATCCAACTAAAAAACATTTTAAAAATATCAAAATGATTTTAAATTTATTTCTCTCCAATTTTCTGTTGTAGGGAATCATGTTACCCTAATTTCCATATATTTTATTTTTGGAGAAAAATAATTTGAATAAAACTCAAATAACTCCAAATTGAAAATAAATTCAAAAGAACTTTTGAATTTAATTCTTTGAAACTCCCAACTCATATTTCATATAATTTGAAGAAGTCATTTTATCTTCTCTCATGAAAATCATTAAGCTGTATGAAGTTTATGAATTGAAATATTTCCAAATGAAATTCAATTATTTTTAAATACCCTTTCATTTAATTTAAATGGAAGAAGTCATATCATCTTCGCTCAAGGGTTTTGTATTTGAAAATAATTTGAATTCATGGAGATCAGAAAGCAAATATGAAAGTTTGGGAAAGTCCTTTTATTCCCTCTCATTTAACTTTCAAAAAGTTTTGAATTCACTCACTTTCAGACAGACAATCAAATCTATCTATTTATTATAACATTCCAAAATTTAGAATTTTGGGATGTTACAGCTAAGTACATGAAAGATATTGTTACAAGTAAAAGAAAGATACTAGAAGCTGAAATTTCCACCATGCTTGCTAATTATACTTTTAAGGGTGGAATACCAAAGAAACTTGGAGATCTAGGAGTACCTACTATACCATGCTTCATTAAAAGAAACTATGTTAAAACTACTTTATGTGATCTTGGAGCCGGTGTTAGTGTTATGCCTCTCTCTTTATATCGTAGACTTGACTTGAATAAGTTGACACCCATTGAAATATCTTTGCAAATGGCTAATAAATCAACTGCTATACATGTCGGTATTTGTGAGGATGTGCCTGTTGTAGTTGCAAACGTTACTATTTTAATGGACTTTGTTATTCTTGATATTCCCGAGGATGATAGTATGTCTATTATTCTTGGAAGACCCTTTTTGAATACTGCAGGGGCTGTTATTGATTGCACTAAAGGCAATGTCACTTTTCATGTTAATGGTAATGAGCATACGGTACACTTTCCGAGGAAACAACCTCAAGTCCATAGTATCAATTCTATCAGAAAAATTTCATCGATTATATTTGGAGGTTTTGAATTTCCTCTTCCTACTATTAAGAAGAAATATGATATTTTTATTATTGGGGATGTGCATATCCCCGTTGAGGAAACATAGTGTTATTCGAATTTCTCCGGTTCCATGTTATTCGGAATGAGTTCGTTAACAAGACTTGATCAACCTTGTTAGTGGATTCCTTTTGATGATCATGAGATGGATGAAACTAGAAGCACAACCTTCTGTACCCTCTCTATACTTTCTGTTATTTATATTAAATAAAATAAAACAAATATTTTTCTATCTGTTATCTGATTATCCGTGCAATATAAAAATACCTCAAAAATAAAAGTTCTCCAAATGCCCTGAAAATTAAATATGATTTTTTCTACAATATTTGAGGATTTATGGAACAAAGAACACACCAAGGGGGCCAACCACCTTTCCACGAGGGTGGAGGGCGCGCCCACCCCTCTAGGGCGCGCCCCCTGCCTCGTGGGCCCACGGTGGCCCTCCTCCACTTATTCATGCACCCATCCTCTTCTTCTTCCTCCCACAAACTCGAAAAACCAACTCAAGCACGAGTTCCAACCCTCTTTGCTGCCATTTTCGATCTCCTTGCTCAAAGCACCTCTCATAAAACTGCTTGGGAAGATTGTTCCTTGGTATGTGACTCCTCCATTGGTCCAACTAGTTTTTGTTCTAGTGCTTTATTCATTGCAAATTTGTGTTGCTTAGGTGACCCTGTTCTTGAGCTTGCATGTCAAATTTATATGGTCAAAAGTAGTTTTGATGCATGATATAGGCCCTAGGAACTTGTAGGAGTAGTTGCTATCAATATTATTGAGTTTGGTTTACTTTTATTTTGAAGTTACTAAAAATTTTCAGAATTTTTCAGAGGAAGAAATATGCTTAGGAAAATGTTCCAAGGTGGTTCTTCAAGGAAGCAAGAACCCAGGCTTGCAATGCGTGATGCTGATGAAGAGTGTCGGTGTACTAGATTAGGGGTACCCTAGTACCCCGAACTTGTGCACGGGCAGTTGCAACACCCCGCGGCAAAGGCTTGCCGGGTGATCGCCCAGATCCCCCAAGGTTCCCCTGGAGCCATCCAAGAACAAAGTATTTAAGCTAAGGAGACAAGACCCGGCAAGAGGAGCTTGCCGAGAAGGCCAACCAAGGCGCTCCAATGAACTTGCCGCGACGCGCCACGCGCTCCGGCAAGGCAACAAGTCCCCGGCAAGAGGAGCTTGCCGGGAAGACAAACCAAGGTACCTCGAAGCCCGGTGAGCGACAAGCTTCCGGACCCGACAAGATAACAACAGCGGCAAGACGCTTGCCGCGGCAAGCGGCCACTCTGCGTCCACGCTCCAGCGCATCCACCAACGTGTCGCTCTGGGGGCCTCTCCGGACGTGCGTGGCGGGAGGCTGTGCAGCCAGCGGTGCGCAGTGGCATGCGAAGCTGACAAGATCGCCATCATGGCGAACAGTGGCGCCCCTAACGGTCCTTTTCTGCACTGTTCGGGCGACTCAGACGGGCATTTAATGCCCTTGTCTCTTGCCGTCAGGGTTAGGTAGGGTGCACTGTGCAAGCAACTGTATCAACTACCTCGCTTTTTATGTTTTTACCCTCCTCTGTGTTGCCACCTGTCGGTGACCCCTTTAGCGTATAAAAGGAGGCCCATGCGCAACGTAGAGGAGGTTTGGCTCATAGGTTCGAGGCCTCAGACAGTTTGCTTCGATCCATCCGTAGCCCAGAGAACATCACACTCTCACTTCGGAGAGCAAGATCACCAGATAATACAACCAGACAAGCAGCAGTAGGAGTGTTATCTCTCCGGAGAGCTCCGAAGCTGGGTAAACTGCTCGTGTGCCTCGCCTCGATCTGCTCTTCGTGCGATCTCCGCCCCCCGCCGAACCGAAAGGGGCCCGGTCCGCCGGCCCCATAGGTGTTCGAGGATCAGTTTCCCCGACATCTTTGGTGCGCCAGGTAGGGGGCGTCGAGATTGTGTGAACCTGATCCAGTGTTCACACGAGCTAGATCTTTATTCCCTTCATCAACATGCCACCGAAGAACAAGACTTCGGCGGCAGCCGCTCCGTCCACGTCATTTCCGCCACCGTTGGAGCAAACGGGTGGTGGAGTGGACGCCGGCGAAAGAACAGCCGTCGATGAGGGTGCTCACAGTGCTGCCAAGTCCAAGGACAAGGCTGCACAAACCTCGGCGACTGTACATGTTCCGCGCCACTCTCAGGAGGCGCAAGATCAACAGCACCATGGCGCTCACAGCACCATGCGCATGTTAGACCAAGGCCAAGCTGGTGGATCTCGGGCCGCTCAAGACCAGCATGCACGCCAGCGTGCTGGCACGAGCGGGGCGCGGTCGCCTGGACGGGATATTGCTCCTTCTAACATAGTTAGAAGTTCGAGCACGTCCCGCTCCTCGCGCCGTCCGCCACTGCCACCCACTACCCCATCAGAAGCTTTGGCGCGAGCCCAACTTCTCGTAGATTACCCTCCGACATTAGACAAGATCGACGAATGGAGGGCCGCCATTCAGAGTCTCATCGGCTACGCCAACAGCGACACTCCACGGCGGCCGAGCGCGTCGCCGCCACCGCAGGACCGCCGGACGCGAGCCGGTGGCGACGAAACGGGCGGAGGTGCAACTACCATGCAATCACCGCCCCGAAGGCCAAGATCGCCGACTCGTCGGATCCACCTCGACAGCGACTCCACTGCATCGTCGGATCCACGAGCTCGTCGCGATCAGCGCCAAGTTCTTCATGATCGACAACAAGAAGACGCTCGAACCCGCATCGAGCACCGAAGAGAAGCGTGACGTCAATCCGACAAGCGCGCTGGGCCCTCTGTTGACGCGTATGCGCCAGGGGAACCAGGCGACCTGCCATATGCGGTAGGTTGTCCTGCGTTCACCCGTGAGCTGCGACAAGTCCAGTGGCCCAGTACAAAGAACTTCAAGCCAGACGTACCGGAGAAGTACGATGGCAAGACGCATCCGTCAGAGTTCCTCAGCATCTACACCATTGCGGTGCAAGCTGCCGGGGGACGAGATGACAAGATCCTTGCCAACTACTTCCCGCTGGTACTCAAGCCCAATGTCAGATCCTGGCTCATGCACTTGCCGTACAACTCCATATCCTCTTGGGCTGATCTATGCCATCAGTTTGTCGGTGCCTTTACCGGCGGACACAAGCCTCATGGCCAGGAGAGTGATCTTCATTTGCTCGCCCAGAAGGATGGAGAGCCCCTGCACAAGTACATTCAGAGATTCTGTAGCGTGTAGCACAACATCCCAGACGTCCACCCTGCCGCGGTGATCAGCGCGTTCCATCAGAACATGCGGAACCGCAGGATGCAGGAGGAAATGGCGATGTGCAAGATCAGGGACGTCAGTGAGTTATATGCACTGGCCGACAAGTGCGCGCGTGCTGAGGAAGGGAGGAGACTCCCCGGAGAAAATATAGGAGCAGGAGGATCTGACAGCGAAGATGCCGCCCCGGCAAGGAGAAACCGGCGGCGGAACAACAGGAGGAGGAAAGGCAAAGAAGTGCTAGTTGTTGAGCAGTCCGGCAACGGTGGCGGCGCCAAGGAAGCCAAAGCTGGTGACTCCGGCAAGGAGGTTGCCGCGGAGGTGGCGGTCGCCGACAAGCAGGACGGCACCAACAAGCAGTATTGCAAGATTCACCGCACCAAGGGCCATGATCTTCAGAACTGCAAGAGGGTCGAGCAGCTTGTTGAGCAACAGAAAGCTGAATACGAGCGGCGCGACAAGGAGAAGGCCCAAGAAGGAGCTGGTGGATCTGGCAAGAAACGTCCCGGACGGGGAGGACGCCGCGGCAAGGCCAAGCAGCGGCAAGGTGACAGACCTCCTCGCGGCCGCGACAAGGATGAAGATGACGGCAACGATGAAGATATGGATGATGAGGAGACTGATGAGCAGGAGTACCAGAAAGCTACAAAGGTCCTGTGCGTTGACAGTGGTGCTTCTCTGCATGCCTCGCACCGCCAACTCAAGCAGTGGGTGCGGGAAGTTAATGCAGCAGAACCACCCGTCGAGTCACGCAGGCCTCTGAAATGGTCCAGCACGCCTATCATCTTTGATATTGAGGACCACCCGGATCGCATAACTGCGGTCGGGTGCTTGCCGATGTTGGTTTCACCAACAATCCGCAACCTCAAGGTCACTAAGATGCTAGTTGACGGCGGGGCCGGCTTGAACCTGATCTCCTCTGCGGTGCTCCAGAAGCTCCAGATCCCTGACAGTGAGCTCGAAGAGACCGGCACGTTTCAAGGAATTAACCCGGGAAGAAGCAAGCCAAAGGGAAAGATCACGTTGCCGGTAACATTTGGCAGTGAGCTGAACTTCAGGACTGAGAGGGTTACGTTTGACGTTGCCGACATTCCATTACCTTACAATGGAATCCTTGGCCGTCCAGCACTCGCCAAGTTCATGGCAGCCTCTCACTATGCGTACAATATACTGAAAATGCCAGGCCCAATAAGTGTCATCTCTGTCCCTGGCGACAAGAAGGATGCTCTTATTTGTGCCGACAAGATCTACCGGGAAGCAGCAGATGCAGCAGAACAAAGGACACTTGCCGCTGAAGCTCCCGGGGGGAAGAAGAAGACCAAGTCCGGCAAGAGCTCTGATGCCCACTCCGGCAAGCGCACCTCTTCGGAGTGCTGCGCTACCGTCGAGGACGCACCATCGAGCTCCACCGGCAAGTGCAAGAAGGCGATGGCAGCTCCACCTGCGACTAAGAAGGTGTCCGCTAAGGAGGATGGCACTGGTGGTACCTTCACCATCAGCGCCACTCTTGACCCCAAATAGGAAAGCGCGCTCGTTGCTTTCCTGCGGGCGAATGTCGACGTGTTTGCGTGGCAACCATCTGATATCCCCGGTATTCCCAGGAAAGTGATTGAGCACCACCTTGCCGTCTGTCCTCATGCGCGGCCCATCAAGCAGAGAGTCGGGAAGCAGGCAGTTGAGCGCCAAGAATTCATCACAGAAGAAATCAAGAAGTTGGAAGCGGCAGGCCTTGTCAGAGGAGTACTCCATCCCATGTGGTTGGCCAATCCTGTTGTTGTGCACAAGGCTAACGGGAAATGAAGACTTTGTATTGACTTCACTGATGTTAATAAAGCTTGTCCCAAAGACCCATTTCCCTTGCCGCGTATTGACCAGATTGTTGACTCCACAGCAGGATGTGATTTGCTTTCATTTCTTGATGCATACTCAGGATATCATCAGGTCTTCATGGCAGAAGAAGATGAAGAGAAAACCGCATTTATCACCCCGTGTGGCACATACTGCTTCGTACGGATGCCTTTCGGTTTGAAGAATGCTGGTTCAACATTTGCAAGGGTAGTCCACCATGCTTTTGAGCCACAAATACACAGAAATGTGGAAGCTTACATGGATGACATAGTGGTCAAGAGCAAGGACAAAGCAACCTTGATTCAAGATTTAGATGAAACATTTGCAAACCTACGCAAGATCAACCTCAAGCTTAACCCCGAGAAGTGCGTGTTTGGAGTCCCTTCCGGCAAGCTTCTCGGGTTCTTCGTGTCTTAGCGGGGAATTGAAGCCAATCCCGACAAGATCAAAGCCATCGAACAGATCAAAGCACCAAAGCGCGTCAAGGATGTACGAAGGCTTGCCGGCTGCGTGGCTGCTCTCAGCAGGTTTATCTCTAGATCTGCTGAGCGCGCCCTGCCATTTTTCAAAATTTTGAAAAAGGCAGGTCCAATGAAATGGACTCCGGAAGCGGAGGCTGCGCTGCAGGATTTGAAGAGATACCTGTCCTGCACTCCAACGCTTGTCGCACCTAAGCCGCAAGAGAAGTTGCTGCTGTATATAGTGGCAACCAATCAAGTGGTTAGTGCTGCGTTAGTGGCGGAGAGGGAGGCGGATGATGAGCCAGCAACCACGGCAGATCCATCTAGCGACAAGCAAGGGGCTTCGCCCACAAGCTCTGGTCCCGACAAACGTGGGTTTGCGCAGGAACAAGATGAGATGCCAAGAAGAATGGTGCAGCGCCCAGTCTACTTTGTCAGTTCTCTTCTGCAGGGAGCTAGATCAAGGTACTCTGGTGTGCAGAAGTTGCTTTTCGGCCTCCTCATGGCCTCGAGAAAGCTGCGCCATTACTTCCAAGCACATGAGATCACAGTCGTCACTCGCTTTCCGCTGAAGAGGATACTGCAAAATCCAGAAGCAACAGGCAGGATTGTCGAGTGGGCGCTGGAACTGTCAAGCTTTGGCCTCAAGTTTGAGAGCACCTCAACTATCCAAAGCAGAGCATTGGCAGAGTTCATAGCAGAGTGGACGCCAACCCCAGATGAAGAAATTCCAGAAATAAGCATCCCCGTCAAAGAGGCAAGCAAAGAGTGGCTGATGTACTTCGATGGAGCCTTCTCGCTGCAAGGCGCCGGTGCAGGTGTGCTGCTTGTCGCACCCACCGGAGAGCACCTCAAGTACATAGTCCAGATGCACTTTCCCAAGGAGCAAGCAACCAACAATACTGCAGAGTATGAAGGATTGCTTGCCGGTCCCAGAATCGCAGCAGACCTTGGGATCAAGAAGCTCATTGTCAGGGGTGACTCACAGCTTGTCATCCGACAAGTGAACAAGAACTACCAGAGTCCGTTGATGGAAGCGTATGTCGATGAAGTGAGGAAGCTAGAGGAGCACTTTGACGGCCTACAAATGGAATATATCCCAAGAGCTCAGAATGATATTGCTGATGGCCTGTCAAAGTGCGCCGCACTAAAGTTACCTGTGGAACCAGGGATCTTTCTGCTCAAGTTGACTCAACCATCCGTAACACCATCAACTGGACAAAGCAAAAAGAGGAAGTTGGTTTCTGGTGACTACTTTCCGGCAGAGCTCCTCGAAGCCGCCGCCAAGAAAGTCCCCAAGATCAACACCAAGGATGATGAGGGGCAGTCTGCTTCGGCAAGCCTAATGGTTTGTTCCGTTGAAGCAGACGCTCCCGACAAGTTTTGCTCCGGCAAGCTTGCCGGGGAACATCAAGCTCCGGCAGGGCCGCAAATCCCTGCCGTAGAAGCAAATGTTCCCGCAGCAGAAAATGTGCCTTTAGTCCTTGTTGTCGAGCCAGAGGCTCCAGCATGGGCGCAGCAGATTGTCCATTTCCTTCAGACAGGAGAACTTCCCGAAGAGCAAGAAGAAGCGGAAAGAGTAGCCCGACAGTCAAGTATGTACCAGTTTGTCGATAGCATACTGTACAGAAGAAGACTCAACGGTGTGAAATTGAAGTGTATTCGCCGGGAAGATGGACAAAAGCTGTTGGCAGAGATACATGGAGGCATATGTGGCCACCACATAGGCGCAAGAGCACTTGCCGGCAAAGCTTTCCGGCAAGGTTTCTTTTGGCCGACAGCCCTCCAGGATGCAACTGCACAAGTAACCAAGTGTGAAGCGTGCCAGTTCCACTCCAAACAGATACACCAGCCAGCTCAAGCTCTCCAAACGATCCCTTTATCCTGGCCATTTTCGGTCTGGGGGCTCGATATCCTCGGCCCCTTCCCCCGAGCTATCGGGGGCTTTGAGTACTTGTATGTCGCAATCGACAAGTTCACAAAGTGGCCGGAAGTGCAGCCAGTGAGGAAGGTAACAACACAGTCAGCAGTCAAGTTCTTCAGGGCCTTTTGTACAAGTCTTGCCGCTGTTGCATGTAATCCTTTGTACAAGCCGGGCGCAGATCCCGTGCATAAGTAAAACCCATGTGCTCCGCCAGCTTGTCCATTTCATGCATTAGTTCCTTTCTTGCATGTGATTACCTGACACTTTGTGCAGCACTTACATCCGGTAAGCAGTAACGAGCTGAAGTGCTCCATATTATTATTTTCTCTGCTTTCTTTTTCTTTTAAAGGAAAAGAAGGTTCTCTCGCACACAAGTTTGCCGGGGGAAAGGAGAAGATTGTGGTGTGGGCCAGGCGTCGTTGAAGCAAAGACTTGCCTTACCAGGAAGCAAATAACAGAAAAGCTAAGTTGCCAAAGTTTGAGCAATCACTTTTTTAAATTTTCGAGTTATCTTCCTCGAACGACCCTGCTTTGTATGGAAAACCTGGCGGCGGACCGGGCCCCTTTCGGTTCGGCGGGGGGCGGAGATCGCACGAAGAGCAGATCGAGGCGAGGCACACGAGCAGTTTACCCAGCTTCGGAGCTCTCCGGAGAGATAACACTCCTACTGCTGCTTGTCTGGTTGTATTATCTGGTGATCTTGCTCTCCAAAGCGAGAGTGTGATGTTCTCTGGGCTACGGATGGATCGAAGCAAACTGTCTGAGGCCTCGAACCTATGAGCCGAACCCCCTCTACGTTGCGCATGGGCCTCCTTTTATACGCTAAAGGGGTCACCGACAGGTGGCAACACAGAGGAGGGTAAAAACGTAAAAAGCGAGGTAGTTGATACAGTTGCTTGCACAGTGCACCCTACCTAACCCTGACGGCAGGGGACAAGGGCATTAAATGCCTGTCTGAGTCGCCCGAACAATGCAGAAAAGGACCATTAGGGGCGCCACCGTTCGCCACGATGGTGATCTTGTCAGCTTCGCATGCTACTGCGCACCGCTGGCTGCACAGCCTCCCACCACGCACGTCCGGATAGGCCCCCAGAGCGACACGTTGGTGGATGCGCTGGAGCGTGGACACAGAGTGGCCGCCTGCCGCGGCAAGCGTCTTGCCGCTGTTGTTATCTTGTCGGGTCTGGAAGCTTGTCGCTCACCGGGCTTCGAGGTACCTTGGTTTGTCTTCCCGGCAAGCTCCTCTTGCCGGGGCCTTGTTGCCTTGCCGGAGCGCCTGGCGCGTCGCGGCAAGTTCATTGGAGCACCTTGGTTGGCCTTCTCGGCAAGCTCCTCTTGCCGGGGTCTTGTCTCCTTAGCTTAAATACTTTGTTCTTGGATGGCTCCACGGGAACCTTGGGGGATCTGGGCGATCACCCGGCAAGCCTTTGCCGCGGGGTGCTGCAACTGCCCGTGCACAAGTTCGGGGTACTAGGGTACCCCTAATCTAGTACACCGACAAGAGCCCCCGGGCCTGGGCCAGACACGGTGCCGAGCGCTGTTGGGCCAGGCCCAAAACAGGGCACGGGCACACGCGTGCTGGGCCACGCCAAATCTTGTTCCGTATCCACCGCACTCTCCCATAACGGCACGCGTTGATTGCGGCATCGTGGGAGAGATCGTGGGTGGCTGTTTAAGCGGAAGGCCGAAACGTCCGCCCCGTCCCTCTTTATAAGCAGAGGAAACAGGGGCAGTTCGTTCCCCCTCGCTGCTTGCTGCTACTCCTTCTTCACAAACTCCGCCGCTCCCCTCTTCTTCTCGAAGCCGAGAGAGCAGCGCTCCGCCCCCCCCCCCATTGCCACCAGCATCACCACGCCGCCGACCTTCTCCACCACCTCCGCCATGGCCCCGAAAGGCGACAAGGGAAAGGGCGTGAAGTCGGCCGAGGCGCAACGGCTCGCGGCGCTGCGGAAGGAGCGGGCGATCTTCACCCCCAGCTCGGCGTGCAGGAGCTGAGGGAGTACTTTTACCTCTTTTGGGCGACGGAGACGCGTGCGCATCCGCGCACGAGGGTACTCCCGGCCGCTGCCTCGGAGTCGGCTCCAAATGGGTACCCGTTCTTCCCGCTATTCTTCTACTGCGGGCTCTGCCCGCCCTTCTCGGAATTCTTTTGTGACATTATGAACACGTATGGCTTCCGCCTCCTTGACTTCACCCCCAATGCTGTCTTGACCATGGCAGTTTTCGCATACTTGTGCGAAAACTTTGTCGGAGTCCACCCTAGTGTAGCCCATTTCTGCCACTTCTTCATACCTCGGGTAGAGAGAGGAGAGCCGCTTGCCGGAGGGATTGCCTGGGTCTCGAGAGTCGGCAAGAAAGAGGCGTACTTGGAGGGTGAGCTTCGCAGTAAGTGGGAGGAGTGGAGAGCGGAGTGGTGTTGGATCATCGAGGAGGATCCGCAGCCCTTCACCGCCGTGCGCCAAACTCCAATAGTGCGCGGCAATGACTGGAGCAACATGTCCTCGGAAGACGAGAGGCTGAAAATCGCCATCACTAGGATTCTTCGCCTCAGGCTTGCCGGGCTCACCGTAGGTGCTGTCGGGGCAGATTTCCTCCGCCGCCGCATTGCCCCCCTGCAGGAGAGGAGGAGGCCTGCCTGGGAATTCAAGAATTCGGCGGACATCATGAGGCTGCGGCCGGGCCTGAACTATAACTTCACTGTCTTGGAGTTGGACGCAATGCTCTTGGAATTATTCAAACGCGACCCCCAGCACCCATTCACACTGCCGAGGGGCGTAGTTCCTTTGTGCAATAACTCTTCGCTTGATCGGATCCGCGCCATGATGCCGTTGTGCGATTCACACGGCATCGTCCCCACTTGGCAAGAGCCTGCCGACGATGTTGTGCGAGCGTTCTTCGACACCTTGGAGGAGTTGCCGGTCCGCGCTGACGAGCAGAAGAGCCTCACTCGTGACACCACCGACGAGGAGCTGCAGCTTATCGCTACCAGGGCGGAAGAGGCTGCGGCCGCAGCTGCTGCGGGTGTGTTTGGGTTCACTGTGGAGGAGGCGGAGGCTGCAGAGGCGGTAAACCTTGCCGAACGCGCGGAGTTCATGGGCGAGGAAGAGCCTGCCGGTTCTGAAGCCGAGTCGAGCGAGGCTGGCGAGGAGGAGGCTGAACCTTCAGAGAGCTTGCCGCAGGCGGAGCTCCCGGCCCCGCCAAGGAGGCGCCTTCGCAGGGCCGGGGACACCGTAGGGCGGCAGCCGGCTCCACAGCCACCGAGCCGCGCGACGCGCTCTACCGCAGCAAGCAATGTTGCCGCGGGAGCGCCTCACGCAACAGCGGCAACTGGAGCGGGACCTTCTCGGGCCACCGCAGCCGCCCCCGCCAAGCGGACAAGGGATCCTATTCCTCCACCTCGCTGCACCGTAGGAGGGCCGGACTTCGATCTTTCCGCGCTCAGCTCCGATGAGGAGGAAGAAGAGTGAGTTTCTTTGGCGCCCTTATAATCCTTCAATCTTGCTGTTTATATCTTGTATCTGACTTGCTCCAATCCGGACTCTTTTTCTTTTCAGAACACTGGCCCAGAGAGCGGCGAAGAGGGCCAAGGCTGCGGTGATCGTCATCGAGGATGACCCCATCGCGTCGGCGGGAGGTGGGTCCGAGACCACCTTGACGGACCCGGCAATCACCCCTCGGAGCAGCCCCCAGCGCAGCCCCGAGCGTAAGTTCATAGTTTATCCTTCTGCTGTCGGGCGCGCTTGAGTGCTTTTTCCTTTGTTGATATCTTGCTTGTTGGCTTGTGCAGGAGCAGAGCAGCCTCATCAGGAGCGCCCGGAGGCCGGTCCCGAAGTGCCACCTGCTTCGACTGCGCCGCCAAGGGAGGAGTCCCCGGCAAGGGAGCGCTCTCCGGCAAGGGGGGACTCTCCGGCAAGGGACGACACTGCTGATCCTGCGGCGACCGAGGCCGCAGCTGAAGATCTTGGCGCAGGTAATCTACTTGCCCAAAGACTTTCCCTTGGGTTCTGCTTCTTCTGTTTTTCTTTCCTTGAATTTTTGATTGATTTTCCTCCCTTCTTTGTTCTTCAGACCCATCTTCGGCTGAGCCAATGGAGACAGAGGGCACCGGCGAGGAAGGTGCCGGTGCTGATGTGACCGCCGGCGAGGAGGCCGCCGGGGCTGCTGCTGCGGAAGACGGCGAGGGGTCGGGCGGTCGCACTGACGATCCTGAGGCCGCAGGAGCGCCGGGCGCTGCACCGACCGCCGAACCCTCTGCCGCTTCTGCGGAGCCAGGCTCCGAGGAGCCCCAGCCCGGCGCCTACTTGCAGGCCGGTGACAACATCTTCATCAAGCTACCCTGGGCGTTGAGCTCCAGGGCACCAGTTGAGGGGGAGACTTTTGATGGGGAGGTGCTCGCCTCTGCTGGGCTGTCATTGGTTGACGCGCCCGGCAGCAGCAGTGGCGAGCCTGAGGAGGAGCAGCTGCTGCGGAAGCTGCTGTCACTCTACCGCACCCGGCAAGCCAAGCTGGCTTCCCGGGAAGCGCTTGTCGCGAAGGCGGGAGTTGACATGGAGAAGCGCGCGTAAGAGCTCCAGAGCCAAAATCAAGAAGCTCTCCGATCCCTGGCGCAGGAGCGGGAGCGAGTAGACGAGGAGCGCACGGCCTTTCTTCTCGAGAAGGCCGAGGCGGAGGAAGAACAAAGGCTTGCTGCCGAGAAGCAGTCCGCGCGGGAAGGTGAGCTAGTGCAGCGGAAGGCCCACCTCGACAGCTACGAAGAAGAGCTCGCCGAGCACGAGCGAGCACTTGGCGGGGCGCTCAAGGAGGCAAAGGATGCCGCGGCAACTGCAGAGGCCGCCAATAAGGAGCTAGAGGAGAAGGTGGCACGGCTGGAGGCCGAAATTGGGAAGAGCGGCGAGGAGATTGCCACTCTCAAGCGTGAGCGCGAGAAGGATGCTGCCGCCCATGGTGAGCTGCAAGGCCTTCTTGCTGAGAGGGGCAAGGAGCTCAGCGCCGCCAAGGATTCCAAAGCAGATCTGGAGCTGAAACTGGCCACGCTGACGCAGACGCTGGAGGCCGCCAAGGAGCAGGAGAAGACCTTGGCGGAGAAGGTCAAGGCTGACGCGGCGCTGCTGGAGAGCATTGCAGTCACCCAGAACTCCTTCAGAGACACAGTGGAGCACTGGACCGAGGGTCTGGTGAACACTGCCGCCGTCATCAACGAGGAGCTGGCGCAGCTAGGGATGGAGGACTTTGGGTATCCTTCCGACGAGAGCCTTCAACCCAGCGCCAAGCTCAGTCTATTCTTCAAGGGCGTGGCGACGGCACTCCAGCGGATCCGGGAGAGGATCCCAAAGCAGCTGGCCGACGAGTCGCGCAAAATCTGCGCTGGGGTTCTCCAGAAGGTGCTGATGAAGGTGGCCTTCCGCAATCCAGGCCTCAGCTTCACCAACGTCCTCTGATCCTTGCCGCCTGACGCTGATCTGGACGCACTCAAGGCCCTTGTCGCACCCATTGTGGACAAGGTGAGCGAGATCAAGCGAGTCGAGGGCGGGCGCGTAGACTAGGCCGCCCATTTCTTCTTTTCCCTTGTCGCTGCTAGTCCTGTCATGAAAATAGTCTATTAGAACTGCGACAAGTTATCTTTGTAATATAACTTTATTTCTGTCTATCAATTGCAATGTTATTTCCTCTACTAGATTCCTCCCTTTGTATGTTTTCACCCTACGCTTCTAGGGAACCTGTCGGCGCAGGCGCCCGAGCCGCGAGCGCTGAGTGCGGAACTTCAGCAGCCTGCTGGCGGCGCTGCTTCCGACAAGAAACCTTGTCGTGACTAGTTGCAGCACGCTTAAGCTGTTGAGCGGACTCGAAACAAAGTAAGGGCGCAACTAGCCACGAGTAGGTTCCTCCGCGCACAGGTTTTCCATACAAAGCAGGGTCGTTCGAGGAAGATAACTCGAAAATTTAAAAAAGTGATTGCTCAAACTTTGGCAACTTAGCTTTTCTGTTATTTGCTTCCCGGTAAGGCAAGTCTTTGCTTGAACGACGCCTGGCCCACACCACAATCTTCTCCTTCCCCCCGGCAAACTTGTGTGCGAGAGAACCTTCTTTTCCTTTAAAAGAAAAAGAAAGAAGAGAAAATAATAATATGGAGCACTTCAGCTCGTTACTGCTTACCAGATGTAAGTGCTGCACAAAGTGTCAGATAATCACATGCAAGAAAGGAACTAATGCATGAAATGGACAAGCTGTGCGGAGCACATGGGTTTTACTTATGCACGGGATCTGCGCCCGGCTTTGTACAAAGGATTACATGCAACAACGGCAAGACTTGTACAAAAGGTGGTTGCCGGAACGGGTTCCGGCAACCGCGCCTTATGGGAAAAACTTACGAAGATGTTCTATGTTCCAGGAGCTGCTCACTGGAATGCCATCTTCGGTCTCAAGGCGGACAGCGCCAGGCCTTGTGACTCGTCTCACCCGATAAGGGCCTTCCCACTTCGGCGTCAACTTGTTGGAATTCTTGGCGGACTGAACGCGCCGAAGAACAAGGTCACCTTCCTCGAAGCTTCTGGCTTTAACTTTGCGGCTACGATAGCGGCGCAAAGCTTGCTGGTATCGAGCAGCTCGTACAGCAACCTGAAGACGATCTTCCTCAAGGAGCAGCGCGTCATCTTGCCGCAGCTGTTCTTGCTCAAGCTCATCATAAGCGAGCACTCGAGGTGATCCGTATACGAGTTCCGTGGGGAGAACTGCCTCTGCTCCATAGACTAGAGCGAAAGGTGTCTGGCCAGTGGCTCGATTTGGCGTCGTTCTGATCGACCAAAGAACCACCAGCAGCTCCTTGATCCAGTTCCTTCCGCACCTGTGCAGCCTGTTGAAAGTTCTGGTCTTGAGCCCGCGCAGCACTTCAGCATTTGCCCTCTCTGCTTGACCGTTGCTTCTCGGATGAGCAACAGAAGCGAAGCAGATCTTGGCGCCAAGGTCTTGGACATACTGCATGAAGGTGCGGCTCGTGAATTGCGTGCCGTTGTCGGTGATGATCCTGTTAGGGATCCCGAAACGGCAAACAATTGACCTGAAGAACTTGACTGCTGACTGTGCTGTTACCTTCCTCACTGGCTGCACTTCCGGCCACTTTGTGAACTTGTCGATTGCGACACACAAGTACTCAAAGCCCCCGACAGCTCGGGGGAAGGGGCCGAGGATATCGATCCCCCAGACCGAAAATGGCCAGGATAAAGGGATCGTCTGGAGAGCTTGAGCTGGCTGGTGTATCTGTTTGGAGTGGAACTGGCACGCTTCACACTTGGTTACTTGTGCAGTTGCATCCTGGAGGGCTGTCGGCCAAAAGAAACCTTGCAGGAAAGCTTTGCCGGCAAGTGCTCTTGCGCCTATGTGGTGGCCACATATGCCTCCATGTATCTCTACCAACAGCTTTTGTCCATCTTCCCGGCGAATACACTTCAATTTCACACCGTTGAGTCTTCTTCTGTACAGTATGCTATCGATAAACTGGTACATACTTGACTGCCGGGCTACTCTTTCCGCTTCTTCTTGCTCTTCAGGAAGTTCTCCTGTCTGAAGGAAATGGACAATCTGCTGCGCCCATGCTGGGGCCTGTGGCTCGACAACAAGGACTAAAGGCACATTTTCTGCTGCGGGAACATTTGCTTCTACGGCAGGGATTTGCGGCCCTGCCGGAGCTTGATGTTCCCCGGCAAGCTTGCCGGAGCAAAACTTGTCGGGAGCGTCTGCTTCAACGGAACAAACCATTAGGCTTGCCGGAGCAGACTGCCCCTCAGCATCCTTGGTGTTGATCTTGGGGACTTTCTTGGCGGCGGCTTCGAGGAGCTCTGCCGGAAAGTAGTCACCAGAAACAAACTTCCTCTTTTTGCTTTGTCCAGTTGATGGTGTTACGGATGGTTGAGTCAACTTGAGCAGAAAGATCCCTGGTTCCACAGGTAACTTTAGTGCGGCGCACTTTGACAGGCCATCAGCAATATCATTCTGAGCTCTTGGGATATGTTCCATTTGTAGGCCGTCAAAGTGCTCCTCTAGCTTCCTCACTTCATCGACATACGCTTCCATCAACGGACTCTGGTAGTTCTTGTTCACTTGTCGGATGACAAGCTGTGAGTCACCCCTGACAATGAGCTTCTTGATCCCAAGGTCTGCTGCGATTCTGAGACCGGCAAGCAATCCTTCATACTCTGCAGTATTGTTGGTTGCTTGCTCCTTGGGAAAGTGCATCCGGACTATGTACTTGAGGTGCTCTCCGGTGGGTGCGACAAGCAGCACACCTGCACCGGCGCCTTGCAGCGAGAAGGCTCCATCGAAGTACATCAGCCACTCTTTGCTTGCCTCTTTGACGGGGATGCTTGTTTCTGGAATTTCTTCATCTGGGGTTGGCATCCACTCTGCTATGAACTCTGCCAATGCTCTGCTTTGGATAGTTGAGGTGCTCTCAAACTTGAGGCCAAAGCTTGACAGTTCCAGCGCCCACTCGACAATCCTGCCTGTTGCTTCTGGATTTTGCAGTATCCTCTTCAGCGGAAAGCGAGTGACGACTGTGATCTCATGTGCTTGGAAGTAATGGCGCAGCTTTCTCGAGGCCATGAGGAGGCCGAAAAGCAACTTCCGCACACCAGAGTACCTTGATCTAGCTCCCTGCAGAAGAGAACTGACAAAGTAGACTGGGCGCTGCACCATTCTTCTTGGCATCTCATCTTGTTCCTGCGCAAACCCACGTTTTTCGGGACCAGAGCTTGTCGGCGAAGCCCCTTGCTTGTCGCTGGATGGATCTGCCGTGGTTGCTGGCTCATCATCCGCCTCCCTCTCCGCCTCTAACGCAACACTAACCACTTGATTGGTTGCCGCTATATACAGCAACAACTTCTCTTGCGGCTTAGGTGCGGCAAGCGTTGGAGTGGAGGACAGGTATCTCTTCAAATCCTGCAGCGCAGCCTCCGCTTCCGGAGTCCATTTCATTGGACCTGCCTTTTTCAAAATTTTGAAAAATGGTAGGGCGCGCTCAGCAGATCTAGAGATAAACCTGCTGAGAGCAGCCACCCAGCCGGCAAGCCTTCGTACATCCTTGACGCGCTTTGGTGCTTCGATCTACTCGATGGCTTTGATCTTGTCGGGATTGGCTTCAATTCCCCGCTGAGACACGAAGAACCCGAGAAGCTTGTCGGAAGGGACTCCAAACACACACTTCTCGGGGTTAAGCTTGAGGTTGATCTTGCGCAGGTTTGCAAATGTTTCATCTAAATCTTGAATCAAGGTTGCTTTGTCCTTGCTCTTGACCACTATGTCATCCATGTAAGCTTCCACATTTCTGTGTATTTGTGGCTCAAAAGCATGGTGGACTACCCTTGCGAATGTTGAACAGCATTCTTCAAACCGAAAGGCATCCGTACGAAGCAGTATGTGCCACACGGGGTGATAAATGCGGTTTTCTCTTCATCTTCTTCTGCCATGAAGATCTGATGATATCCTGAGTATGCATCAAGAAATGAAAGCAAATCACATCCTACTGTGGAGTCAACAATCTGGTCAATACGCGGCAAGGGAAATGGGTCTTTGGGACAAGCTTTATTAACATCAGTGAAGTCAATACAAAGTCTCCATTTCCCGTTAGCCTTGCGCACAACAACAGGATTGGCCAACCACGTGGGATGGAGTACTCCTCTGACAAGGCCTGCCGCTTCCAACTTCTTGATTTCTTCTGCGATGAATTCTTGGCGCTCAACTACCTGCTTCCTGACTCTCTGCTTGACGGGCCGCGCATGAGGACAGACGGCAAGGTGGTGCTCAATCACTTTCCTGGGAACACCGGGGATATCAGACGGTTGCCACGCAAACACGTCGACATTCGCCCGCAGGAAAGCAACGAGTGCGCTTTCCTATTTGGGGTCAAGAGTGGCGCTGATGGTGAAGGTACCACCAGTGCCATCCTCCTTAGCGGACACCTTCTTAGTCGCAGGTGGAGCTGCCATCGCCTTCTTGCACTTGCCGGTGGAGCTCGATGGTGCGTCCTCGACGGTAGCGCAGCACTCCGAAGAGGTGCGCTTGCCGGAGTGGGCATCAGAGCTCTTGCCAGACTTGGTCTTCTTCTTCCCCCCGGGAGCTTCAGCGGCAAGTGTCCTTCGTTCTGCTGCAGCTGCTGCTTCCCGGTAGATCTTGTCGGCACAAATAAGAGCATCCTTCTTGTCGCCAGGGACAGAGATGACACTTATTGGGCCTGGCATTTTCAGTACGTTGTACGCATAGTGAGAGGCTTCCATGAACTTGGCGAGTGCTGGACGGCCAAGGATTCCATTGTAAGGTAATGGAATGTCGGCAATGTCAAACGTAACCCTCTCAGTCCTGAAGTTTAGCTCACTGCCAAATGTTACCGGCAACGTGATCTTTCCCTTTGGCTTGCTTCTTCCCGGGTTAATTCCTTGAAACGTGCCGGTCTCTTCGAGCTTGCTGTTAGGGATCTGGAGCTTCTGGAGCACCGCGGAGGAGATCAGGTTCAAGCCGGCCCTGCCGTCAACTAGCATCTTAGTGACCTTGAGGTTGCGGATTGTTGGTGAAACCAACATCGGCAAGCACCCGACCGCAGTTATGCGATCCGGGTGGTCCTAAATATCAAAGATGATAGGCGTGTTGGACCGCTTCAGAGGCCTGCGTGACTCGACGGGTGGTTCTGCTGCATTAACTTCCCGCACCCACTGCTTGAGTTGGCGGTGCGAGGCATGCAGAGAAGCACCACCGTCAACGCACATGACCTCTGTAGCTTTCTGGAACTCCTGCTCATCAGTCTCCTCATCATCCATATCTTCATCGTCGCCGTCATCTTCATCCTTGTCGCGGCCGCGAGGAGGTCTGTCACCTTGCCGCTGCTTGGCCTTGCCGCGGCGTCCTCCCCGGCCGGGACGTTTCTTGCCGGATCCACCAGCTCCTTCCTGGGCCTTCTCCTTGTCGCGCCGCTCGTATTCAGCTTTCTGTTGCTCAACAAGCTACTCGACCCTCTTGCAGTTCTGAAGATCATGGCCCTTGGTGTGGTGAATCTTGCAATACTGCTTGTTGGTGCCGTCCTACTTGTTGGCGACCGCCACCTCCGCGGCAACCTCCTTGCCGGAGTCACCAGCTTTGGCTTCCTTGGCGCCGCCACCGTTGCCGGACTGCTCAACAACTAGCACTTCTTTGCCTTTCCTCCTCCTGTTGTTCCGCCGCCGGTTTCTTCTTGCCGGGGCGGCATCTTCGCTGTCAGATCCTCCTGCTCCTATATTTTCTCCGGGGAGTCTCCTCCCTTCCTCAGCACGCGCGCACTTGTCGGCCAGTGCATATAACTCACTGACGTCCCTGATCTTGCACATCGCCATTTCCTCCCGCATCCTGCGGTTCCGCACGTTCTGATGGAACACACTGATCACCGCGGCAGGGTGGACGTCTGGGATGTTGTGCTGCACGCTACTGAATCTCTGAATGTACTTGCGCAGGGGCTCTCCTTCCTTCTGGGCGAGCAAATGAAGATCACTCTCCTAGCCATGAGGCTTGTGTCCGCCGGTAAAGGCACCGACAAACTGATGGCACAGATCAGCCCAAGAGGATATGGAGTTGTCCGGCAAGTGCATGAGCCAGGATCTGACATTGGGCTTGAGTACCAGCGGGAAGTAGTTGGCAAGGATCTTGTCATCTCGTCCCCCGGCAGCTTGCACCGCAATGGTGTAGATGCTGAGGAACTCTGACGGATGCGTCTTGCCGTCGTACTTCTCCGGTACGTCTAGCTTGAAGTTCTTTGTACTGGGCCACTGGACTTGCCACAGCTCACGGGTGAACGCAGGACAACCTACCGCATATGGCAGATCGCCTGGTTCCCCTGGCGCATACGCGTCAACAGAGGGCCCAACGCACTTGCCGGATTGACGTCGCGCTTCTCTTCAGCGCTCGATGCGGGTTCGAGCGTCTTCTTGTTGTCGATCATGAAGAACTTGGCGTTGATCACGACGAGCTCGTGGATCCGACGATGCAGTGGAGTCGCTGTCGAGGTGGATCCAACGAGTCGGCGATCTTGGCCTTCGGGGCGGTGATTGCATGGTAGTTGCACCTCCGCCCGTTTCGTCGCCACCGGCTCGCGTCCGGCGGTCCTGCGGTGGCGGCGACGCGCTCGGCCGCCATGGAGTGTCGCCGTTGGCGTAGCCGATGAGACTCTAAATGGTGGCCCTCCATTCGTCGATCTTGTCTGACGTCGGAGGGTAATCTAGGAGAAGCTGGGCTCGCGCCAAAGCTTCTGCTGGGGTAGTGGGTGGCAGTGGCGGACGGCGCGAGGAGCGGGACGTGCTCGAACTTCTAACTATGTTAGAAGGAGCAGTATCCCGTCCAGGCGACCGCGCCCCGCTCGTGCCAGCACGCTGGCGTTCATGCTGGTCTTGAGCGGCCCGAGATCCACCAGCTTGGCCTTGGTCTAACATGCGCATGGTGCTGCGAGCGCCATGGTGCTGTTGATCTTGCGCCTCCTGAGAGTGGCGCGGAACATGTACAGTCGCCGAGGTTTGTGCAGCCTTGTCCTTGGACTTGGCAGGACTGTGAGCACCCTCATCGACGGCTGTTCTTCCGCCGGCGTCCACTCCACCACCCGTTTGCTCCAACGGTGGCGGAAATGACGTGGACAGAGCGGCTGCCGCCGAAGTCTTCTTCTTCGGTGGCATGTTGATGAAGGGAATAAAGATCTAGCTCGTGTGAACACCGGATCAGGTTCACACAATCTCGACGCCCCCTACCTGGCGCGCCAAAGATGTCGGGGAAACTGATCCTCGAACACCTATGGGGCCGGCGGACCGGGCCCCTTTCGGTTCGGCGGGGGGCGGAGATCGCACGAAGAGCAAACCAAGGCGAGGCACACGAGCAGTTTACCCAGCTTCAGAGCTCTCCGGAGAGATAACACTCCTACTGCTGCTTGTCTGGTTGTATTATCTGGTGATCTTGCTCTCCAAAGCGAGAGTGTGATGTTCTCTGGGCTACGGATGGATCGAAGCAAACTGTCTGAGGCCTCGAACCTATGAGCCGAACCTCCTCTCAGTTGCGCATGGGCCTCCTTTTATAGGCTAAAGGGGTCACCGACAGGTGGCAACGCAGAGGAGGGTAAAAACGTAAAAAGCGAGGTAGTTGATACAGTTGCTTGCACAGTGCACCCTACCTAACCCTGACGGCAGGGGACAAGGGCATTAAATGCCCGTCTGAGTCGCCCGAACAGTGCAGAAAAGGACCGTTAGGGGCGCCACCGTTCGCCACGATGGCGATCTTGTCAGCTTCGCATGCCACTGCGCACCGCTGGCTGCACAGCCTCCCGCCACGCACGTCCGGAGAGGCCCCCAGAGCGACACGTTGGTGGATGCGCTGGAGCGTGGACGCAGAGTGGCCGCCTGCCGCGGCAAGCGTCTTGCCGCTGTTGTTATCTTGTCGGGTCCGGAAGCTTGTCGCTCACCGGGCTTCGAGGTACCTTGGTTTGTCTTCCCGGCAAGCTCCTCTTGCCGGGGCCTTGTTGCCTTGCCGGAGCGCGTGGCGCGTCGCGGCAAGTTCATTGGAGCGCCTTGGTTGGCCTTCTCAGCAAGCTCCTCTTGCCGGGGTCTTGTCCGCCGTGCGCCAAACTCCAATAGTGCGCGGCAATGACTGGAGCAACATGGCCCCGGAAGACGAGAGGCTGAAAATCGCCATCACTAGGATTCTTCGCCTTAGGCTTGCCGGGCTCACCGTAGGTGCTGTCAGGGCAGATTTCCTCTGCCGCTGCATTGCCCCCCTGCAGGAGAGGACGAGGCCCGCCTGGGAATTCAAGAATTCGGCGGACATCATGAGGCTGCGGCCGGGCCTGAACTATAACTTCACTGTCTTGGAGTTGGACGCAATGCTCTTGGAATTATTCAAACGCGACCCCCAGCACCCATTCACACTGCCGAGGGGCGTAGTTCCTTTGTGCAATAACTCTTCGCTTGATCGGATCCGCGCCATGATGCCGTTGTGCGATTCACACGGCATCGTCCCCACTTGGCAAGAGCCTGCCGACGACGTTGTGCGAGCGTTCTTCGACACCTTGGAGGAGTTGACGGTCCGCGCTGATGAGCAGAAGAGCCTCACTCGTGACACCACCGACGAGGAGCTGCAGCTTATCGCTACCAGGGCGGAAGAGGCTGCGGCCGCAGCTGCTGCGGGTGTGTTTGGGTTCACTGTGGAGGAGGCGGAGGCTGCAGAGGCGGCAAACCTTGCCGAACACGCGGAGTTCATGGGCGAGGAAGAGCCTGCCGGTTCTGAAGCCGAGTCGAGCGAGGCCGGCGAGGAGGAGGCTGAACCTTCAGAGAGCTTGCCGCAGGCGGAGTTCCCGGCCCCGCCAAGGAGGCGCCTTCGCAGGGCCGGGGACGCCGCAGGGCGGCAGCCGGCTCCACAGCCACCGAGCCGCGCGACGCGCTCTACCGCGGCAAGCAATGTTGCCGCAGGAGCGCCTCACGCAACAGCGGCAACTGGAGCGGGACCTTCTCGGGCCACCGCAGCCGCCCCCGCCAAGCGGGCAAGGGATCCTACTCCTTCACCTCGCCGCACCGAAGGAGGGCCGGACTCCGATCTTTCCGCGCTCAGCTCCGATGAGGAGGAAGAAGAGTGAGTTTCTTTGGCGCCCTTATAATCCTTCAACCTTGCTGTTTATATCTTGTATCTGACTTGCTCCAATCTGGACTCTTTTTCTTTTCAGAACACTGGACCAGAGAGCGGCGAAGAGGGCCAAGGCTGCGGTGATCGTCATCGAGGATCCAACACCACTCCGCTCTCCACTCCTCCCACTTACTGCGAAGCTCACCCTCCAAGTACGCCTCTTTCATGTCGACTCTCGAGACCCAGGCAATCCCTCCGGCAAGCGGCTCTCCTCTCTCTACCCGAGGTATGAAGAAGTGGCGGAAAAGGGCTACACTAGGGTGGACTCCGACAAAGTTTTCGCACAAGTGTGCGAAAACTGCCATGGTCAAGACAGCATTGGGGGTGAAGTCAAGGAGGCGGAAGCCATACGTGTTCATAATGTCACAAAAGAATTCCGAGAAGGGCGGGCAGAGCCCGTAGTAGAAGAATAGCGGGAAGAACGGGTACCCATTTGGAGCCGACTCCGAGGCAGCGGCCGGGAGTACCCTCGTGCGCGGATGCGCACGCGTCTCCGTCGCCCAAAAGAGGTAAAAGTACTCCCTCAGCTCCTACACGCCGAGCTGGGGGGTGAAGATCGCCCGCTCCTTCAGCAGCGCCGCGAGCCGCTGCGCCTCGGCCGACTTCACGCCCTTTCCCTTGTCGCCTTTCGGGGCCATGGCGGAGGTGGTGGAGAAGGTCGACGGCGTGGTGATGCTGGTGGCAATGGGGGGGGGAGTGCTGCTCTCTCGGCTTCGAGAAGAAGAGGGGAGCGGCGGAGTTTGTGAAGAAGGAGTAGCAGCAAGCAGCGAGGGGGAACGAACTGCCCCTGTTTCCTCTGCTTATAAAGAGGGACGAGGCGGACGTTTCGGCCTTCCGCTTAAACAGCCACCCACGATCTCTCCCACGATGCCGCAATCAACGCGTGCCGTTATGGGAGAGTGCGGTGGATACGGAACAAGATTTGGCGTGGCCCAGCACGCGTGTGCCCGTGCCCTGTCTTGGGCCTAGCCCAACAGCGCTCGACACCGTGTCTGGCCCAGGCCCGGGGGCTCTTGTCGGTGTACTAGATTAGGGGTACCCTAGTACCCCGAACTTGTGCACGGGCAGTTGCAGCACCCCGTGGCAAAGGCTTGCCGGGTGATCGCCCAGATCCCCCAAGGTTCCCCTAGAGCCATCCAAGAACAAAGTATTTAAGCTAAGGAGACAAGACCCCGGCAAGAGGAGCTTGCCGAGAAGGCCAACCAAGGCGCTCCAATGAACTTGCCGCGACGCGCCACGTGCTCCATTAAGGCAACAAGGCCCCGGCAAGAGGAGCTTGCCGGGAAGACAAACCAAGGTACCTCGAAGCCCGGTGAGCGACAAGCTTCCGGACCCGACAAGATAACAACAGCGGCAAGACGCTTGCCGCGGCAGGCGGCCACTCTGTGTCCACGCTCCAGCGCATCCACCAACGTGTTGCTCTGGGGGCCTCTCCGGACGTGCGTGGCGGGAGGCTGTGCAGCCAGCGGTGCGCAGTGGCATGCGAAGCTGACAAGATCGCCATTGTGGCGAACGGTGGCGCCCCTAACGGTCCTTTTCTGCACTGTTCGGGCGACTCAGACGGGCATTTAATGCCCTTGTCCCCTGCCGTCAGGGTTAGGTAGGGTGCACTGTGCAAGCAACTGTATCAACTACCTCGCTTTTTATGTTTTTACCCTCCTCTGTGTTGCCACCTGTCGGTGACCCCTTTAGCGTATAAAAGGAGGCCCATGCGCAATGTAGAGGAGGTTCGGCTCATAGGTTCGAGGCCTCAGACAGTTTGCTTCGATCCATCCGTAGCCCAGAGAACATCACACTCTCGCTTTGGAGAGCAAGATCACCAGATAATACAACCAGACAAGCAGCAGTAGGAGTGTTATCTCTCCGAAGAGCAACGAAGCTGGGTAAACTGCTCGTGTGCCTCGCCTCGATCTGCTCTTCGTGCGATCTCCGCCCCCCGCCGAACCGAAAGGGGCCCGGTCCGCCGGCCCCATAGTTGTTCGAGGATCAGTTTCCCCGACATCTTAGTACCCCGAACTTGTGCACGGGCAGTTGCAGCACGCCGCGGCAAAGGCTTGCCGGGTGATCGCCCAGATCCCCCAAGGTTCCCCTCGAGCCATCCAAGAACAAAGTATTTAAGCTAAGGAGACAAGACCCCGGCAAGAGGAGCTTGCCGAGAAGGCCAACCAAGGCGCTCCATTGAACTTGCCGCGACGCGCCATGCGCTCCGGCAAGGCAACAAGGCCCCGGCAAGAGGAGCTTGCCGGGAAGACAAACCAAGGTACCTCGAAGCCCGGTGAGCGACAAGCTTCCGGACCCGACAAGATAACAACAACGGCAAGACGCTTGCCGCGGCAGGCGGCCACTCTGCGTCCACGCTCCAGCGCATCCACCAACGTGTCGCTCTGGGGGCCTCTCCGGACGTGCGTGGCGGGAGGCTGTGCAGCCAGCGGTGCGCAGTGGCATGCGAAGCTGACAAGATCGCCATCGTGGCGAACGGTGGCGCCCCTAACGGTCCTTTTCTGCACTGTTCGGGCGACTCAGACGGGCATTTAATGCCCTTGTCCCCTGCCGTCAGGGTTAGGTAGGGTGCACTGTGCAAGCAACTGTATCAACTACCTCGCTTTTTACGTTTTTACCCTCCTCTGCGTTGCCACCTGTCGGTGACCCCTTTAGTGTATAAAAGGAGGCCCATGCGCAACGTAGAGGAGGTTCGGCTCATAGGTTCGAGGCCTCAGACAGTTTGCTTCGATCCATCCGTAGCCCAGAGAACATCACACTCTCGCTTTGGAGAGCAAGATCACCAGATAATACAACCAGACAAGCAGCAGTAGGAGTGTTATCTCTCCGGAGAGCTCCGAAGCTGGGTAAACTGCTCGTGTGCCTCTCCTCGATCTGCTCTTCGTGCGATCTCCGCCCCCCGCCGAACCGAAAGGGGCCCGGTCCGCCGGCCCCATAGGTGTTCGAGGATCAGTTTCCCCGACATCTAAGAGCCTCCAAGAGATGCTGCGGTGCGTCCTTGTGAGTGGCCTTCTGAAAATTTTATGGATCGAGCGGGAATTAAAGAAGAATTTAACGCATATTTGCGTAATGCCGGTCTTGAGGGCTTTGAGGCAGACAAATGCCCCCAGTATCATGATCTCACAAGCTCTTTTGTGAGAAGGTTTGAGTATTCATCTTCGCGTAATTCTCCTTCAGTCATGTTTGATCTTTATGACAAATCTTATACCATGGACTTAGAGGATTTCACCTTTGCTTGCAAACTTCCACAATGGGGTAGTGTTAGGGATCCCCCTAAATCTGAATTTAGAAACTTTCTTGCTAGTATAACTGTAGGGTAATCTAGAGATATAACGCAAGCTACCATAGGGATCATTCACTTTCCTGCTATACATTATTTTGCTCTCTTCATAGGTAGGTGCATAAATGCTAAGGATGAAGCATGTCACATGTGTGTCCCTGACCTAAGCATTCTCAGGAGTGCTGTGTCAGGAGACCAATCTTATCATATGGTAACCATTGTAGCTCGAAGGTTGCATCATAATAGATATAATGGAGATTTCTTTGGAAGAATTTATGCAACCCGCTTAGCTAAATTTCTTGAGATAGACGTTCGTGAAGGAGACATGGAGTTGCCTCCTGCTTATTTAGATTTTGATTCTACGGTTTCTCACCATTTTGTCGAGAGGAACGAATCACCTCTCCAGTACCAACTAATCTTTGACAGACGCCATGCTGTCCATATTACTCTCCCTGCTCCTGCTTTCTTTGATTATCAGGCAAGAGGAGGATATACTATTACCAGAGAGGAGGAAGATGAGTACGAGAGGAGAGCGGAGGCCGCTCGTCGCCACACTGCAGCTCAGGAGGCGATAGCCGCTACATCACAATACGACCCCAACAACTATTATTATGGATATCAGCCAGGCCAGCCGTGGCCATAGACCAACTTAGGCCAAAAGCCTAAGCTTGCGGGAGTACGTATTTCTCACCAACATTACATTTATGTTCACACACACTCATTGCTAGATTTCGGTGCTCATACTTTTTCATTGTATCATCCATGCTAGTTTATTTTCCTTTTTTATGCTTTCTTCTTGTGTGTTTAATAAACCTTAAGAAAAAACCAAAAAATTAGTTGTAGCTTTTAATTAATTTAATTTCCATGCTCGTAGTAGTAATTAAAAAAGAAAACCCAAAAATATTTCATGTTCTTCTTTTGCTTGTTGGGAGCTTTCCCGTGTAAATAGTTTTATTTCTTTTCTTTCTTTGGGGTCGATAGGAGAAGACCATAATTAAATTGTTGAAATGGCTCTTATATGCATTATTGTTTATCTGACAAAAGAGCCCATATTGCCTTGTCTTCTCCTGTTTATTGAATGCTCGCAGATTCCATCTTAGTCCAATGCACGCACACTCTTATTATTATTCGCATCATTCGGTCGTGCAAGTGAAAGGCAATTATGATGATATATGATGGACTGACTAAGATGAGAAAAGCTGGTACGAACTCGACCTCTTTTGTTTTTGTAAATATGATGAGTTCATTGTTCTTGATTCAGCTTGTTATGAATAAACATGTTTGCAATGACAATTAGAGATCATAGTTGCTTGTGCCATGCTTGCTTAGCTATGAGTTATAATGGTTTACCTTGCGTGCCAACATGCTATTGAGATGGTTATGATGTGGTATGATGGGGTGGTATCCTCCTTTGAATGATTTAAGTGACTTGACTTGGCACATGTTCACGCATGTAGTTGAAACAAATCAACATAGCCTTCACAATATTTATGTTCATGGTGGATTATATCCTACTCATGCTTGCATCAAATGTTTATTAATTTTAATGCATGTACATGGCTGTTGTCGCTCTCTAGCTGGTCGCTTCCCAGTATTTTGCTAGCCTTCACCTGTACTAAGCGGGAATATTGCTTGTGCATCCAATCCCTTTAAACGCCAAAGTTATTCCAGATGAGTCCACTATACCTTCCTATATGCGGTATCTACCTGCCGTTCCAAGTAAATTTGTATGTGCCAAACTCTAAACCTTCAAATAATCATCATGTTTTGTATGCTCTAATAGCTCATGTATCAACTAGGGCTGCCTGTATCTTCGATGCTAGGCAGGTTATTCTCAAGAGGAGTGGACTCCGCTCCTCACTCACGAGAAAATGGCTGGTCACTGGGATGCCCAGTCCCATGCTTTATGCAAACTAAATCAAAAATAATTGCAAAACAAAACTCCCCCTGGGACCTGATGTATGTTGGAGGCACTCGTTGTTTCGAGCAAGCCATGGATTGATGCTTGTTGGTGGAGGGGGAGTATAAACTTTACCATTCTGTTTGGGAACCGCCTATAATGTGTGTAGCATGGAAGATATCGCCATCTCTTGGTTGTTATGTTGACAATGAAAGTAAATATTATTCATCTCTATTTCAAAACCGAGCTCTGGCACCTCTACAAATCCCTGCTTCCCTCTGCGAAGGGCCTATCCATTTACTTTTATGTTGAGTCATCACCCTCTTATTAAAAGCACTAGCTGGAGAGCGCAGCTGTCATTTGCATTCATCACTGTTAATTTATATTGGGTGTGACTATGATTGGATCTCTTTTACCATGAATTACAATGTCTAGTCAGTCCTTGATCTTTAAAGGTGCTCTACATTTATGTTTTGCGGTCTCAGAAAGGGCTAGCGAGATACCATCTTGTTATATCATATTATGATTGTTTTGAGAAAGTGTTGTCATCCGAGATTTATTATTATGGCTTGCTAGTTGATTATGCTATTGATATGGGTAATCATGAGACCTGAGAATTATTGCAAATATGGTTAGTTATAATCTTTGCTGAAAACTTGAATGCTAGCTTGACATATTTATAATAACAAGAGCAAACAGAGTTTGTAAAAGTTTTTCTTTATTTCTTTCAGTTTGTCAACTGAATTGGTTGAGGACAAGCAAGGGTTTAAGCTTGGGGGAGTTGAGACGTCTCCGTCGTATCTACTTTTCCAAACACTTTTGCCCTTGTTTTGGACTCTAACTTGTATGATTTGAATGGAACTAACTCGGACTGACGCTGTTTTCAGCAGAATTGCCATGATGTTGTTTTATGTGCAGAAAACAAAAGTTCTCAGAATGACCTGAAACTCCACGGAATATCTTATAATAAATAATAAAAAATCCTCGCCAAAGATGAAGACCAGGGGGCCCACACCCTTTCCACGAGGGTGGGGGGTGCGCCCCTACCTCATGGCCCCCCTGGAGACCTCCCGACTCCAACTCCAACTCTATATATCTGCTTTCGGGGAGAAAAAATAGGAGACAAGAATTCATCATGTTTTACGATACGGAGCCGCCGCCAAGCCCTAAAACCTCTCGGGAGGGCTAATCTGGAGTCCGTTCGGGGCTCCGGAGAGGGGGATTCGTCGCCGTCGTCATCATCAACCATCCTCCATCACCAATTTCATGATGCTCACCGCTGTGCGTGAGTAATTCCATCATAGACTTGCTGGATGGTGATGGGTTGGATGAGATTTATCATGTAATCGAGTTAGTTTTGTTAGGGTTTGATCCCTAGTATCCACTATGTTCTGAGATTGATGTTGCTATGACTTTGCTATGCTTAATGCTTGTCACTAGGGCCCGAGTGCCATGATTTCAGATCTGAACCTATTATGTTTCATCAATATATGATAGTTCTTGATCCTATCTTGCAAGTCTATAGTCACCTATTATGTGTTATGATCTGTTAACCCCGAAGTGACAATAATCAGGATACTTACCGGTGATGACCGTAGTTTGAGGAGTTCATGTATTCACTATGTGCTAATGCTTTGTTCCGGTTCTCTATTAAAAGGAGGCCTTAATATCCCTTAGTTTCCATTAGGACCCCGCTGCGACGGGAGGGTAGGACAAAAGATGTCATGCAAGTTCTTTTCCATAAGCACGTATGACTATATTCGGAATACATGCCTACATTACATTGACGAATTGGAGCTAGTTCTGTGTCACCCTATGTTATGACTGTTACATGACGAACCACATCCGGCATAATTATCCATCATTGATCTGATGCCTACGAGCTTTCCATATACTGGTTTACGCTTATTTACTTTCCCGTTGCTATTGTTACAATCACTACAAAATACCAAAAACATTACTTTGCTTTCGTTACTCTTTTGTTACCGTTACCATCACTATCATATTACTTTGCTACTAAACACTTTGTTGCAGATACTAAGTTTCCAGGTGTGGTTGAATTGCCAACTCAGCTGCTAATACTTGAGAATATTCTTTGGCTCCCCTTGTGCCGAATCAATAAATTTGGGTTGAATACTCTACCCTCGAAAGCTGTTGCGATCCCCTATACTTGTGGGTCATCAATGCGTTGAAGTATGTGCCACGTACCGCGATCAAATCTCAAGCACTGGTTGATTTCATTAATGACTGGACAGAGATGCAGATGCCAGAAGAGAAACCAGACAACACGTATTGGACTATTCATTTTGATGGGTCTAGACAGTTGGAAGGCTCGGGGGCTGGAGTTGTGCTAACTTCTCCGCGAGGTGACAAATTTTGTTATGTGTTACGGTTGATGTTTCCTTGCACTAACAACGCAGAAGAGTATGAAGCCTTGCTCCATGGTCTTCGAGTGGCAAAAGAGATGAGTTTGAGCCGGGTCAGATGTCTTGGCAATTCAGATCTAGTGGCTCAAAAGGTGTCAGGCAAGTGGGATTCCAAGGACCCTCTCATGGCGGCTTATGGCCGGGAGGTTGATGCTGTTGCGGGGCATTTTAAAGGTTATCAGGTGGAGCACATTGACCGTCGAAAGAACGAAGCGGCTGATGCTTTAAGCCGGTTGGGGTCTCAGCGTAAGCCGGTACCACCTAACACCTTTTTGGATGTCTTACATAACCCGTCTGTCAAGTTGCCCACATAGGAAGATTTAGCTGTTCCTGACCCGGAGGCGCAGTTAGTGGCGGCTCTTCAAGTCATCCCAGATTGGACAGTACCGTTCTTGGCTTACATGACCTGGGGAGAGTTGCCAGTGGATGAGACCCTAGCTCGACAGATAACCCGGCGGTCTAAGTCAATGACGATTTCGGATGGAGAATTATACCATCGCAGTGTTTCTAGAGCATTTCAGCGGTGTGTTTCCCCCGAAGAAGGTCAAGAAATACTTCATGAGATCCATGAAGGCCATTGTGGTCATCACGCCAGCTCAAAATCTCTGGTGGCCAAGGCTTTTCGTCACGGTTTTTACTGGTTGACGGCTCACACTGATGCAGAAGATCTGGTCAGTAGATGTGATGGATGTCAAAAGTTTGCACGACGGGCGCATGTGCCGGCTCAGGAGCTCCGGAGGATTCTAATCACTTGGCCGTTTGCGGTCTGGGGGCTTGACATGGTGGGACCTTTCAAAAGTTCTAAGGATAAAAAGACACATCTGTTGGTGGCAGTTGATAAATTCACTAAGTGGGTTGAAGTGGAGCCAGTGAGTAAGTGTGACGCGGCCACGACGGTTCAGTTCATGAAAAAGGTGATCTTCCGTTTTGGTTTTCCACACAGTATTATCACTGACAATGGCACTAACCTATCCCAACGGGCTATGGAGGAGTTTTGTCAACGTGAACACATCCGGCTTGATGTTTCTTCTGTAGCTCATCCTCAATCCAATGGTCAAGCTGAGAGAGCCAATTGGGAAATTTTGAAAGGTATAAAACCCCGGTTATGGTTCCCTTATAGCGAACGCCGGGTTGTTGGGTAGAGGAATTACCCTCGGTGTTGTGGAGTATCAACACCACACCTAACAGGTCAACAGGTTACACACCCTTCTTCATGGTTTATGGAGCAGAAGCAGTATTGCCTAGTGACATCCGTCATGACTCACCCCGCGTGGCGGCTTATGTTGAAGCTAATAATGAGCAAGCCAGACAGGATGCACTTGACTTGTTGGATGAAGAAAGAGACTTAGCAGCGGCCCGGTCAGCAATTTATCAATAGGACCTGCGCCGTTATCACAGCCGCCGGGTTAAGTCCAGGACTTTTCAGGAAGGTGACTTGGTGCTCCGGCTCATCCAGGATCTGTCAGATGCACACAAGTTATCCCCACCTTGGGAAGAACCCTTTTTGGTCAGTAAGAACTTAAACAACGGGTCATATTACCTCATTGATGTTTGAGAGCACAAAGACTCACGTAAGTCGGAGGAGGAGACCCGCCGGCTGTGGAACATTGCTCAACTTTGGCCATACTACACCTGAGCCACCGGCTCTCAGCATGTACATACTTTGACATTGTATATACCATGATAAGTAATAAAGTAAGACCATCGGTCTCTTTTCCTTTCAAAGAATATGCATCTTTGTTATTTCTTATTTTCAAATAACTATTAAGGAGCTGATCATATTTGAATCCAGCTTAACCTTCTTTGGTTCGGCTTATGATCGTATCTGAATCTAGCTGCAAATCTGATGGTCACTTGGGGGCTTCCTGTTCAAACATAGGTCGTATTCGAACTAAAGAGAACATAACTGTCGTAACCCTCTTGATCGGCTCAAGGCCAAACTCACTTGGGGGCTTCTTGGTCGTATCCGAATCACAGCTTAACCCCTTTTGAGTCCGACTTGGATCGTATTCGAATCAGGGTCTTTAGAAACCTCTCAAGGTCATTTGGGGGCTTCTTGTTCAAACATAGGTCATATTCGAACCAAAGAGAACATAGCTGTCGGTACCCTCTTGATCGGCGCAACGCCAAAACCACTGGGGGCTATATGGTCGTATTCGAACCTTAGCTTAACCCCTTTGGTCCGGTTTACTGATCGTATTCAAATCAGAAGCCCCCAACCTTTTGAATACAAGGTTAAATTATAATTATTATCTATTGTTTGCCTTTTTAGTTTTTTGTTGTCTCAATATTACAAATAATTAGCCTGGTCTTCTTCACCGGCTCAACTATTTGACAACACAGCTACCAAGGTACAATGATCACTGTGTATTCAAAAGCATTGACTTCTCATAAAAGTTTGAATTATCAATTTCATCACCCGGGTTATTCAAGCCGGCGGTCTAAGGATCAAAAGGTACAAGGTATGGTTATTACTTATATGCAATTACCTGCTGCATTAACTAAAAGAGTTAGTCTCAGCCCTTGTCCTTTGTTTATATCTGTTTCTGGTTCTTATTGTGATAAACATATTGGCTATAAACCGGGTGTTTTAACCCGTTTGGTTCTAAGCCGCCAAACCAGTCTTTCCTTTGTATCTACAGGAACAAAATTCAAATGTTGCAGAAACAAACATTAAATACAATGCATACATCGGCATCAGGAAGCACATAATCACATAGAAGTGTTTTATGCGCGATGGCATAAGCAAAGCATACAGTGTTTTCACAGCTAAGCTATTACAAGACTTTATAAGCCTACGAAGATGATCATTGTTCCTCCCTCGCCGGTTCACCACCTTCTGTTGGCTGGAAGTTGGCTTTTGACCAATCAAAACCATTCACGGCGACAAATTCGGCTTCATCGTCGATCAGGCCGAACGGGTCAACTTCCGGGGCAAATGTATCTTCTCTTACCGGTGGAATCAAATCTGTTACCTTGTATGAGGGAGTGGCCATCTTCTTATTCTCACTATCAAAACCCGGCTGATATTTGTCAATATTGGTATCATCTCCAAGGGTAGTTGCCTAAGGCCGGACTCCACGCACGCAAGCCATGAAGTCATCCTGCTCAAAGGGCGATCCGTCTTCCTTCACGGTGGGATAGCCTATGGCCACATCTGTCGGGTCTAGGTCTGGCACCCAAGCCTTGGAGTGGCTCAGGGCAGTCAAAGCCCCGGCTCGTGCACAGGAACGTTTCACTTCTTGAAACCTAGCAGGCAGGATTGACAGTTTCTTCAGGACGTCGCTGAGCCAGTTGGGTCCTTGATTGGCAGGAGAGATGGCGGCAAGAGCCCACTGTGCGCCAATATACAATTGTTCTACCAAAGTATACACTGCCTTCAGTTTAACCAAAGGATCTTGGCTCAGATTTTTGCTTTGAGGGCCTGCACATATTTTATACATAAAGTCAACTGGCGGCTTATACTCTAGATCAGCAAAAAACACATAAAGTTAAAGTCGGACGACTTACCAAAGATGGCAGCCACCATTTGAGACACCTGGCCCTTTAACCCGTTCAGCTCGGTTGAAATCTCTTCAAAGGCGTTTTCGGCTTTCTCAGCACGTTGGGTCAGAAGCATTTTTTCCTCTTCCCAAGTTTTCTTCTTGGCAGTGAAGCTGGTCTTCAAATTTTCCATCGCAGAGAGACTAATTTGTAGTTTGGAGTTAGCAGATTTGATTTCTGCCTCCTGACTCACTAGCCGGGTCTTCGCATCAGTCAATTGCGAGTTCAATTCAGATAAGGCATTCTGCAAAACATTCAGATGAGTCCAGATTTTGTTTTCAAGTTCAAAAATCAAGATTCAAGTCTCAAGTACTTTACAAAAAACCACTTGACACTTGGGGGCTAATGTATGTCAAATCAAATTTTTATGACTCTAAAGACATACTTTAAGTCCCAAGCACCTTACAAAATAACAGCACTTGGCACTTGGGGGCTAATGTATGCGGTTCAGCAAGTTTCTCAAGGTTAAGCCGGAGTATTTAGTCCTTTGAATACGGTATCAAACAATTTAAAGTACTGGCTCATTTATGATCAAAATGAACCGGCCCTTGGGGACTACAGGTGAAGCTTTCTTCTATTGAATTCAAGAACAATTTCAAAAGTAAAGGTCTCGGCCTATATTTTAAAGTCTACAGATCATTCCGGTTTCTCTCATAATCCGAAGACTTGGGGGCTGAAGGAATATAGATAAGCCGGAAGAACGTACCTCGTATTTTAACTGCAGCTGTTTGACCATTTCAATTTTAGAGTCGCGACTGGAGTGTACATGGCTGAGATAGCCGGATAAAATATCATTGGCATTTAGATGGTCATAGTTGGCAACGTCAAAGCGAACTTTCTGCCTCTCCAATGCCTCTTGTTTTGTAGTACACCGAGCCAGCACGGTTGGGTTCCCTGGTTCAATAAAGCGGCTCCCGGTGATCTGAACGTCTTGCGCGGACGATGATGGCGGGTTGGCTGAGCTTGATGGTCGAGTAGCAGAAGGGTTCACAGTGGTCTCATCAAACGATGGCTCAGGAGGATTTGCTTCTATATCAATAGGCGGGTCTGCTGGAGCGTCGGTTAATGGAGAAGGTGGCCTGGCTGGGTCAGATGTAAGCACTGGCGGATCTTCCACCAGTTTAGATACCTTTGCTTTCTTGGATTTAGCTTGGCCACTAAGAAAAATGTTGCAGGATTGTCAGTATAAAGATACAATTTGAACAAACCGGAAAACATGAGGATTTTTTCATTACCCAGGGGCAGTCTTGAAGGCCGGAAATTGCGTTTGCGATGAGTCGCCAGAAGAGCAAGACACCTCCTGAAAGGATAAAATAGAGTTAAAAGTAATACAAGGGGGAGGATCCATTAAAAAAAGTTAAAGACAGAAAGAAGTAAACCTCATTCGGACGCTTCTGAGGAGTTTATTGAAGAACGACAGCCGGCTCATCTTCAGTCCAAGCTTGACGGCGGCTTTCATGTTGCTGCTTTTTCAAACGAAAGTTGGGATCCAAGTGAGCGGGTTAGAAAACCTTACTTTACGGATCACTCGTCGAACTTTTGTCTTGGCAAGGGCTCTGAGTCGGAGGAAATTATAGTTATCTCTGCTTCCACAGCTTGACTGGCCCCAGTGTCTTCCTGGTAATGATCAGTGTCAATAAGATTGTTAAAAAATTTGCCAAGGGAATCAAGGGCTACCTCCGAGTCAGATGTATCATCAAGCTTCATCAAATCTTCAGCAGTGCTCTTCTTCTTCTTTTTCGTCCTCCAGGCCGTTTTCTTGGTGTTTATGGCGGCGGCTTTCACTTTCTTGGCGGCCCCATGGTCATACTTAACTTTCCAGAAGTCAGAGTTGGCCTGTAGATAGGTAAAAACAAGATAAAGAGTCAGGCAAGTATTAAAACAATACGGCTGGGAAAATACAAAAGAGAGCAATAACGACATCCTTACTTCTGGCACCGGGTTAAGCTGGCAGAAGGGGTTTAACCCGACGACACTGCAGTCTTCGTATTTCCCGTTCACCAGAAGAGTTAACATTGCGAGAATATATTCTTCTGTCAATTGAACAGGGCTGTGACGAAGAGAGTCATCCGGGCCTCCTCCATACTCATACATCAGCTTTGACCGGCGGCTCAACGGGATGACCGGCCATGAGATCCAGTAGCGGGTCAGATCAACTCCAGTTAACCCATTCCCCAACAGAGCATTGATCCTTTTAATAGACGGTATCAGCCTCTTGCGTTCAGCGGTGGTAAGCTTATGAGGAAGCACGAACTTGGAGTCAAGACGATCAGGGCGATAACCCGACAGCGGCTTCTCGTCTGCTGGTGAAGTGTCCTGGCAGTAGAACCAAGTCTGGTTCCAGTCCTTTGGGTGACTTGGTAAGACAATAAGGGGGGAAATGGCACCCTGCCGACGCTGAATTGATATGCCTCCAAGCTCTAAGCTAAGGCCGTTGGTGCACTCATTCTGCCGGTTCAGATAAAAGTATTCTCTAAACAACTCCAGGGCCGGCTCTTGTTGAAGATATACTTCACAGAGTACTTGGAAGTTACAGATTTTAGATATGGAATTAAGCCCGATATCTTGAGGATGGAGCTTGAAAAAGTGGAGGACCTCTCTGAAGAACTTTGAGCCGGGCGGTGAGAAGCCACGGTTCATATGGTCAGTGAAAACGATCACCTCACTGTCTCTTGGATTGGGCCATTCTTCTTCCGGGTCAGGGGCATGGTAAGACATGACGGTTTTTGCTGGCAGAAATCCTATGGTGAAGAACTCTTTTAAACGTTCCTCAGTTATGGTTGAGGGAACCCAGTTACAGATGGTTGGTGTTTTGGACGGCATGATGTGCAAAGAACTGAAAAGAAAAACAACATGCCGGTTCAGTTTAATGGTGAGATTGACAGTTAGGTGATGAAGATGCAAACAAGTAATGGCGGCTTAGTTAAGGGCTAATGACATATAAGGAAAATTAAACCAGCATGATAAGCCGCCATGACTACAGACATTTGAAAAGGCAAATTCAGCTAAGTATTGAGACAAACAAGTTTCCTACATTGCTTGGTATTATTCCAGATCAAATGGTTATTCAAAATGAAAACAATTCTAGACCTAAAAAGTTCAGTACAAAGGAGTCAGTAAGTTCTGAAGCAGCCTTTTTATCAGAGAAAGGGATCTCTGGATCAAGAAGAGGTACAAAAACACTACTGCGCGAGCATATACATAACTTTTTGGATCAGAAAAGGCTGGCGGTGGAAGAACTACGATGAACTATGAAGAACACACAAGAACTTGAAAGCCCTAATGCAGATCTGAGAAACGAAGGAAAGAAAACTTACGGTTGCAGGTCTACTGCGGAGGTCGCAGCGGTTTCTTTGGATCGGTTCAGGTTGATGCAGCGGCCAAAGTCGACGGAGACGGAGATGAGGCGCAGCGGCGGCAGAACTCGAGCAACACGGGGTTTGCGAGAGGAAGAAGACGAAGTGAGAGAGGAAAGTGAGAAGGCCGAGGCGTGCCTATTTATAAGGAAAAGATGCGAACAGACGGGCGTGAAAAATCAAGGGAGAGCCGAATAATGGTTATCTAGCTATACAAGTGCCTTGATTCTCGAGAAACATTAAAGATAAAAGATCCGTTGGAAGATGACGTCATGAAAGTTTTTTGCATTTTCAAGAGATGACGTCACGGCGGGTTACAAGAAAATTTCAACGAAGATAAGAAGATGGATTTTTGTCTAAGTACTGAAGGTTGACAAAGAACAAAGATCAAAGTCAACCTGGGGCCTAATGTTGGGGATATTACTATCGGTTATGACCCGCCCAGGAGGGGCCGGGTCAGCCCCAATGGCGGGTTACACAAGAAGCCTAGTAAACATTCAAGATTGTAGTTTATTAAGTCTTATAGAAGGCCTAAAGGCCTGAAGGCGGTTTAAGGCCTGATATTGTGAACCACCGTATGTAAGGAAAGACTTGTAAAGAAAGGCATGTAAAGGAAGTCACCGAGCCAGACACGATTATGAGCCGGCCGGGACTCTGTAGGCCACCAGGCGTCAACCCATGTATATAAGGGGACGACCCGGTGGCGGCTTAGGGAAAAAACAACAAGTCGATAACCAAGCCGACGAGTTGAGCCTCTTGGTGATCGAAACCCCAGCAATATCAAACCCAACTAGACATAGGCTTTTACCTTCATCGTAAGGGGCCGAACTAGTATAAAACCCTCTCGTGTCCTTTGTCCTGATTAACCCCTTTAAGCTTCGTAGTGCGATGGCCCTACGACTAAGTCCTTGCTCTAGGACATCTGCCGTAACAATTCCACAACACCACCCAGTACTGGGGCAGGAGTTCGGGAGTATTGCCATAACTCGTATAACGGATACTTTTCGAAGGTTGAGGTAAATGATTTCTGAAGATTTCTTGGTTATGTATTGAAGGATGGATACAACTGGATGTAGGATTTGCTAGTTTTGGGTGAGATATTATGCTTCCCCTGTATCCCCAACACCTGATTGCATAACCAGAAAGTTTCAGGAGTTTATAAGTGGGAATTCAAGTAGCTCCTATGATATCTTTCCGACAGATGCATGCTATGAGATTGGGGTTTGTAATGTCTAAATAATTAAGCTACAGTAACCCTCTACTAATGATGGCACATCACCATGATTACTGTTGATAAACTCACGTTGCTTCAATCCCATTCAAATTCAAAATTCAAAATCAAGTCAAACGGCAAAAGTTTTCGAACGTTCAAACTAAAATGTTCACAATGTTCTATAAATTCTCCTGACCTTTGTCAAGTTGAATCCAACTTAAATTGACTCACAAATAATTTCCTAGGATTTCAATAAGTGGTCCAAAGGCTTTTAAATTGGCCTTTTCAATTAAGCAAATCTTCTCAACCTTTACAAATGCCCCGAAAACTTTTGTGCAGCCCTATAATATTGCATAGCATTTTTGTGCATAGTTTGAGCTCCGACAATAATCAATTACTATCTAAACTAAATAGGAAACGCTAGCACTTTTATGAAAAGGGAGAAAAGTCCCCCCCTCTTTTCTCTATGGACCTAAACCTACAGTCCACCCCCTGTCTCATTTTGGAATATTTAAGCATTTTATAAAAGTGTGGTTTCACAACCATTACTGATGCTGGAAACCCCCTTGCCTACAAGGGCCCCGCCTCCCTCTCGCTGGAAACCCTAGGACACTTTCCCCCTCGCCTCTCGCCCTCTCGCTCGATCTCGAGCTCGTCCGCCACTGACATCGTCGCGCCACCGTCGTTGTCGCCCACCGCATCCACCCGGAGCCGCGCCAAGGCGACCAGGGGCTCCACCACGGTCATCTCCGTCGCTTGAGGCCGTCCACTCGAGCCCAGCGCCTCCGTATCAAGCTCGTCGACGCTGTCTTCAACCTCTGCCCCGCCGGACCTCGCCGCTCAATTCGCCGCCTCCGGTGCTCCCCCGACCTCACTGACCTCCCCAGCCGTACCAATGTGAGCCCCTACACCGATTCCCGCTTTCCCACCGTCGAATCCATCGTCGTAGGCCGTTGAATCACCGTGCCCCGAGCTTCGGGCGAGCTCGCGGCCGCCGCGCCCGTGGCCGCACTCTCGCGCGCCTCCGGCTTCCTGGCCTCGCCCCTGCGCTGGCGGCGCGTGTGCCGGCCGCAACCAGGACCTGCCCGCTCGTGCACGTCGCTCCCCGCCCGCGCGCCAGCTGCGCGTGCGCATGCGCCCACGCCCGCGTGCCTGCTGCTGGCGATGCTACTGCGTTCGGCTGCTCCTCACCGCTTGCTGCGCGCGCCGACTGCTTTGCTGCTACTCGTGCCGCCGCTGATGCTACTCCCTGCTACTGCTCCTAATCCCTGCCGCTGCTTCTTCTTACTACTGCCACTGTCGCTAGTTGCTACTGCTACTCTGTTGCCGCTACTCTGCTGAAGTTATGTTGCTGCTGTTGATTGCTACTGTAGATGCTACTAGCCAGCTTTTGTTTTTCTGCAATGACTAACCCTCTAAACTGTCCCTAATCAGTGGTTAAACAACTGTCAAAAAGGCTAAGAAAAATATGAGGAGAATGTATACTTGACAAACTTTATTTTATCCCACTGGACCAAATCCTTTCGACGCATGGATTAAATCCTACAAAAATTAAAAAATGCTATCTTCTATTAACAAAACAACAGAATTGACTCCTAGCATTGTGTGCTGCGTGCTTGTGTGTGTGTGGGGCCGGCTTGGCTAGGGCCCCCGGCCGTGTGTGGCCGGCCCTTGTGTCAATTAGGACTAGTTTAGTTTAGGATTAAAGGTAGTGCTAAGTTAGTCTAATAGCCGGTGACACGTGGTTAAACTCAGTTTTATAAAAAAATGTCTAAGTCAATGATGTATGGGACCCTCCTGCACTGTTCACTTTTGACCAAGTCAACATCAACGTTGACTTTGACTGGCCCCTAGCTGATTATACTCTGTGTACCCATGGCAAATTCCAGTTTTTTTCGAATTAATAGAATTTTAGAAATTGTTTAAAACTTTAATAAATTAATTTAAAATAATCCGTAGCTCGGATGAAAAAGTTTTGTACATGAAAGTTGCTCAGAACGACGAGACGAATCGGAATACGCGCTCCGTTCATCCGCCACACATCCCTAACATAGTGAACATGCAACTTTCCCCTCCGTTTCATTTGTCCGAAAAATGCCAAACTTCGGGAAAGCATTCCCGGATGTTCTTCCCCTTCGCCGGTATCGTGCAGCACCATGTTAGATCACATCTAGCTCTGCCTGTTGTCCTGTTATGCACTTGCTTGCTATGTATTTATTGTTTCTTTCCCCTCTTCTCTCCGGTAGACCCCGAGAACGATGCTGATGCCCTTGTGATCGACTACGTCGACGATGACACTTCTTCCTTTTTCAACAGAGCTTCCAGGCAAGCAAACCCCCCTTGAGCATTCCGATATCGCCCATTTCTTTCCCTCTCATGCTTGCATTAGAACTGCTACTGCTTTCTGTATGATCCTACTCTGATGCATAGCCTGTTTTTGTTACCTGCTTTCATACCTTACCTGCTTATTCTAAACTGCTTAGTGTAGGTTGGTTAGTGATCCATCGGTGACCCCCACCTTGTCCTAGTTGCCCCGCTTTATGTTCGATGACCCGAACAACGTGATCGACGTCCAGGCCCTGACACCGCACATCACTTTCCCCTTTTGTTGCTCGACTCTGCAGAGTTACCATCGAGTGCCGAGTGTGGACCTCATACATCACTCCTGATGAGATCTCTGTAGTGTAGCTATCCGGTCGTGGTCATCGAGGGTGATTTCCTCCTTAACCACTTCCGTTACGGCTCTGTCGTGCAACCCCTCAAGTGTGAACCTCGAGGATGGATCCTCTTACGTTCACCTTGATGATAACATCGAGTGGAATTCACCGGGGGCGATTCCTCGGGTTTTCCCCTTGGTGTTAGACACACAGTTACTATGGTTACTATGACTTCGCACTAAGCCATGTTACTAAAGACGGGTCGGCCCTGAGGGGTACCCGCGCGAGCTTAATAGCGAGTGATATGGAGTCGGGTTGACCTGGAAGGTGCCCGCGAGATACTTACGAGGCGTGGCCGGGCATTCTTAGCCCTTGCCGCAAGTACTCGAGACGAGGTGACGGGGTCACATCGATCGTGAGTCTCTGCTCGTTACGGCGTGCTCCTAATCCACTACGGTTTGGATATTCGATCCGAGGAGCCTCTGGCCTAATAGTACTAACCATCACGTGGTCATACTATGGGCGTTCTGCGTCGTATACATCAGCCGAAGCTTAATAGACATCAGCGACTGAGTGGTGCGCGCCGGGTTGGACTGGTAAGCACTTGCCTTTTTGAAGGAGGTAGCTAGGTCTGCTGACGAGCCGCGTACGCAACATGCAGGAGTTCCCGTGGAGATGGCCCATGACCCCTGGGGGCATAGGTTTAGTCCGGCGTGATGGCCTCTCTATTAAGCCTAGGTCGGGTTGCGGCGTATTGTTTGGCCGAGGCCGAGCATGACCCAGGAAAGTCTGTCCGGCTGGAGTTAATCGAGCATGGTGGGTAAGTTGGTGCACCCCTGCAGGGAAGAAAACATCTATCGATAGCCTGTCCTACGGTAATGGACACTTGGAGTTGTATCCCGATCGATACAACTAGAACTGGATACTTATGATGAGAAAAGAATTGTGCATGAGAAAAGAATTGTGCATGAGAAATGAATTGTGGATGAGAAATGGATAGTATGGCTCTGGGATTGCTTTCTCGCAGGGAGTCGAGAAAGGATCTCTGGTCGAGGTTGATAACACTACTGGTACTTTACTTTATGCTACTCTACTCCTTCCTGTTGCTGCAAGATGGTGGTTTCCAGAAGATGCTAGTCCTCGATAGGACTAATCCTTTCCTCTATTCTGGCATTCTCTAGTTTACTCCACATATACAACCCATTTTCTTTGATACAGATGCATACTTAGTTTAGATCTAATGTAAGTCTTGCGAGTACTTTGGATGAGTACTCACGGCTACTTTGCTATCTCTTTTCCCCCATACCCGATTGTTGCGACCAGATGACGGATCCCAGGAGCCAGACAACACCACTGATGATTACTACTACCCCGAGGGTGCCTACTACAACGTGACGGCCGCTGACGACTTGGAGTAGTTAGGAGGCTCCCAGGCAGGAGGCCTTGCCTTTTCGATCGTTGATGCTTTTGTGCTAGCCTTCTTAAGGCAAACTTGTTTAACTCATGTCTATACTCAGATATTTTTGCTTCTGCTTACTCTTGTGTATTCAAGCTTATGTATTCGAGCCCTCGAGGCCCCTGGCTTGTAATATAAAGCTTGTATTATTTTAATTTGTGTCTAGAGTTGTGTTGTGATATCTTCCCGTGAGTCCTTGATCTTAATCGTACACATTTGCGTGTATGATTAGTGTACGGTTGAATCGAGGGCGTCACAAGTTGGTATCAGAACAGACTGCCTGTAGGAACCCCCCTTTCCAACTCCTTGGCCGAAGTTGAGTCTAGTCGCTGAAAAACTTTTACTAACATTGGCTGTGTGTCTTACGGGCCCACATCGCCATTGGGTAGTATTAGTATCTTTTACTCCTCGTCTATACTCTGGGACTTTGATCTCTCTCCTATTCAGGTTAAATGGATTTACTAACTCGAACATTAGGATCTCGTGATCACATCCGTCCGAAGAGCCCCTTATTTCAGATGATCGCCTGCTGCATCCGAAGATTCCGAAGATACTTTACGATATTCTCTTGAGACTTTGTGCCTGTTGCCTTTGCAATTCCCTACCACCGATATATCCTTATGGATAACTACATACACTTGTCATTCATAAAATCATTCCTTGTTGATCTTGTTATTACAAGATGCCCTGAACTGATCTCCTTTTTCCGAGAATCCTTTGAGCTTACTGCCTTGCAGTTCCTTATCATCTCAATACCCCTACGGATAACTTTGTGCACCTATCGAGTATCCGCTCATCCTCAGTTGATTCATATACTTCACAAAAAAACTTCGCAATACCATTCGTTCTTGTGAAAATCCTCAACAGCTTATTGTTCTTGAATCTCTTGCTTGCTTGCATTATGGTTAATACCATAACTCTAGTAATCTTATTGTCATCCTTTGTCATTATCATTTTGAGTCCGTTGATACAATATGTTGCGAACGCTCACAATCCTCAATCAAATCCTAGAATTCATCCTTTCGGCTCAGACATCATTTTAACATGTGCTGGATCTCGACCAATCAAATCGCCATCGATTGTACCCCTATGGCTATTCTACCTATCCATCCCTAATCAGAGCATTGCTTCTGATCCCTTGTCTTCGAATTCATAATTCCTTTGCAATTGAGCCTTGAGTTAGTCAGTTGTTTCTATAATCTGATCTCCTTGCATTCTCTCTTCCTCTGGTTGAATACTTTTGCTCACACCAAATCCCTTGTGGACCACCAGACCCCCCTTTTTTCGGATTTTATCCGACAACGTCCTTCATATTCAATAAGCTTGTGAGCCTTTCCTCGGATACGTAATGCTTTTGGTAAATTGTATCCTCCGCTTTCTCAAGCATGCTCTACTACTGAGCTTGTGTTATTTATTCTCGAAATTTATGATATATGTTCCTAAGATGCCCCGATGGGTTGAACCTATGTCTTCCCTAATCTGTGTGAACTCAAAAGTTATGCGGGTTATACTCTACTGGCCTTTTGTCAGATAAAATTTTCAATACTACAACTTCATCACGAGAGAGAAGTAAAATGAAAGATTATGCATTGTAGAAGTGGGAGTCGACCCTGAACCTTTGTGTTCATGCCCACGGGCACGGTGTGGAACTTATCATGTAAGATTCTTGCAAGGATATTTAATCATTTGAATAATTCTTTCGGTATCGTAATTGGATCCCTTGCAGTTATGGTCTCGACCATATTTCCTCCTTGATCTCATTCATTGGGTAAGTTGAAATTACTTATCCTCTGCAAATCATTTCCCCCCGTCCAACCTCTACTCCGATTTACCTTCTGGCATTACACCTAGTACTTGATACTGTGACACCTTATACCCCATCACATCATCCCTAGCATGATCGGCTATATTTTTATCATGTCAACTTTTTAACTATGCTACCTGGTCCTTATGCCCAGAGCAACTTCCGATGATGAGCTAAGCTTACGTCGATCTTCCTCATCTTATCATTTCACCTCGAACAACAAGCTTGACTTTGAGCTTGTGTATAATCCGTGGTTCTCACAGCCCTTCACTTCTTCCTTCCTTTTTTGCTCGATGACATCTTCATGAAATCTCTCGACAAATGTGTCATGATCATCATCAACATTCTGAGCTTTTCCAGGATATTAATCTAATTCATGGTGAGAAATACAATCCTCCCCCTCAATGATTTATGTTACCATCACAACATTCTTGCCTTCCCCAACACAAACTTGTTCATATAATTTTGGAAATACATCCTTTTTGGCATGTCGATGGGTTGTGGCTGAGCCCGTCGGCCACACCCTCATCTTTCCCTACTAAAATTGTATGACTTATTTTCTAAATTGTTTCCAATGGATCCTTGGTGTATCCAAAGTCTGACCTTTGCTTGAAACCATGTCAATGCTATCTCGAAGTATGTCTGTGGTAATCCGATCTCCAATAAGAACATTTGAAGCACGATACTAAATTTTCTTTATCAATTATCCAAACACCGATTTATGGGTAATGTCATGAAATTTCTTTCCCTTTACCTAATTGGTTATCTACTTACTATCCTGTCATGGATATCGTCCTCTACTTGTCCTTGGGAAGGATATACCCCTGCTAATTGTTTTTAAAAACATTTTCCTTTCCATTGTTCTGATTAATATACTAATCATATTTTCCTTTCCATTCTTTTGTTTAACCTTTTCGGTAAACTAACTTATCTCAGTAGAGATAATTTCTTGCTTAGGTAAGCACCTCAGTGTACAACTCTGTCAGTAAAGACCCTGTTATTATTGCTGTTGACATTCCGGTAACCACCGATGGACGAGGACTTTGCATATTGGCCCGCCTCGTTCAACGAGCAGGAAAAAGGTTCTCTTCGTCCCTCGCCCTTGGTACCAACGTTGTTGCCAACATAACTGACAGACTATCCTCTGCCATGCCTTGCTACCATGACCGTGCAATATGTCGGCGTCCTTCCTACTCTTGAACCACGTGGTGGGCCCATAACCCACTGTTCCACAGGATCGAAAACTGACTGTTGTACATCCCTGTTCTCCAAAAAAATTTCCTCGCGCTTGGCTTCATATGTAAATCATTAGCGACCTACCTAGTGATCTATTATGGTATCAGACGCAATACTTATTCCCATTGCTCTGAACCCCTTTCACCCTCTGTTTCAGGCAACGAACGATTGCCTACCCGCTTGAAGCTTCTTATTGCACCTTCTTACCTTGCTCTCGATGACTTTCTTTAATTTCAACTCGAGAGATGCCTCTATGCAACATTCATTGAGATAGCCCCCAGGTACCTATCTTGTGATGAACTCCGTCCTTCCCAAGTCTTTCCCCTTACTCCACCCCTTAAATCTCGGGACGAGATTTCCTGTAGTGGAGGAGAATTGTAATGCCCGGATAATTAAGCTATAGTAACCCTCTACTAATGATGGCACGTCACCATGATTACTGTTGATAAACTCGCGTTGCTTCAATCCCATTCAAATTCAAAATTCAAAATCAAGTCAAACGGCTAAAGTTTTCAAACGTTCAAACTAAAATGTTCACAATATTCTATAAATTCTCCTGACCTTTGTCAAGTTGAATCCAACTTAAATTGAATCACAAATAATTTCCTAGGATTTCAATAAGTGGTCCAAAGGCTTTTAAATTGGCCTTTTCAATTAAGCAAATCTTCTCAACCTTTACAAATGCCCGGAAAACTTTTGTGCAGCGCTAGAATATTGCATAACATTTTTGTGCATAGTTTGAGCTCCGACAATAATCAATTACTATCTAAACTAAATAGGAAACACTAGCACTTTTATAAAAAAGGGAGAAAAGTCCCCCCCTCTTTTCCGTATGGACCTAAACCTACAATCCACCCCCTGTCCCACTGGGCCTTGGCCTAGCTAACAGCAAAAACAGGTCCAGCCCACCCCTGCCATCCCCAACCTCCTGCTACAGGGAGGCAGGGGGGTCGTGACACCCATCGGCAGGCCATGGCCGCGTTGTGCCTTGCGTGGAGGCCATCCATAGCCTCCCCCCTTGCCTACAAGGGCCCCGACTCCCTCTCGCTGGAAACCCTAGGACACTTTCACCCTCGCCTCTCGCCCTCTCGCTCGATCTCGAGCTCGTCCACCACTGACATCGCCGCGCCACCGTCGTTGTCGCCCACCGCATCCACCCGGAGCCACGCTAAGGCGACCAGGGGCTCCACCACGGTCGTCTCCGTCGCCTGAGGCCGCCCGTTGGATCCCAGCGCCTCCGCATCAAGCTCGTCGACGCCGTCTTCAACCTCTGCCCCGCCGAACCTCGCCACTCAATTCGCCGCCTTCGGTGCTCCCCCAACCTCAATGACCTCCCCAGCCATACCAATGTGAGCCCCTACACCTATTCCCCCTTTCCCACCGTCGAATCCATCGTCGTAGGCCGTTGCATCACCGTGCCCGTGCTCTGGGCGAGCTCGCGGCCGCCGCGCCCGTGGCCGCACTCTCGCACGCCTCCAGCTTCCTGGCCTCGCCCCTGCGCTGTCGGCGCGTGCGCCGGCCGCACCCAGGACCTGCCCGCTCGCGCCCGTCGCTCCCGGCCCGCGCGCTAGCTGCGCGTGCGCGTGCGCCCACGCCCGTGTGCCTGCTGCTGGCGATGCTACTGCGTTCGGCTGCTCCTCACTGCTTGCTACGCGCGCCGACTGCTTTGCTGCTGCTCCTAATCCCTGCCGCTGCTTCTTCTTACTACTGCCACTATCGCTAGTTGCTACTGCTACTCTGTTGCCACTACTCTACTGAAGTTATGTTGCTGCTGTTGATTACTGCTGTAGATGCTACTTTTTTTTAGAACGAAGGCTCAAGAAGAGCCCGGCTTTGAATTAACAAAGCCATCAACCGGCCAGGATTACATCTAACAAACAAAGGAAACAAAGAACAAAACAGCAAGCCGATACAAGGTGCTGTGTAAAAGCTATCTGGCTACTACAAACTACTAGCAAGGATATGGAAACTAAAGCACAAGACCAGCTAGAAGTCGAAGAAGCCCTCGACGGCGAGCAGAACAACACGCAGGCACCAGCAAAGCTTGGGGAAAACAAACAGTAGTTGGAGGAGCTCCGTTGTCAGCTCCATGGGCTCTGGCCGTCGATGTCGCCCTCCTCCACCTCTGAAGGGGGCTCCCTGCCCCCTCGCCCTGGCACGAAGGGCGCCGATCCGTCGAAAGGTGGAGACGCCCACCCGAGGGCTAAAGAGCGACCGACGCCGTTGCCAACCGGAATACCACACCAGGACACCACCGCCAAACTACTTGGAGCTCATCCAAGGCAAGCATCGGCAATAACTGTTATCTGCACACGAGGAGAAGCAAGCTACACGGCAAGGCTGCTGAAGACCGAGCAACCCCCAACCGGAACAAGCACACTTCCCCCAAAGCTCACCAAAGACGGCACCCCCTTGAGGGTGACGGCGCCCACGGCGTCGCTGCCGCCCAATCCCGAGGGATTTGGGTTTTCACCTGGTCCACGAGCAACACGGGAGGAAGAGGAGGGGGAAAGGGGCATTTTTACCAGCGCCTACAGGTAGGGGACGGCGCCCATGGGCGTCGCCGCCGGCAGGCCGGCATAGCCAGCCACGGATTTCTCCGGTCCCCTCTCCCAACCCCCACCTCGAGAGCAGACAAGGCTACGGTGCCCGGAGGCCGCCAGAGAACGGATCTGAGACGAGGGTGACAGGAGGTTGAAGAGGAAGATGCCTTCAGATCTGATGCGGGTGCCCCGAGGCCACCGCGCACCACAGCCATCGCCCGCCGTCACCGCGCCGCCCGCACGGCCGAGATGGACGGCCAGCACCCGCTGCCGCCGTTTGCTGAGGACGACGCAGCACCACCGCCCGAGGTCGCCACCTCGGCTCCGAGATCCTCCACAGGGGCGGAGCAACCAGATCCTCGCCGCCACCATCCCCGACGGCCGCGCGGCGCTCCGGCGACCCCCTCCGGCGGCGACGAGGGAGAGGAAAAGGGGGAGGGAGCCCCGGCGGCGGGCTAGGGTTTGTGCCGCCCGGGTCGCCCCTGCGGGAGCGACGCGGGGGCCTTTTCCGAAGGTCCCGTTGGTTCCTGTAGATGCTAGGTAGCTTTTGTTTTTCTGCAATGACTAACCCTCTAAACTGTCCCTAATCAGTGGTTAAACAACTGTGAAAAAGGCTAAGAAAAATATGAGGAGAATGTATACTTGACAAACTTTATTTTATCCCACTTGACCAAATCCTTTCGATGCATGAATTAAATCCTACAAAAATCAAAAAATGTGATCTTCTATTAACAAAACAACAGAATTGACTCCTAGCATTGTGTGTTGCGTGCTTGTGTGTGTGTGCGTGTGTGGCCGGCTTGGCCAGGGCCCCCGGCCGTGTGTGGCCGGCCCTTGTGTTAATTTGGACTAGTTTAGTTTAGGATTAAAGTTAGTGCTAAGTTAGTCTAATTGCCGGTGACACGTGAATCTACAGTTAGTTTAAATAAAATCAGTTTTATAAAAAAATGTCTAAGTCAATGACGTATGGGACCCTCCTGCACTGTTCACTTTTGACCAAGTCAACATCAACTATGTTGACTTTGACTGGCCCCACTTGTCATATGGCTGGTTATACTCTGTGTACCCATGGCAAATTCCAGTTTTTTTTGAATTAATAGAATTTCAGAAATTGTTTAAAACTTTAATAAATTAATTTAAAATAATCCGTAGCTCGGATGAAAAAGTCTTGTACATGAAAGTTGCTCAGGACGATGAGACAAATCGGAATACGTGCTCCGTTCGTCCGCCACACATCCCTAGTGTAACGAACATGCAACTTTTCCCTTCGTTTCATCTGTCCGAAAAATGCCAAACTTCGGGAAAGCATTCCCGGATGTTCTCCCCCTTCGTCGGTATCGTGCAACACCATGTTAGATCACGTCTAGCTCTGCCTGTTGTCCTGTTATGCACTTGCTTGCTATGTATTTATTGTTTCTTCCCCCTCTTCTCTCCGGTAGACCTCGAGAACGATGCTGATGCCCTTGTGATCGACTACGTCGACGATGGCACTTCTTCCTTTTTCAATAGAGCTTCCAGGCAAGCAAACCCCCATTGAGCATTCTGATATCACCCATTTCTTTCCCTCTCATGCTTGCATTAGAATTGCTACTGCTTTCTGTATGATCCTACTATGATGCATAGCCCGTTTTTGTTACCTGCTTTCATACCTTACCTGCTTATTCTAAACTGCTTAGTATAGGTTGGTTCGTGATCCATCAGTGACCCCCACCTTGTCCCAGTTGCCCTGCTTTATGTTCGATGACCCGAACAACGTGATCGACGTCCAGGCCCTGACACCGCACATCACTTTCCCCTTTTGTTGCTCGACTCTGCAGAGTTACCATCGAGTGCCGAGTGTGGAACCTCATACATCACTCCTGATGAGATCTCTGTAGTGTAGCTATCCGGTCGTGGTCATCGAGGGTGATTTCCTCCTTAACCACTTCCGTTACGGCTCTATCGTGCAACCCCTCAAGTGTGAACCTCGAGGGTGGATCCTCTTACGTTCACCTTGATGATAACATCGAGTGGAATTCACCGGGGGTGATTCCTCGGGTTTTCCCCTTGGTGTTAGACACACAGTTACTATGGTTACTATGACTTTGCACTAAGCCATGTTACTAAAGACGGGTCGGCCCTGAGGGCTACCCGCGCGAGCTTAATAGCGAGTGATATGGAGTCGGGTTGACCTGGAAGGTGCCCGCGAGATACTTACGAGGCGTGGCCGGGCATTCTTAGCCCTTGCCGCAAGTACTCGAGATGGGGCAACGGGGTCACATCGATCGTGAGTCTCTGCTTGTTACCGCGTGCTCCTAATCCACTACGGTTTGGATATTTGATCCGAGGGGCCTCTGGCCTGATAGTACTAACCATCACGTGGGCATAGTATGGGCATTCTGCGTCGTATACATCAGCCGAAGCTTAATAGACGTCAGCGACTGAGCGGCGCGCGCCGGGTTGGACTGTTAAGCACCTGCCTTTTTAAAGGAGGTAGCTAGGTCTGCTCACCAGCCGCATACGCAACGTGCAGGAGTTTCCTGCGAGATGGCCCATGACCCCTGGGGGCATAGGTTTAGTCCGGCGTGATGGCTTGTCTATTATGCCTAGGTCGGGTTGCGGCGTATTGTTTGGACAAGGCCGGGCATGACCCAGGAATGTGTGTCCGGCCGGAGTTAATCGAACGTGGTGGGTAAGTTGGTGCACCCCTGCAGGGAAGAAAACATCTATCGATAGCCTGTCCTACGGTAACGGACACTTGGAGTTGTATCCCGATCGATACAACTAGAACTGGATACTTGTGATGAGAAAAGAATTGCATGAGAAAAGAATTGTGCATGAGAAATGAATTGTGGATGAGAAATGGATAGTATGGCTCTGGGATTGCTTTCTCGCAGGGAGTCGAGAAAGGATCTCTGGTCGAGGTTGATAACACTACTACTACTTTATTTATCCTACTCTACTCCCTCCTGTTGCTGCAAGATGGTGGTTTCTAGAAGATGCTAGTCCTCGATAGGACTAAGCCTTTCCTCTATTCTGGCATTCTGTAGTTTAGTCCACAGATACAACCCATTTCCTTTGATACAAATGCATACTTAGTTTATATCCGATGTAAGTCTTGCGAGTACTTTGGATGAGTACCCACGGTTGCTTTGCTACCTCTTTTCCCCCATACCCGATTGTTGCGACCAGATGACGGATCCCAGGAGCCAAACGACACCACTGATGATTACTACTACCCCGAGGGTGCCTACTACAACGTGACGGCCGCTGACGACTTGGAGTAGTTAGGAGGCTCCCAGGCAGGAGGCCTTGCCTTTTCGATCATTGATGCTTTTGTGCTAGCCTTCTTAAGGCAAACTTGTTTAACTCATGTCTGTACTTAGATATTGTTGCTTCCGCTGACTCTTGTGTATTCAAGCTTATGTATTCGAGACCTCGAGGCCCCTGGCTTGTAATATAAAGCTTGTATTATTTTAATTTGTGTCTAGAGTTGTGTTGTGATATCTTCCCGTGAGTCCTTGATCTTGATCGTACACAATTGCGTGTATGATTATTGTACGGTTGAATCGAGGGCGTCACAGGGTTCGACGTCTAGTGGTCCGCCTATCCACGGTTGGTTTTACAGTGGTCTCGTTGTGTCTTAAAGAGTCCTTGGCTATGCTGACTCAGGGACGCTTCATATGTCATGTGCACTGCCTTGTACATGATGGTGCTGTACGATCGAGCCCGTGTGGGCCCCACCACGAAAACTTCAGACGAAATCTCTATCATATGTTTGTTCCGGCTTTTTCTGCAAGCCAATCCTTTGTTTTGTTTTCAGTTGTGATATTCGAGTTGCTTCGAAGTGAAATGTTGATTCCATACCTTTCCTAAGTGGTGTTCTCATATTCCTATGTGAATACTAATCCTTAATGATAAGAGAGATTGTCATGTCAATCCTTTTTCAACCGGCGTGTTTTCTCTTCAAGTGGATCCGATCATTTTCAACATCCGCAAGATCCAATCTCAGTTTTCTCAACGGTGTTCCTTTCATCCATCCCAAGTTGTCTTTGTTTTCCCACCCTCCCACCCCTTTTTCTTCAAGGACTCAGATTTATTAATCAAGTATCCTTTTTTATTGATGTGAAGTCTCTCCATTCTTTTCCGTCAATGTCCATATCCGTTGATTCTCTGGAAGATGCTAACGAAGATTCAAGTTTATCATTCTTCATTCTCTTTCTTCTCCGGTGGGTTCAAGTCAAGCTTTGTCGATCTTATCCTTTTCCTCGTTTCAAATGCTTTCTCATACCGGTGCACCTTTTTAATCGTTCATCTCTCACTGTTCATTTATTCCGGAGTGCTGAAGATATCTCAGAAGGCTTGTCTTTTCATTCAAGATCCGCTCAACCTATTTCGAGGTTGTTATCTCATTCAAGCCATTTAATTCAACCAGTGCAAGCTATCTTTTCAAGCAATCGTTCAACAGTGTTTCTTTGAGTGGGCCCTAATCACAGGTCTTTTTCCAGGATCTTACCTGACTCTTCTATTTTCACGGAGCTTCTCAAATTCTTTTCCAAGTTTGACGTAAGAATGAGTTATCATCAGTCAAATGTCTTTCTCCAAGATCTTTCAAAATCTTTTTATCGTTGGTTCAACTTTTCTATTCTTCTTTATTCCGGAGTGTCTCAACAATTTGGTGGTGTTTCTCGTCGTAATTCTCGGATTTTGAAGACCGAAGAAGAGTTTTTCCTCCAAATCTTGTCCGTTCTCTCAGAGATGCATAGTTCAAGCTTGATACCATCCTCTCATAATTGTTTTTGATTGTGAGAATTCTATTCATCCATCCGAAGCAATTCAGGAGTCTTTGCAGTTTGTTTCTCCGGAGCCCATCATTCTCATCTTTCAGCTATCATTCTCCAAATCCTATCAGTGCATCATTCAAGTGTTATCTAATCAGCATGTCATCTCTTTGTTCTCATATATCTAAATTCTTTCAAGCATCTTCGCTTATTTGCTAATCCTTCCCGTTGTTTCTTCATGTTTTATTCGTTCTTTTTCAATTCTTACGGTGGTTCATTCAAGAGTTCTCTTCCTTGTTTATTTATCAATTCATTTGTTTCTTTCCAATCCTACCGGTGGTGCGTGGAATAAGTAGTATGCCAAATTGTCATCTCTTTGTTCTCATATTTTCTAAAGTTTGCACTATATCTCTCTTAATCCTTTCTACGAGAATAAGTAGTATGCCAAATCCGTTGCTTAGCATCAATTTAATTGATGAAGGATAAGCATAATGTAATTCTTATTCTTGTTTCATCCAAGTGATTAATTCCCTATTCCGGAGGTTCATCAAGATTCTCGATTTCTTTTGTTCATCTTTCTTTCCCAGACTTCCAAGCTCTCGCAATTATATCACCACGGAGATTCATCTAAATCATTGCAAGGATTCACCTTGTGTTTTCAACTTCTCTTTCCTTTCGTTTGATCATCCTTTTACTACCGGAGTTTTTCATGAAGATTCTACATGATGGTTCAACAAGGATTTAATTCTTCTCAAAGTGTTCATCGAGATTCTCTTCAGAGGAGTTCAAGCATTCTTCATCTTGCATTCTGAAGTGGAGTTCTTCCTATTTTATCTTTTTGAGGTGGTGTTATGTCATTCTTGATAATTTCCCTTCATGTTTCATGATTCAAAAGTTGTCAGGAATGAGATATTTAAACCCATCGATCTCTTCATTGGAGTTATCTTGGGTTATATTTCACCTAAAGTTTTTCCTAAGGATCGTTGCTATTTATGGTGCTCATAAATGACCCAAGTTCTTCATTTATCCCCCCGGTGAAATAAGCTTCTCGTCTTCTTGTTGATATCAATCCAATCCATTGTTTCCGTTAGTGGCCGAATTTCATCTCTTAAATTTGAGATGTCTTCTATAAGCCCACATCAAGCTTATCCTTTCGTTGTTGATAATTCAACAACTCCGTTCTAGCATTTGTTGCAAGCGTGTTCTCTCTCAAGATATTCTTTCTCTCCGTTCATTCTATTTCCTTTCTTTCATTTCTTTCGGAGGCATTGTGATGTTGCTCTCTTCAACCCATCTTCTTGTTTTGTGAGGATCGTGTTCTTTTCGTGCTTATTAAGTTAACCAGAGTGTTGTGTCATCTCTGCAAAATCTTTTCATCTTCAAGTTTCATATCACTTTTCAACTGGAGTGCTGCCCGAATTGGTTCTTCCTTGTTCCTCTTTCCTAACGGAGTGCTTTCAACTTCGTTCATCTCCGTTGTATTCTTTCTTTCAATTTGTTCAACCTCTCAAGGTTCTTTGGTTTCACTCGTTTGTCAAAGAAGCAACTTAGTTTTACCTCTTATCTTTGTCTTCAGTTTTCCCTCCGGTGCCATCCTAGATCTCGGGACGAGATCCTCTCGTAGTGGTGGAGTGTTGTAACACCCCGAGACCGTTGGGCCAGGTGTCTTCTAGTTATTCGCTGTTGTTGCCTTGTCATTTGTTTGTGTGTCATGCATTTCATATCATGTCATCATGTGCATCACATTTGCATACATGTTCGTCTCATGCATCCAAGCATTTTCCCCGTTGTCCGTTTTGCGATCCAACACTCTTATGTCTTCCGGCATCCCCTTTTGCCTCTTTTTGTGAGCGGGTGTTAAACGTTCTCGTATTGGACCGAGATTTGCCAAGCGACCTTGGTTCACTACCAGTAGACCGCCTGTCAAGTTTCGTGCCATTTGGAGTTCGTTTGATACTCCAACGGTTAACCGGGGAACCGCAAAGGCCTCGTGTGTGTTGCAGCCCAACACCCCTCCTAAGTGGCCCAAAACCCATCCAAACCCCCTCCATCCTCTCGGTCGTTCGATCATGATCGTGTGGCCGAAAACCGCACCTCATTTGGACTCTCCTAGCTCCCTCTACCTATAAATATGTGTCTCCCTCCGAAATTCTCGCGCAGATGAACCCTAACCTTCTTCCTCCTCGCGCGCCGGACAAATCCCACCACCGCCGAACATGTCCGCCTCCGCACCCGAGCCAATCACGCATCGACACATTATCCCGCCGGCCTCCTCTCTCTTCTCCCACCGCCGCGGCCCGCCCGACCCACGGTCGGCCCGCCCCGGGC
>NC_041390.1:354596185-354672157 GCF_002162155.2 Triticum dicoccoides | reverse complement strand
CCATCGCCGCCCCGCCTCGCGCCGCCTCCTGCCTCGCCGGCGTTCGCCGTCCGTGTCGCCTTGCGCGCCTCCGGCGATCGGCGCCGCGCCTCGGCGACCGTGCCCCTCCCTCCGGCGAACTTCTCCGGCGAGATCCGGCCGGAGTGGACCAGATCCACCAGGAGATGAACCAAACGTCGTCCCCGCGCCCGGATCCCTCCGTCCCGCTCCGCCCGATCCCGCGTTGACTTTTTCCAGAGGTCTATTTTCTTCTAAGTCCCTTCTCTGTGATATTTTCAGGCCATGTTCATCACATCATAACTTCATCATCGTAGCTCCGTTTCATGCGCATGATATATCAAATTGTTCGTCTCGATGCCCTCTTCATTTCGTTCCATTGCACCATGCTTGTTTGGGTCCATCTTGATGCCCTAACTGATGTTGCAAGAGTGCTATAGAATGTTAGGTGTTGATTCTCATCAGTTTATGAGCATTTGTCATTTTTGCCATGATTGTTGTGTGCTTCATATGAGCATGAGCTCTACATGTGTTTTGTTATATGCCATGCCATCTTTACAGGAGTGTATGCCATGTATTTTTGTGATCAATGTGGTGACTAGCACAAGCATGCAAAGTAGCTCTCATAATATTGCTGATTTCAGAGACTTAGAATTTCACTAAGTCTTTGTCTGCTGTTATTTTTATGCCATGTATTCATGTTGCTACAGAGTGATCCATGCCTCTTTTGAGCATGTTCAGTAAGGATGATTTTGAGATATTGTTATGCTCTATCCATCCATGCCCTTGTTTGCATTTACAGAGTAACCTAGCATGACTCAATCTTGCTCTACTTTTGCTACAAAATGTTCCTGGCATATTGTTTACGTGTTAATCAATTTTGCCAAGGTTGTTGTAGTTGATCCATGCATGCTATGAGATTGTTCTTGCCATGTTTAGCTTCTTGATCATGTCTTCTTGCTGGTAGTATGCTTAGCTTGTCATGCAATGCCTTATGTTGAGTGCGTCGAGCTCGCAAACATGCCTACGTAACTCTGTTTATGCCATGTCCAGTTTTCTGCTAAGTCTGAATCTGTTAACGAAACTTGCTATGTTTAAATGGGTGCCATCATATCTTCTGATCCTTTTTGACTTATGTTCAGTAAGGGACTTTTGTTATAGGGCTTATTCCATCTGTGCCCCCAATTCCTTAGTTGTGCCCAGTTTTCCCCACGCTTCAAACTTTTTCTCACATTTCCCCATTCCCTTAGCTGAAACTCTCACAAATGTTCATAACAGACGTTTGCCGTCTTGGCCGTTAACTGACTAGTGGGGCCACGTTGGACTCTGTTGACTGTGGCTGTGGCTTCGCTGGTTAGGCCTTGTTTGTGTTCATAGGACGGGCCCATTAGTTTGTTGGTAATAAATTAAAAAAGCCTGCTATCGATGGATGCAGCCTGCTATGCATGCCCGGCTTTGGCATCAATTGAGCCTGCTATGCATGCGAACACCACCACACACGCATCTAGTGACCTAGACCTAATCGCATGCATGCACACCAACACGCACGCATTGATCCGTGCCGCACGGTTGCCGGTGGATTCAGTCGCTCCGCAGTGTCGTTTCATGCGTCGCAGGCATACATGCCAGTGGCAGAAGGGGCAGGCTGCACACACGGTCGCGTCCATATGTCAAGGCATCGGTTCACGCCGCAGGCTGCATGCACGCTCGTGAATGGGAGGCAGGCGGCCGCCAACACAGAGCATGCAGAAGGGGGAGGCAGGCAGCCGCCAACGCAGAGCACGCAAAAGCACGCTCGCATCGATTCACGTTCACACATTGATGATCGCATCGGTTCACGCACGCACTGAGTCACGATCAACGCCGTTTGCGCGTGTACCCACTTCGTCTCCCCCAGCTATTTAAACTGCCCTTCATTGCCTCTTCTTCTACAGATCCATCTGCGCCTCCAACTTCTCTTTTCCCCCCAAAAGCCAAAGCCGTTCGACTCAGCGAAGTGAGCAAGATGCAGTACAACGGGCCGACGTTCCAAGCGCCGCCCACCGTGCCGGAACGATGGTACCCCGCCAACATCGTTGTCGAGGAATCCCTCCGCGTGTGGGCGTTCTCCCGCTGGAGGGGAAGCACTGAGCTTGCACGGGGGTTCCTCCGTGCGGGCTTCCACCACCTCCCGGCGGGCTCGCCACCCATGTTCAACCTCATGGAGAAGCGTCCCCACGCCAACGCTCCAGTGGTAGGGCTCGTCGTCTACTTCACTAACAGGTTCGATGCCTACTACCTGCTCGGCAAGGTGTATTGGTGTGGATGCAAGTTCATCGCATTCACGACCTATAACATCTTCACCGACTTCGAGAGCGTCTTCCCCGCTCGCAACCGCATGCACAGCCTCCCGTACTACCTCAGCGACAACAGCCTTGAGGAGGAGGAGTACTGAAGCTGGCGGCAAAGAAGACGGTGAAGTCGGCAGTTAAGGTGAAGACGACGGTGAAGACATGGCGGTGTTGCCCTAGCTACCCTATCTATCTACTATGTAGTGTGAGTTTGGTGTGTGTGTTGGCCGAGCTAGCTACCCTATCTATGTAAGGTTAATTATTATTATCTATCGGTGTCTATGTAAGAACTTATGTTGCCCTAGCAACCCTATCTAAGTTAAGTTATGTGTGTTATATTAATGCTTTGTTATGTTTGTATTTTGTTTGTCCCAAGTTTAGACACAGCTAATTGGCATGGGAAAAATTAAAGAAACAAACTAAAAATGATGTGTTTATAGATGCCTTCTAAAAATAAGAACATATTGTACATTTGTACACGGCTTTGGTTTGAGAGCTCTGTATTTTTTAGGTATTCAAAGAATACTTGGTTTTCAGAAATATTGAAGTATCAAATACTTTGAGATATTTGGCTTTAGTCAAAAGTGTAGTTTTAACTACACTATGTTTGAAGTATATAAAAAAGAGGGTTAGACCTCTTTTTCTAATCATGAAGTATTGGTTCGCTAGGCATAATAATACTACGGTTTGCAAATACTTTGATTCTAAAAAATGAAGGGACCCATAAAGGAAAGCCAAAAAAATTCCTCAATGAGATAGAAGAGATTGGGCAATCAAATTAATGAAAAAAGCAATCATAAACAAAAAAGAACAAAGCAATCCTTCCTAAACAAAAAAAGAAACATCGCTTGTTTCTGGGCTTTCTCTTTGGGCCCGCGAACTAGGTTTTTTTTAGCATAACTGACGAACTCGAGGACAAAAGTTTGGCAAGTGCGAGAGAGAAGAGATGAACTTGATGTATATCCCTTGTGATGCTCAAGTACTACTTACTGTCATCTGACGAGCTAGGGTATGATCCAACACTCGAGGTTATTAGCAAACAAAATAATCCTATCACTAAACTTGTAGTTGTTTTCTGCCGAAACAGAAAGTGTCGAAACTTAACAGTAAACTGCATACATTCAGAGATCGACAATTGCACTAAACAAAGTTGCATTTGAGATAAACAGACTTGGATTGCTAAACAGTGGCAACAACAGTAGACAAACATCTCTAACGAGAGATGGCCATCAAGTAAAAAATTCCTAGAGCAAGTATTCCTAAAGCTATCAGATTGGATTGCTTCTTCAACTCAATCAGCTGCTTGAAGTTCTTGTTCATCTTCTTCAATTCCGTCTTCAGTTCGACATCTACCACCGTCGGGTATTCCGGACGCGCTGCTGCTGCCGGAGCGGCACTGTCATGGGGCAGATTGGACTCGCGGATTGCATTCCCCCTTGAATCCAGCAAGCCCGACCCTTGAAGCCTCTGGATGTAATCATCCATCCACTCGAAATGGTGGCATTTCTTCATGATATGAAAGCGAAATCATGTAACCTAAATCAAAATCTGACAGATTTTTTGAGAAATTAGAGATAAAGGATGCGAGGAAAACTCAGATCTAACCTGCCCCTCCGGCTTGCTCTCGCATTTGATGAACTCGCGCCCAAAGTTCCCATTCTTCTCCTCCGTCGAAGTCAACCGCTTCAGTGGCGTAGTCCGTGGGCAGTCAGTGCATCGAGTCATCGGCACTGGACCATACACCGGCCACGTGGAACGGGGGGCTGACGAGGAGGTCGACATATCGCCCAAGAGGAAGAAACAGAGGAATTGCTCAAGAGGAAGAAGAACGAGAAGATGGGGAAAGAAACAGAGGAATTGCTCGATCTGCTCGATGCCTTTGTCTGTCAGATGGAGAAGAGGAGAAGGGGAAGCTATATTGATGACTTGCCACATTGTATTTTGCAGTTTGAATATTTGAACCAACTCTTAACACTGACATGTGGTGGTCATGTGCGAAAAATACAATTTCATATGTAAAGTGGGGCAGATCGTAAACAACCCGAGAAGGACAGTAAAATAGCCAATCAGGATGCATCACGTGGATCGCGCATGCCTGCCCCACATCTGACGGGTGGTGTTTGGCGCTTGGTAGGATCCGACGGTGCACGTTCGACGCTAGGGTTTGGAGCATTTCTGCGGGGTTATGAGAGAGTCAACGGGGTTATTAGGGTTTGACTAGATTTCAAATGGCCATAACTAAATTAGAAAAAATCGTAAAAATATAAAACAAACGTACTTCGTCCGTTTATGAGACCTAGTTACCATAAAAAAATATAAACTCGGTATAGGGGTGTTTTTTTGAAAAATCATTTTTTGAAGTGATCTGTCGAAATCAAGTTCAAATGTTTTTTAAAAATTAAAAAAATCAAAATGTTGTAATTCTTGCGCAAATAGCCGTCATACGTGACAAGGTTATGAGAAAAAAAATATAAACTTGGTGTAGGTCATTTTCATGAAAAAAGTCTTCACACAAATGAGCTATCACCTATGAACATTTTCAGAGTTCGTAGAATAGGGAGAGAGGGTTTAGGGTTTGAAAAAAAATCAAAATAATTTAAAAAAATCAGAAAAATCTCCATAGCTTCATTTTGGAGTGAGTAAGAAGGATCTGAACTTACTTTTTCATATCTAAAACGTGTTATTTGACGGTTTAGAATTAAAAGCATATTTTTTCAAAAAAATGTAGTAATATGAATATTAATCAATAAATAGTGAGACTTTGTTTTTACCCTATATATATGGAACAAGTGTTAATAAAAATATATATGCCTCATTTAGGCAAGGTAAAAAAACTTGATTTCAAATAGGGCTGTTTACCCTAGCTTTCGAGCTCGTTTCTAGCACATTTCTCATTCGGACTGTTCACCTACGAATATTGGATTTCAAATGCTCGATCAAATACACCGCACAGAGCAATGAACCTCCAATGTTCAACTTCAACTTTGACTCGAATCCAAATTTTGGCACAAATTCAAATATTGATTTAAATTCAAATTTTGATGGAAATTTGAATTCTGACTCAAATAAGAAACCAAAGTAGAAGCAACATTATTACAACTGATAAGTTTTCACAGTAGCTCAAATCTACCAAGTTTTAAGATGCCAACATCTTAATACAAATCTACCAAGTTTTAAGCGATCCACTCGCCCTCAAATTGACAACACAAACATTTCCCAACAACTTAATTCAAATTTTCGACTTGCTCCTTGTGTTTGCAGCTGGCTTCACCGTCTTGCTCCTGGTTTCCCTAGTTGAGATGCTCTTTTCTTTCAGACTCTTGTTCCTTTTGATCTTGGGCTTTACTTGGGGTTTTCCTTGTGGAGGTGCTGATGGAGTAGTTGCACTCGTCGAGCACTTGACGACCATTTGACGGTCATCTATGGGTTCAATAATCTTTAAAGGCACAATTGGAAAAATTACGCCCTCCTCTTCCTCTCTTATAGATTCAAAACCATCAAAGGCCATGGTTTCAAAATCTTCTGCTTCTTCATCTCTTGGCCTTTTCTCCCTAGAGCTAGTAAATAAAATTATAAGCCATAGGCAAAAAAGAGAACAAATGCAAACAAAAGGGTAGCTGCATTCTACAAAGGGTGCAAACACATACCAAGATGCTTCATTTGCTGCTGCATTCTCCACTGCTTCATTTGCTGCTGCATTCTCCGCTGCATCTTCAGTCTCCATTGCTGTTGCATTCTCCTCAGCATTGGCTGTTGTCCATCTTTCCTCCTCTCCAAATGATGCATCCACTGCATTGGTACAAAGCCTAGCAATATGCCCCAGAACTCCACATTTTTTGCAAGCACGCTTCTTTGGTAGACGACCCTCCTCACCTGCTCTAATCCTCTGGTTCCTTGGTCTTCCTGGTGGTCTAGTAATGACAGGAGCGTGGAGTTTGAACCCTGTATCTACTATGTTCCATTGATCTTTCCCCAATAGTGCAGGCACATTGTCAGCATAAGCAGCCATAAATTTGGCAACAGAGAAATACTTAGAGCAATATTGATCAACTTCACCATCTGCACCCCCGATAACAGTCATCAGATGTAGGGCATGTATGCATGGCTTCCCACGGATCTGCCATTTCCTACAAGTACATTCTCTAGTACTTAGGTTCATAGGATACCTCCATACCCTATTTTTAGTGTCAGTATAGGTAACCTCTCCCTCATATGTACCAGATCGAATACATTTCATCTTCAGTCCTCTTGCCTTCAAGTGCAATGCCTTAATCAGTGATGGGAGCATTTGATGACCAACATATTGTGTTTCTGCAATTCTTTTGCGAAGAGCCATCTTTATCATGATCATTTGCCTCATCTTGTCAAATGCTTGCCACAACAAGAGCCCTTTCACTGACTTGAACTTTGAATTGAAGCATTCTGCAAGGTTACTAGTCACATAATCTACTTTGCAGATTTCGTTGAATTTGCTTCTTGACCACACCTTGCCATGATGTGCATCCATGTACTCCTTCACAAGAGGATTTTGAGCATACAACACTCTCAAATGGTGTTCATGCTTCCTTTTGCTGCATTTGTATGATGCTGGCCATAAGTTCTCATCATAAACTTTACCTTTGAACTTCTTTTTGAAATTATGCGCTAGGTGTCACATATATTCCCTATGCTCCACTCCAGGGAATACAATTTCCACTGCACTCTCTAAACCCTTGCAAGAATCTGTGTGTATAGCTAAACCTGGGGGTGTGCCTATAATGTTGCGCAACTGTTGCAGAAACCAGACCCAACTTTCCTCAGACTCTGCCTCCACCACACCAAATGCAACTGGGAATAGCCAGTTGTGTCCATCAACAGCAGAAGCTGCTACTAGATGTCCTCTCCATCTTCTAGTCAAATGTGTAGCATCTACAGCCAAATAGGGCCCGCAATCATCTAGAAACCCCTGCCAGCAAGCCTTGAAACAAACAAAAGCCCTTCTGAAGCACTCCTTCTGAAATGACTTCCCTTTTATTTTGAATGGAACTGTATGCTTGTCAATCTCTACAACACTCCCTGGACTTGCCATCTCCACTTCAGCTTTGAAAGTGTAAAGCAGCTGAAAACTGTCATTCCATTGACCATTAATTCTGTCAAGAGCCTTTTCCCTAGCATTGAAAATTCTCATGTAAGGAATTTCTATCTTGTAGTTCTCAAAAAGCTTCCCATGGAGTGCTGTTGGACCAAGTCCAGGTTCTTCTCTCAGCCAATCCAATATAGCATCTGCTACCCACCTAGTTTTTGCTAGCTTGGTTTTGGCCTTCCCCCTCCCCCTCCAGGTGGACAGTGTGCTTGTGTGGGTTTTTCTTTATCTGAAACAAAATAAAAGGGTAAAGAACAGTTAAGAAACCTTACTCAACGATCTGAAACTAAATTACTAACTGAACTTGGATTACCTGAATATATTTGCTGTTTCTCATACAGATGCATGCAACTTCCACCTACACCTAGGATATGGACAAAAAACTATGAACCTTGCTGGCTCACTCCTTTTAATCTTATAAGTGTTTTCAGATATAATGCACCATGTTGTCACTGCATTCCGACAGTCCACCATTGATTGGAAAATGGTACCTACACTAAGCTCAGGTTTTTCCCTGTTCCACTCAATTGTTGGCATGTCATCACCATCGTATTCATCCTCGATTAAGATGTCCATGTTCTCCACCTTCTCTTCATCGTCAGTGTCATCAAACCTAGCTTGGCTGATGGGCTCCTCCATATATTCGTCATCCACTGCTTGCTGACTGGCTACATCGACCAGTTCAGGAAACATCATCTCGTCTTCATCATCATTTGTAGGCACTGCCTCGTCAGGTTCTGCATCTTCTTCTACACCAACTACAGAAGGTACACGAGAAGCAGCAGCTGAATCGGAACCAGAATTGGCAGGAGGCATGTTGTGGCTCCATGAACCACTTGCTTTACTTGGTGTCGACCTACAAGGAGTGCCGGGGTGCTGGCTATTAGCACAGACAGATGATGTCTGAACTCCCTTCCCCTTCGCCCGTTCTGTGCGTGGTTGAAGCACATCGATTTGGAGTTTACCGAATCGGCAGCCAACAATCCCAGCAAAAAGCATCGACATATGATCGTCGCAAGTTAGTGGGAGAAATATTTGCTCGTCACTGCTGAAGTAATTCAGTTCAACAACATCGGTATCACTCCAGGGATAGGTGTTTCGGAGCTCAGGTTGCAAATCTTTGAAAGATATGATGGTTTCTACCACTTTGGGATAGAAAAATGATGAAATCAAATGCGGTTTAGTACCATGCAGCACACTAGTTTCCATTCTAATTGCCAGCCGAAAAGCCAGCGCGGGATCAATCCTATTTTGTTGGGGGAAGGAAACAAAGGCTTCAGTTAGCCGGGTAAAATCAAGCACAAATTCGAACGATTCAAGCAAACAGAAGTCAAATACGGCCTAGAATACGACTTAGAACGTCAATTCGAGAGGAAACAATGCTTACCCAGGTTTAATCCATGAATTATCTGCCGCAGATTTGACCCAATCCTCTCCACGGTCGACTGCATTCCGGGCGTCCTCACTCAACACCGCTATGTAATCCCAGATGGGGACGTGGGCTATATCTGGTGGAGACGTGGCGTCGCGAACGAACGGAATAGGGCATAGGGTGGAGGAAACAACTGCGTAGGATGCGGCACGACGCCGGCGGAGGGGGCGGGGCGGCGCGGTTCAGTGCGGCCTGTCTAAATCTGTTTCAGATTCAAACAAGCTGCCCAATACGTGTCTCCTTGCGGTCCCACCCGTCAGCAAGCAATAGTCAGATGAAGACTCGGCCCCACTCGTCAGCAATTAACGGTCAATGGACGGTCAAGACGGCAAACGCCCGCTATGAGCATTTGTGATAGTTTCAGCTAAGGAAGAGGGGAAAAGTGAGCAAATGTTTGGAGCGTGGGGAAAAGTGAGCACAACTAAGGAACCAGGGGCACTAATTTAAATATCCCTTTGTTATATGCTTTGAGTAGATTCATGCCATGCCTTGCTTTGCTATGATCTGATCCTGTAGCATGTTGTTATCTTGCTCTAAACATTTCTTCCCGATGTTAATTCCTGACATGTTAGTATTTCCTCTAAGTCTGTGATGTTGTTATCTTTTGCACTTTTGCCATGCTTGTTTGAACCTGCTCTTGTGTGAATTAGCCGTAGCTTGGTGTTCATCTTTTGTCTAGCATCTTGAGAAGATCCCTGCCGTGTGCTTTGTTGCTATGTTGGAGTGCAGTAGCTTAGTTTCTTGTTGCATTCTAGATGGCATCATGCTGTTAATCGCAGAATTGTGTCATTCTTGTTTTGCTTGCCTTTTGCAAACCGTGCATCCGATTCCGGTGATCTTTATATCAATTTCGACCGAAATCAACTCACCTTTCCAGCGGCGCTCTTGGTTGCCAAGTTGAGGCCTGGTTCAATCTTTTCCTTCCAGAGCTTGCATATGCATTGCATTTCACATCCCGCATATCATGCCATGTTTTGCATCATGTTGCTTGCGCATTACACCATGGTTGATTGTCGTTTCCTTTGCTTGTGTTCTTGCTTTGGGTAGAGACGGGAGACGAGTACGTGTTTGAGGAACCCGTTGAGTACGCTTATGAGGATCAAGCTTTCGTCAACTCGGAGAACTTTGCAGGCAAGATGACCATACCCTCGAAATCACTTCTATCTTTGCTTGCAAGTTGCTCGCTCTTTTGCTATGCCGCGATACCTACCACTTGCTATATCATGCCTCCCATATTGTCATGCCAAGCCTCTAACCCACCTTTCCTAGCAAACGTTGTTTGGCTTTGTTACCACTTTGCTCAGCCCCTCTTATAGCGTTGCTAGTTGCAGGTGAAGATGGAGTTTGTTCCATGTTGGAACATGGATATGTTGGGATATCACAATATCTCTTATTTAATTAATGCATCTATATACTTGGTAAAGGGTGGAAGGCTCGGCCTTATGCCTGGTGTTTTGTTCCACTCTTGCCACCCTAGTTTCCGTCACACCGGTGTTATGTTCTTTGATTTTGCGTTCCTTACGCGGTCGGGTGTTATGGGAACCCCTTGACAGTTCGCTTTGAATAAAACTCCTCCAGCAAGGCCCAACCTTGGTTTTACATTTGCACTAACAACCTATCACCTTCCATTGGGTTCTGCAGACTCAAGGGTCATCTTTATTTTAACCCCCCGGGCCAGTGCTTCTCTAAGTGTTGGTCCGAACTAGAGCCCCTTGCAGCGCCACCTCGGGGAAACTTGAGGGCTGGTTTTAGTTGTACGGATTTCTCATCCCGTGTTGCCCTGAGAACGAGATATGTGTAGCTCCTATCGGGATGTTGGCGCATCAGGCGGCTTTGCTGGCCTTGTTTTACCATTGTCAAAATGTCTTGTAACCAGGATTCCGAGTCTGATCGGGTCTTCCTGGGAGAAGGAATATCCTTCGTTGACCGTGAGAGCTTGTGATGGGCTAAGTTGGGACCCCCCTGCAGGGTTATGAACTTTCGAAAGCCGTGCCCATGGTTATGGGCAGATGGGAATTTGTTAATATCCGGTTGTAGAAACTTGACACTTAACTTAGTTAAAATGCATCAACCGCGTGTGTAGCCATGATGGTCTCTTTCCGGCGGAGTCCGGGAAGTGAACACGGTCTCGTGTTATGCTTGAACATAAGTAGTTTCAGGATCACTTCTTGATCACTTCTAGTTCACGACCGTTCTTTGCTTCTCTTCTCGCTCTCATTTGCGTAAGTTAGCCACCTTATATGCTAGTGCTTGCTGCAGCTCCACCTCACTACCCCCTTTTTCTACCCATAAGGTTAAATAGTCTTGATCGCGAGGGTGTGAGATTGCTGAGTCCCCATGACTCACAGATTACTTCCAAACCAGTTGCAGGTGCCGATGATAATCGTGCAGGTGACACAACCCAACTCAAGGAGGAGATCGATGAAGATCTTGTTCGTTGTGTTGTTTCGTTTCCAGTTGATCAGTAGTGGAACCCAGTCGGGGCGATCAGGGATCTTTTGCATTTGGGGTTGTCTTTCTTTATTTGGTTCCGTAGTCGGACCTTGTTTGTATCTGGATGATGTAATGCTATATTTATGTATTGTGTGAAGTGGCGATTGTAAGGCAACTCTTTATCCCTTTCTTATTTAGTACTTGGGATGTGTAAAGATTACCCCTCTTGCGACATGCCTACAATGCGGTTATGCCTCTAAGTCGTGCTTCGACACGTGGGAGATATAGCCGCATCGTGGGTGTTACAGATTGCAAAAAGGAAATACAATCTATCAAAGAGCAATTATCATAATTAAATTCCTTGAAATCCAAAATAGTGGGTTCATTAATATTTAAAGTTTTGACTTCTTCAATCCCATTTTTAACAATTTTAGCATCAAGATCTAAAGACTCCAAATTTTTGGAACGCCTTCTAGGTAAAGGTGGATCATATTCAGTCCCATCATTATCAAGATTCATATTGCAAAATAAAGATTTAATAGGGGACACATCTATAACTTTTATATCTTCATCTTTATTTTCATGGAACTTCTCCGGTTTAGCGGCCATCATATTAACTAAGGTGGCCTGCTTATCCGAAATTTCAGCTATCAATTTCTCGAGGTGAGCAATCTGAAATTTCAAACCATCAAATTCTTTAGACATATCATCGAGCTCTTTACTCATATAACTCATAAAACATCTTTGTTCCTTAAGCATTCTAAAGAAATTATTATGCTCAAATTGTAAAACCATAAAACTCCTGGCATTGCCTTCGATCTCTGCCAACCTTTTAAGGTGAAGATCTCCAAATCTAGGTAGAGCCATCATGACAAGCAAGCAATCCAACACACGAGCAAACGAGATGACGGGCAAAAAGAGGCAAACGGAAAAGAGAGGGCGAATAAAACGGCAAGGTGAAGTGGGGGAGAGGAAAACGAGAGGCAAATGGCAAATAATGTAATGCGGGAGATAAGGGTTTGTGATGGGTACTTAGTGTGTTGACTTTTGCGTAGAGCTCCCCGGCAATGGCGCCAGAAATCCTTCTTGCTACCTCTTGAGCACCGCGTTGGTTTTTCCTTGAAGAGGAAAGGGTGATGTAGCAAAGTAGCATAAGTATTTCCCTCAGTTTTGAGAACCAAGGTATCAATCCAGTAGGAGGCCACGCACGAGTCCCTCGCACCTACACAAACAAATAAATCCTCGCAACCAACGCGATAACGGGTTGTCAATCCCTACACGGTCACTTACGAGAGTGAGATATGATAGATATGATAAGATAATATTTTTGGTATTTTTTATGATAAAGATGCAAAGTAAAATAAAAGGCAATAAAAATAACTAAGTGTTGAAAGATTACTATGATGGAAAATAGACCCGGGGGGCATAGGTTTCACTAGTGGCTTCTCTCAAGAGCATAAGTATTCATGGTGGGTAAACAAATTACTGTTGAGCAATTGACAGAATTGAGCATAGTTATGAGAATATCTAGGTATGATCATGTATATAGGTATCACGTTCGAGACAAGTAGACCAACTCCTGCCTGCATCTACTACTATTACTCCACACATCGACTGCTATCCAGCATGCATCTAGAGTATTAAGTTCATAAGAATAGAGTAACGCTTTAAGCAAGATGACATGATGTAGAGGATAAACTCATGCAATATGATATAAACCCCATCTTGTTATCCTCGATGGCAACAATACAATACGTGCCTTGCTGCCCCTATTGTCACTGGGAAAGGACACCGCAAGATTGAACCCAAAGCTAAGCACTTCTCCCATTGCAAGAAAGATCAATCTAGTAGGCCAAACCAAACTGATAATTCGAAGAGACTTGCAAAGATAACCAATCATACATAAAAGAATTTAGAGAAGATTCAAATATTGTTCATAGATAGACTTGATCATAAACCCACAATTCATCGGTCTCAACAAACACACTGCAAAAGAAAATTGCATCGAATAGATCTCCACAAGAGAGGGGGAGAACTTTGTATTGAGATCCAAAAAGAGAGAAGAAGCCATCTAGCTAATAACTATGGACCCAAAGGTCTGAGGTAAACTACTCACACTTCATCGGAGGGGCTATCGTGTTGATGTAGAAGCCCTCCATGATCGATGCCCCCTCCGGCGGAGCTCCGGAAAAGGCCCCAAGATGGGATCTCGTGGATACAGAAAGTTACGGCGGTGGAATTAGGGTTTTGGCTCCGTATCTGGTAGTTTGGGGGTACGTAGGTATATATAGGAGGAAGGAGTACATCGGTGGAGCAACAGGGGGCCCACAAGGGTGGAGGGTGCGCCCAGGGGGTAGGCGCGCCCCCTACCTCATGGCCTCCTGGTTGATGTCTTGATGTAGGGTCCAAGTCCTCTGGATCACGTTAGTTCCAAAAATCACATTCCCAAAGGTTTCATTCCATTTGGACTCCATTTGATATTCTTTTTCTGCGAAACTGTGAAATAGGCAAAAAACAGCAATTCCGGGCTGGGCCTCCGGTTAATAGGTTAGTCCAAAAAATAATATAAAAGTGTATAATAAAGCCCATTAATGTCCAAAACAGAATATAATATAGCATGGAACAATAAAAAATTATAGATACGTTGGAGACGTATCATGCATCTAGTGTATTATGTTCATGGAAAAATGGAGTATGCATTAGGCAAGATGACATGATGTAGACAAGATAAACTCACGTATGAATAAACCCCATCTTTTTACCCTTAATGACACGGATACATATGTGTCATTCCTTTCTGTCACTGGGATTGATCACCACAAGATCGAACCCATCACAAAGCGCCTCTTCTGATATGCTTTATGTTTTAACTCAAGAGGCAAATGCCAAGCTTTTCCATAAACCATTTTTTATGGAGACATACCCATAGGATTCTTATAAGCTATTCTATAGGCCCAAAGTGCATCATCAAGTTTCTTAGAACAATTCTTTCAGGACCTATTGATAGTTTTTTGTAATATTAATTTTATTTCTCTATTGCTAAGTTCAACTTGTCCACTAGATTGAGGATGATAAGGAGATGCTATACTATGGTTGACATCATATTTAGCAAGCATTTTACGGAAATCACCATGAATAAAGTGTGAACCACCATCAGTCATTAAATATCTAGGGACTCCAAACCTTGGAAAGATAATTTCTTTAAGCATTGAAATGGAGGTGTTATGATCAGCACTGCTAGTTGGAATAGCCTCTACCTACTTAGTGACACAATCAACAACAACCAAGATATGTGTATACCCATTAGAGGAAGGAAAAGGTCCCATATAATCGAAGCCCCAAACATCAAATGGTTCAACAACTAGTGAATAATTCATAGGCATTTCCTGAGGCTTACCAATATTACCAATTTTTTGACATTCATCGCAAGACAAGACAAACTTACAGGCATCTTTGAAAATAGTAGGCCAATAAAAACCAGATTGCAATACCTTGTGTGCAGTTCTATCTCCTGCATGATGCCCTCCTTAGCCTTTAGAGTGACATTTCCGTAGGATTTGTTACTGTTAATGCTCAGGTATACAATGTCTAATAATACCATATACTCCCTCCTTATAAGTATGTGAGTTGTCCCAAAAGTAATGTCTTAAATCATAGAAGAATTTTTTCTTTTGTTGGTATGTGAAACTAGGCGGTATAAATTTAGAAACGATATAATTAGCATAGTCAGCATACCAAGGAGTATTATGAGAAGCATTTATGACAGCTAGTTGTTCATCAGGGAAGCTATATCATCAATAGGTAGTGGGTCATCAAGGATATTTCCTAACCTAGAAAATTTATCAGCTACGGGGTTCTCAACTCCTTTCCTATCGGTGATGTGTAAGTCAAATTCTTGTAGCAAAAGAATCCACCTAATGAGTCTAGGTTTAGCATCTTTCTTTTTCATAAGGTGTTTAATAGCAGCATGATCAGTGTGAACAATTACTTTAGAATCAACTATGTAAGATCTGAATTTATCACAAGAAAACACAACCGCTAAAAATTCCTTCTCAGTAGTAGCACAATTTCTTTGAGCACCGTCTAGAGTTTTACTAGCATAATGGATAACATTAAAAAATTTATCAACTCTTTGTCCTAGAACAACACCAACAGCATAATTACTAGCATCACACATAATTTAAAAGGCAAGTTCCAATCAGGTGGTTGAACAATAGGTGCGGAAGTTAAGGCTTTCTTAAGTGTTTCAAAGGCTTCTACACAGTCATCATAAAAAACAAACGGAACATCCTTTTGTAAAAGAATAGTAAGAGGCCTAGATTTTTTTATAAATCTTTAATAAACCTCCTATAGAAACCGACATGACCAAGGAAACTTTGAATACCTTTAATGTCTTTGGGACACAACATTTTCTCAATTGCATTGACTATAGCTTTATCGACCTCAATATACCTCCCTCAGATTTTTTTTGCCCTAATACAATACCTTCATTCACCATAAAGTGGCACTTCTCCCAATTCAAGACAATGTTAGTTTGCTCACATATCTGCAAAACTCGGTCAAGGTTGCTTAAGCAATCGTCAAAAGAAGTTCCGTAAAGGGAGAAATCATCCATGAAAAATTCAACAATCTTTTCACAAAAGTCAGAGAATATAGCAGTCATACATCTTTGAAAGGTAGCAGGTGCATTACATAAACCAAAAGGCATACATCTATAAGCATAAGTTCCAAAGGGACAAGTAGTGGTTTTCTCTTGATCTGGTTGTGAAACAGGTATTTGAGAGAAACCAGAATATCCATCAAGAAAACAAAAGTGTGTTTGCTTAGATAGTCTTTCTAGCATTTGACCAATGAAAGGCATAGGGTAATGATATTTTCTAGTAGCCTTGTTTAATTTTCTAAAATAAATTACCATCCTATAGCCAGTCACAATTCTTTGTGGGATAAGCATTTTTATCATTAGGAACCTCCCTTTTTAGAGACACAAATGAACATGGCTTACCATCTACTATCAGATATGGGATAAATTATACCTGCTTCCAGAAGCTTTAATATTTCAGTTCTTACCACTTCTTTCATCTTGGGATTTAATCATCGTTGATGATCAACAACGGGTTTAGCATCAGGTTCCATATTAATCTTATGCTGACAGAGAGTGGGGCTAATGCCCTTAAGATCATCAAGAGTATATCCAATAGCTGCTCAGTGCTTCCTCGGAGTTTTTAACAATCCTTTCTTTTCATGCTCTGTAAGGTTAGCACTAATGATAACATGATATATCTTCTTTTCATCTAGATAATCATATTTCAAAGTATCGGGCAATTGTTTCAATTCAAACACAGGGTCACCCTTAGGTGGAGGAGAACCTCCTAGAGTTTCAACAGACAAATTATGCTTAAGGATAGGTTGTTGTTCAAAGAACATCTTATCTATTTCATTTCTTTCATGCAAGTGCATACCATTTTCATGGTCAAGCAAATATTGTTCTAATGGATCAGTAGGAGGTACAACAATAGAAGCAACCTGATTACAACCTGATCAAGAGAAAACCACCTTTACTTGTCATTTTGGAACCTATGCTTATAGACGTACGCCTTTTGGTTTATGCAATGCACCTACTACCTTTCAAAGATGTATGACTGCTATATTCTCTGATTTTTGTGAAAAGATTGTTGAGGATTTCATGGATGATTTTTCCCTTTACGGAACTTCTTTTGATGATTGCTTTAGCAACTCTGGTCGATTTTTGTAGAGATGTGAGCAAACTAATCTTGTTTTGAATTGGAAGAAGTGCCACTTTATGGCTAATGAAGGTATTTTCTTGGGGCATAAAATTTCTGAATGAGGTATTGAGGTGGATAAAGCTAAAGTTGATGCAATTGAGAAAATGCCATGTCCTAAAGATATTAAAGGTGTTCGTAGTTTTCTTGGTCATGCTGGTTTCTATAGGAGGTTTATTAAAGACTTCTAAAAAATTATAGGCCTCTTACAAATCTTTTATAAAAGGATGTTCCATTTGTTTTTGATGATGATTGTGTAGAAGCCTTTCAAACACTTGAGAAAGCCTTAACGTCTGCACCTATAGTACAACCACCTAATTGGAACTTGCCTTTTGAAATTATGTGTGATGCTAGTGATTATGTTGTTGGTGTTGTTCTAGGACAAATAGTTGATAAGAAATTAAATGTTATTCATTATGCTAGTAAAACTCTAGACAGTGCCCAAAGAAATTATGCTACTACCGAAAAAGAATTTTTAGCAGTCGTGTTTTCTTGTGACAAATTTAGATCTTACATTGTTGATTCCAACATAATTGTTCACACTGATCATGCTGCTATTAAATACCTTATGGACAAGAAAGATGCTAAACCTAGACTCATTAGGTGGGTTCTTTGTAACATCCCAAATTTTCAATTTGGAATGTTATACACTAGATCATCATGCATAGCATATTTTCTTGCATTTTGCCGGATCCTAGAAATTTCACGCAACTCAAGGACCCTCGGAGAGAGTTGGAGATTTCGTTATTTTCATATTTGAGTTTTCTCAAATTTTGAAAAAAAGGGATCATTTGATTTATTTTATTTCATCTTCAATTATTTTTCCAATATCAAAAATATGAGAGAAGGGAATAATATGACTTTCCCAAATTTAGGAAAAATGAAGATTTAATGAATAAATCAAATTTTTGGTTTCGCCGGAGTTTTGTTTGCTTTTATTTGGATAGGGAAAAATGCGCGTTTTCAAAAATTGCATTCTAGGCCCGGAGTAAAGTTCATTTTGTTCGGCTCATTTTTAGGAGTCGGGAAAATTTACTTTAGAATTTTTGGAGTTCGTTTAGATAGTTTTTCTTTTGTTTTTCTGCGCGCGTAACCGATTTTAAAAAAAAGGACCAAGGCCAGCCGGGCCAAAGGCCCAGCCAGCCGGCCGCCTCCCCAGCCGCGCGCGCGCCAGGCGCCAGGCGCAGGCAGCCGCCGCCCCGCCCCAGGCCAAGTCCCAGCGGGACTCTAGGCCGTAGCCCCCCTCTTTCCTTTGTTTCGTTTTCCTTTTCCTACTCTATTTCTTGTCCCCTACCCCAAGAAACCCCCTCCCATCACCTATATAAATACCAACACCCCCCTCCAAAACATCAAATCAAACCCCAAGCCCCACACCACCCCGCGCCTCCCCAAGCCGCGCCCCACCCCGCGCCCCTCACCCGCCGCTGCCGCCCTTGTGCATCGCCGCCGCCGCCCAACGCCGCCGTTCGCCGGAGCCCCTCGCCGGAACCTCGCCGAGGTAGCCACGCCGTGTCTCTTTTTCTCCCCCCGGTTCGGTTTTTCTTATAAACCGTTCCGATTCTTTTCTTCTCTTCCGATTCGTTTTCTTTCCGGTTCTTTTCTAAACCGTTCCGGTTTCTAGATTGGTTTTCCGTTTCTTTTTCGGTTTCTTTTCCGAAAACCCTAGATCGGTTTTCGTTCTTCTTTCAGACCGTTCGTCTCCACGAACGTGATCACCGATTATTCCCCAGTTAACGACGCCCGTTCGTTTAACCGTTCGTCTCTTTTCTTTTCGTCGGATTTATTCCGCGATCGCGATCTCAGATCCGATCTTCGTTCTAGTCTTTCTTCTCGCTCGTTTATCGGAATCAGGTGATTCAAGTGCCTGGTGTTTCGTTTCGAAACCGCCGTTCCGTCTAATCAACTTAAACAAGTTTTTGCCCCGGTAAAATTTGACCTAGTTTCAACTTGCTAGAACCAAGTTGTTTTCTTCCGCCGTTTGTTTTCCGTTTCTTTGTTTGGTTCGTTCTTTCTTTGCAACCGGAGTTCTTAAGTTGAATTTTCTGGTTCTTTCTCTTGTTCGAGTTTTACCTGTGCATTAGATGAGTACTTATTGTATGCTTGTTGTTTGTCTGCGATAGATCACCCGGATTGCGCCGCTTGTTACTTCGAAACCCTAGGTCTCGCGGATCATCAGAAAGGCAAGTAACACTTTGATCATACCTTTTCTACAACCCATGTTTTATTGCATTAGATCAATCCTTTCACATTGCATGATTAGGATCTAATTAAACTGTGGGATGGGAAGTAGATGAGGTAGTACCTATCACCTGTATTATTATGAAACCTTTGGGAGTTACTTCTACGTTTGCTTATTATGCCATGCTATGCTAGTAGATGTGGATTGGGTGAGTGATATCCATGACAGGTGTGAGTTGATAATTTTAATGGTTTATCTAAGGTGGCAACTTAAACACACATCTGGGTGGATTGAGGCACCTGATGTCTATCAGGACTTGCCTGTTTTATTTTGGACTGCCACCCAGGCTCAAAGGGATCATAAGATCTTTCATGCTAGAAACTTCCGTGTGCAGCCACATGCTACTATGGGCTCTGGCATAGTTGACTAAGTTGTGCGAACTCTTACGGGGTGGACTAGCAGATGTAGGGGTTGTAGGTGGTACGGTCTACCCCACATGTAAGGTGCTAGCGCTTCTGAAAGACTATGTCTCGGTCATCCGTTTCTCAAACACCATGTAGTGCGAGAAAACAAACGGAGGCGATCGAGTCATGTGGGGAAAAGTGCGCAAACCTCTGCAGAGTGTACAAACTAATCATGATTAGCCGTGTCCCCGGTTACGGACAACTTGAGTATCTAGTACTTGAATATCATGTGAATCTCATCATGTTACTTCTAATTAATGTTGTTGGGTTTTAATTGTTCACTTAATTGGGATCGGAATGCTGTCAACCATTCTCGATGTTTAACAACTACCATGATAGTTAAACAAATTTATTCCTTTGCAGTAGGGAAAAACTGGCTTTACGCAAAACTGTAACCATAGAGCTTTCCACCAGCCATATATGCATATAGTATAGCTGTTTCGTTCCATTACTCTCTATGTGTTACATTGCCAGCATATTCCATGTGCTGACCCGTTTTCGGGCTGCAACTTCTCATGTTGCAGACTTTTCAGACGACGAGTAAGGTGCTTTTAGGTCGTGGCCCTATACTCAGTGATGCCGTTGGAGTTGATGGACCCATTTATCTTCCGAGTCTTCCGCTGTTATCATTATTAGATGGCCTTAAGCCATATTTATTGTAATAAGTTCTCTTTGAGACAACGATGTAATAAGTGTGTGATTGCAACTCTGCTATAAATCCTTCGATGTACTGTGTGGTGTCAGCATTACTGATCCAGGGATGACACCTGAGCACAGAGCACTTGATCCATTCGGGTCAGGTCGCTACATTCTTTTGCTACAAGAATTTGACTTACACATCACCGATAGGAAAGGAGCTGAGAACCCCGTAGCCGATAACTTGTCTAGGTTAGAAAATATCCTTGATGACCCACTACCTATTGATGATAGCTTCCCTGATGAACAACTAGCTGTCATAAATGCTTCTCATAATACTCCTTGGTATGCTGACTATGCTAATTATATTGATGCTAAATACATACCACCTAGTTTCACATACCAACAAAAGAAAAACAAATTCTATGATTTAAGACATTACTTTTGGGATGACCCACACCTTTATAAAGGAGTAGATGGTATTATTAGATGATGTGTACCTGAGCATGAATAGGAACAAATCCTATGGAAATGTCACTCCGAACCTTATGCAGGACATCATGCGGGAGATAGAACTGCTCACAAGGTATTACAATATGGTTTTTATTGGCCTACTCTCTTCAAGGATGCCCGTAAGTTTGCTTTATCTTGTGATTAATGTCAAAGAATTGGTAATATCGGTAAGCGTCAATAAATGACTATGAATTATTCACTTGTTTTTGAACCATTTGATGTTTGGGGTTTTGATTATATGGGGCCTTTTCCTTCCTCTAATGGGTATACCCATATTTTGGTTGCGGTTGATTATGTTACTAAGTGGGTAGAAGCTATTCCAACTAGTAGTGCTGATCATAACACTTCCATTAAAATGCTTAAAGAAGTTATTTTCCCAAGGTTTAGAGTCCCTAGATATGTAATGACTGATGGTGGTTCACATTTTATTCATGGTGCTTTCCATAAAATGTTTGCTAAATATGATGTCAACCATAGAATTGCATCACCTCATCATCCTCAATCGAGTGGTCAAGTTGAACTTAGAAATAGAGAAATAAAGTTAATATTACAAAAGACTATCAATAGGTCCCCAAAGAACTGGTCTAAGAAATTGGATGATGCACTTTGGGCCTACATAACAACATATAAAAATCCCATGGGTATGTCTCCCTATAAAATGGTTTATGGAAAATCTTGTCATTTGCCTCTTGAGTTAGAACATAAAGCATATTGGGAAATTAAAGAACTTAACTATGATTTCAAACTTGCCGATGTAAAGAGGTTATTTGATATTAGCTCAATAGATGAATGGAGAACCCAAGCTTATGAAAATGCCAAATTGTTTAAAGAAAAAGTTAATAGATGGCATGATAAAAGAATCCAAAGGCGGGAATTCAAAGTTGGGGAGTATGTTCTTTTGTACAACTCTTGTTTCAGATTCTTTGCAGGAAAACTTCTCTCTAAATGGGAAGGACCATATATTATCGAAGAGGTTTATTGCTTTGGAGCCATCAAGATCGATAATGCTGAAGGTACTAACCCGAAGGTGGTCAATGGGCAAAGAATTAAGCACTATATCTCAGGTATGCCTGTTAATGTTGAAAGCAATATTATCCAAACCATGACAACAGAGGAACACATAAAAGAAACCTTCTAGAACACTCCAGAATCCTGAAAAAGAGGAGGTACGTGATATAGTAAGTAAACGGACTCCGAAAGATCTGCAAAAATATTTTTGTCAATTTTGGAATGTTAAAAAAATTAGGAAAATAAGAAACAATCCGGAAGGCAACCGAGGAGGGCACAAGACACTAGGGCGCGCCTGCCTTGCCTGACGCGCCCAGGTGGGTTGTGCCCACTGATAACCCACAAGTATAGGGGATCGTTTGTAGCCTTCTTCGGTAAATAAGAGTGTCGAACCCAATGATGAGCTAAAGGTAGAACAAATATTCCCTCAAGTTCTATCAACCACTGATACAACTCTACGCACACTTGATGTTTGCTTTACCTAAAACAAGTATGAAACTATTTTGCAAGAATAAAACTACGAGTACTTGGCGAGAATAAAACTACGAATAAATTGCGAGATAATAAAAGTAGATAGCTTTTGTCAACAAGAAAGTCATTTGTCCCTAGGCAATCGATAACAAGTACCGGTAATCATTCTTGTAATTTTATATGAGGGAGAGGCATGAGCTAACATACTTTCTCTACTTGGACCATATGCACTTATGATTGGACCCCTAGCAAGCACCCGCAACTACTAAAGATCATTAAGGTCGTGAAACCCAACCATAGCATTAAGTATCAAGTCCTCTTTACTCCCATACACCATAACCCACTTACTCGGGTTTAATCTTCTACCACTCTCGCAACCCACCATAAGCGAACCATGAACATATTGCAACACCCTACAGCGAGAATCCCTTTGTTTGTGCAACACGGAGGGCACCTTAGGACAACACCATAAATAAAATATACAATCATACCAACCAAGATCAGGATTAACCCATAGGACAAAACGGATCTACTCAAACATCATAGGATAGCCAAATATCATTGGGAAATAATATATGGAGTTGAGCATCATGTTTAAGTAGAGATTACAGCAGGGAGAAGAGGTGTTACACCACTGCATAGAGGGGGAGAGAGTTGGTGTTGATGGTTTCAAGGTTGTTGATGTAGATCGCCGTCACGATCCTAGCCCCAGCGGCGCTCCGGTGCCATCCAAAGAAAGGGGGATAGAGCCCCCCTCCTTCTTCTTCTTCCTTGGCCTCCCCCTAGATGGGAGGAGTGTTCCCCCTCTGGTCCATGGCCTCCATGGCGGTGGAGGGGCAGGAGCCTCTCCGAGATTCGATCTCCCTCTTTGTTCTCTTTTGTTTCACGTCCGCCAGATCTGTCCCTTCACAGTTTCTTAAATTCCCGGAGATCCGTAACTCCAATTGCGCTCAAATTTTTACACGATTTTTTCCATAAATTATCTTTCTTGCGCCAGAAGAAGGGCCCCAACCGACTTTCGAGGAGGGCATAAGACACTTGGGTGTGCCAGGGGGTGCCCGGTGCGCCCTGGTGGGTTGTGGTCACTGTGGGGCCCCGTTTGCGTTGATTCCAAGTCCCAAAAATTACATATATTCCAAAATAATTCTCTGTAAATTTTTATTGCATTTGGACATCGTTTGAAATGGATATTCCGTGGAACAAAAAACATGCAAAAAACGAAAACTAGCACTGGCACTGGATCAATAGGTTAGTCCAATAAATCATATAAAATGTTGCCAAAAGTATGTGAAAGTTGTATAATATTGGCATGAAATAATTAAAAATTATAGATACGACGGAGACGTATCAGCATTCCCAAGATTAATTCTTGCTCGTCCTCAAGTAGGTAAATGATAAAATGATAATTTTTGGTGTGGAATGCTACCTAGCATAATCTTGATCATATGTCTAATCATGACATGAATATAAATACATGAGTGATTCAAAGGAATAGTCTATAATTTGACATAAAGACATCAATACTCAGGCATCCCAACAAACAATCATGCCTTTCAAAATATCAACACTAAAGAAAGCTATCCCTACTTGTCATGCTTTGTCTTCTTGACACAAAGTATTTATCATGCACAACCCTGATGACAAGCCGAGCAATTGGTTCATACTTTTTAATGCGCTTCAGCTTTTTCAACCCTCACCAACACATGGGCGCAAGCCATGGATATAGCACTATAGGTTAAATAGAGTATGATGATATGGGTAAATATAGAGAAGACAAAAAAGTAAGAAAGTCTCACGCCGATGCGGCTAACCAACGGGCTATGGAGATGCCCATCAACTGATATCAATGTGAGGAGTGGGGATTGCCATGCAACATATGCAATAAGAGCTATAAGTGTATGAAAGCTCAATATGAAAACTAAGTGGGTGTGCATCTAATCCTATAATGAAAAATTCCCACTAGTATATGAAAGTGACAACATAGGAGACTCTCCATATGAAAAACATGGTGCTACTTTGAAGCACAAGTGTGGAACTAGCATGCCCCTTCTCTCTTTATTTTTTTATTTTTTTATTTCTCTTTTTCTTTCTCTCATTGTCCAGAGTCTCATCCCAACTTGTGGGGGAATCATAGTCTCCATCATCCTTTCCTCACTGGGGCAATGCTCTAAAAATTAATAATGATGATCATCACACTTCTATTTACTTATAACTCAAAAGAAAAAATTACAACTCGATACCTATAAAAAATATGACTCTATATGAATGCTTCTGGCATACCAGGATGTGCAATGATCTAGCGTAACATGTATAAAAATGATGAACGGGGTCGAGCCACAACTACTATGTCAGCTATATGATCATGCAAAGCAATATGACAATCAATGCTCAAGTCATCAAAACGGAAGCGGTGGAAGTTGCATGGCAATATATCTCGGAATGGCTATGGAAAGGCCATAATAGGTAGGTATGGTGGTTGTTTTGAGGAAGATATAATAAGGCTTATGTGTGATAGAGCGTATCATATCACGGGGTTTGGATGCACCCGCGAAGTTTGCACCGACTCTCGACGTGAGAATGGGCAATGCACGGTACCGTAGAGGCTAGCAAATTGCAAAAAGGTAAGAGTGCATATAATCCATGGACTCACATTAGTCATAAAGAACTCATATACTTATTGCAAAAGTTTATTAGCCCTCAAAGCAAAGTACTACTATGCATGCCCCTAGGGGGATAGATTGGTAGGTAAAGACCATCGCTCGTCCCCGAGCGCCACTCATAAGGAAGGCAATCAATAATAAATCATGCTCCAACTTCATAGCATAACGAGAGACTATATGTGCATGCTTCAGGAATCACAAACCATAACACCAATATTCTTACTAGCCACAACCATTTACTAGTACCTCCCACATATTCCATCTCTATATCGCAAAACTATTTCAAGGAATCAAACATATCATATTCAGTGATCCATAAGTTTTATGTAGGATTTTATGACTAACCATGCAAATGACCAATTCCTGTTAACTCTCTAAATAGCTATAAGTGAAGCATGAGAGTTTAATTCTTTCTACAAAATACCATGCTCTAACAAATATAAGTGAAGCAAAAGAGCATTCTTGAAACAACGGTTTTCCATGTGAAGAGAAATCGACAATCCAAACTTCAAATGATATAAGTGAAGCACATGAAGCATTCTATAAAGCCATACTCAAAAGATATAAGTGCAGTGCAATGAGTATTCTATAAATCAACCATGGACTATCTCATACTAGCATGGTGCATAAAATAAAAATGAAAAATAATCACAAAAGATGCTCCAAGATTCACACATATCACATGAACAAAATGAGAACGAAAACATATCGATACTTGTTTTAGAAAGATGGGATGCCTTCCGAGGCATCCCCAAGCTTATATGCTTGAGTCTCCTTGAATATTTACTTGGGGTGCCTTGGGCACCCCCAAGCTTGAGCTCTTGCCTCTCCTCCTTCTCCTCATATCGAGACCTCCTCGATCTTTGATCACTTCATCCACACAAAACTCAACAGAAAGCTCGGTAAGACCCGTTAGTATAATAAAGCAATTCACTACTCTAAGTACCATTCCAACCAATTCATATTTTGTTTTTGCATTATAGCTACTGTATTATAACTTTTCCATGGCTTATACCACCAATAGAATCGATAGTTTCATCAAAACAAGCAAAACAATGCATAAAAACAGAATCGGTCTTAAACAGGACATCCTATAGTAATCTAGACTCTAACCATACTTCTGCTACTCCAAAAATTCCTTAAAAATTAGGAAAAAACAATTTTTATATAAATACTATGCAAAAAGTTTCAGAAGGTTTTGATGTTCCAGTAAAAAATGTAAATTCACGCACTACAACCAAATTTTTTGTTTTTGCACCGCACATACCAACAAGCAATCTACTCATCCTAAAGGCAAATCTTGGCACAATAATTTTACAATACAAAGGATTTGTACAAGGGGATAATTATTTTTGTTGAAAAGTTTCTATAATTAAGATTCACAAAGTTTCCACGGGCATGAACAAAGTTCAAGGCTAGCTCCCACTTTCACAATGCTCGTCCCTCTCACTTTCACTTTTCTTTTTGTGAAGTTTTAAGTTCCCCTCTATATTTTTTGTTTTTAAACTTTATAAAAGCACTCAACAGAAATAAATGACTCTGTAAAACTTCTGGGTTGTCTCCCTAGCAGCACTTTCTTTAAAGCCATTAAGTTAGGCATAAAGTGCTCAAGTAATAAATCCACCCGGATCCCAATGTACATCAAAGCCAATTTTAATTAACAATGATTTGGCATTTAGTAGTGAGCACAAAGCAACATATATAATCCAATGATGAAGTCTAACTCTCTTCCTATGCATCGACATGTCATACAAGAACAATTCATGCACATCAAGTAAAGGCCAATACATAGCATAAGCAGTTTCTTGCAATTTTATCGTGTTGAAGACATAACGAGGTGGAGATATAGTTCCCCTCTCATAATAATTGCAAGTAGGAGAAGCAAGCACATGCATATTATATTCATCAAAATTATCATGTGCAACGGTAAATGGAAACCCATCAATGCAATCCTTAAGAAGAGCAAACTTCTCCGATATAGTGTAGTTGGGAGAATTCAAGAAGATAATAGGACTAACATATGTGGGTGCAATAGCAACAATTTCATTCTTAACATAAGGAACTATAGCAATTCCATCTCCATAAGCATAATTCATGTTGGCATCTTGGCCACAAGCATAGAAATCATCAAGTTCATCAAAAAGGGATATTGATGACCCAGAAGTATAGGGGATCTATCATAGTCCTTTCGATAAGTAAGAGTGTCGAACCCAACGAGGAGTAGAAGGAAATGATAAGCGGTTTCTAGCAAGGTATTCTCTGCAAAGTACTGAAATAAGTGGTAATAGATAGTTTTGTGATAGGATAATTTGTAATGAGCAACAAGTAACAAAAGTAAATAAAGTGCAGCAAGGTGGCCCAATCCTTTTTGTAGCAAAGTACAAACCTGTACAAACTCTTATATAGAGAAAAGCGCTCCCGAGGACACATGGGAATATCATCGAGCTAGTTTTCATCACGTTCATATGATTCGCGTTCGGTACTTTGATAATTTGGTATGTGGGTGGACCGGTGCTTGGGTAATGTCCTTACTTGGACAAGAATCGCACTTATGATTAACCTCTATTGCAAGCATCCGCAACTACAACAAAAGTATTAAGGTAAACCTAACCATAGCATGAAACATATGGATCCAAATCAGCCCCTTACGAAGCAACGCATAAACTAGGGTTTAAGCTTCTGTCACTCTAGCAACCCATCATCTACTTATTACTTCCCAATGCCTTCCTCTAGGCCCAAATAATGGTGAAGTGCTATGTAGTCGACGTTCACATAACGCCACTAGAGGAGAGACAACGTACATCTCATCAAAATATCGAACGAATACCAAATTCACATGACTACTAATAGCAAGACTTCTCCCATGTCCTGAGGAACAAATGTAACTACTCACAACACATAATCATGTTCATAATCAGAGGGGTATTAATATGCATATAGGATCTGAACATATGATCTTCCACCAAATAAACCAACTAGCATCAACTACAAGGGGTAATTAACACTACTAGCAACCTACTAGTACCAATCCCGGACTTGGAGACAAGAATTGGATACAAGAGATGAACTAGGGTTTTGAGAGGAGATGGTGCTGATGAAGATGTTGATGGAGATTGCCTTGTCCCGATGAGAGGAGCGTTGGTGATGATGATGGTGATGATTTCCCCCTCCCGGAGGGAAGTTTCCCCAGCAGAACAGCTCTGCCGGAGCCCTAGATTGGTTCCGCCAAGGTTCTGCCTCGTGGCGGTGGAGTTTCATCCGAGGAGATGGCTTCTCATTTTTTTTCTCATCGAAAGACTTCATATAGCATAAGATGGACATCGGAGGGCCACCAGGGGGCCCACGAGGTAGGGGGGTGCGCCCAGGGGGGGTAGGGCGCGCCCCCACCCTCGTGGGCAGGGTGTGGCCCCCCTGGTGAACTTCTTGCGCTCAGTATTTTTTATATATCTTGAAAACATCTTCCGTGAAGTTTCAGGACTTTTGGAGCTGTGCAGAATAGGTCTCTAATATTTGCTCCTTTTCCAGCCCAGAATCCCAGTTGCCGGCATTCTCCCTCTTTATGTAAACCTTGTAAAATAAGAGAGAATAGGCATAAGTATTGTGATATAATGTGTAATAACAACCCATAATGCAATAGATATCGATATAAAAGCATGATGCAAAATGGACATATCAGCTCCCCCAAGCTTAGACCTTGCTTGTCCTCAAGCGAAACCCGAAATCAAAAAATATGTCCACATGTTTAGAGATAGAGGTGTCGATAAAAATAAAATACAGACATGAGGGCATCATGATCATTCTTAGAATAGCAACTTATATAATTCTTGTCATATGATTTCTTATGCTAGAGTAATAATTCAATCACAATTTCAAGTATGAATCGTAAACTTCATTGAAAACTAACAAACTATAATATCAGTCATTGGACCAATTGCAATTCATCATAACATAGGAAAGAGTCAATGTTTAAGAGCTTTTCAACAAGTCCACATACTCAACTATCATATAGTCTTTCACAATTGCTGACACTCACGCAATACTTATGGGTATGGAGTTTTAATCGGACACAGAGAAAGATAGGGGCTTATAGTTTTGCCTCCCAACGTTTTACCTCAAGGGTAATGTCAACAATAATAGTTCATGAAAACTCACATACAATTAGCCATATATACCATGATCTTTCCAACATACTGTGCTTGCCAAAGGATAAAATGTAAAAAGGAAGGGTGAAGATTACCATGACTCTTATGCAAGGTAGGAGATAAAAGTAAAAGATAGGCCCTTCGCAGAGGGAAGCAGAGGATGGCATGCGCTTTTGTGGTTGGATGCACAAAATCTTAATGCGAAAGAACATCACTTTATATTGCCACTTGTGATATGGACCTTTATTATGCAATCTGTCACTTTTATTTCTTCCATATCACACGATCGTATAAAGCTTATTTTCTCCCACACTAATAAGTCATACATATTTAGAGAGCAATTTTTATTGCTTGCACCAATGACAACTTACTTGGAGGATCTTACTCAATCCATAGGTAGGTATGGTGGACTCTCATGGCAAAACTGGTTTAAGGGTATTTGGAAGCACAATTAGTATCTCTACTTGGTGCAAAGAATTTGGCTAGCATGAGGGTGAAAGGCAAGCTCAACCATGTTGGATGATCCATGACAATATAATTTATCTTAGATGTAAGAAAACATAACCCATTACGTTGTCTTCCTTGTCCAACGTCAACTCTTTAGCATGCCATATTTTAATGAGTGCTCACAATCATGAAAGATGTCCAAGATAGTATATTTATACGTGAAGACCTCTCTTTCTTTATTACTTCCTATTAATTGCAACGATGACCAAAGCTATGTTTGTCAACTCTCAACAACTTTTATTCATCATACTTTTTCCATGTGAGCTCATTACTCTCCATAAGATCCATATGATCTCTTTGTTTCTTTTTTATCCCTTTTCTTTTATTCACTTAGGATCATGGCAAAATAATCAAGCCCTTGACTCAATACTAATCTTTATTATATATAGCTCACAGACTCGATTACATAGAGGGATCATATAGCAAAACTCAAAACTAGATCATGCCACTACTAGATCAAGATATTACCAAAAGGATCGAACTAAGAAAAACAATAAAGATAAAAGTGATGGTGATACGATACCGGGGCACTCCCCCAAGCTTGGCAGTTGCCAAGGGGAGTGCCGATATCCATGTGATTATGTCTCCTTTGTTGGTGAAGAAGGTGGAGTTGTTGATGACGGATAGTCGCACATCGAGCGTAGGAGGTCTTCTAACTTGCCTATAATGCCCTTGAGTGCGATGATATGCTCCTTCAACAAAATATTTTCACGTGTGAGATACTTATTTTGTATACGAGCTAACTCAATCATCTTGAAAGCTTCAATCTCAGTTGGGGTAAGACGATTGTGATCAAGTTGAAGGATGTCTTCTATTGCCGGAACTTGGTCCTCCGTGGTCTTCTTGATCCCTTCATCCTTGTTGATCTCCATAGGTTCTTCCCTCTTCAGGTCCATCTTCATTAGCCAAGCGTCGTTGCCCTCATTATTGGAGGAGGAGGGAGGCGACATGATGCTTAGCTTTGACAACCCTGGCAGAAAATAGCTCGAAACAAGAACAAGAGATTTTTGCATGATACGGTGGTCAAAACCCTTGGGAGATTATATAATGAATTTTTACCGACCAAAATACGTATTGTGTAAGAAAACGGAGTCCGAAGAGCGCACGAGGTGCCCACGAGGTAGGGGGCACGCCCAGTAGGGTAGGGCGCGCCCTCCACCCTCGTGGAGGCCTCGTGTCCTTCCCGGACTGCTTCTTATTTTTCTATTTTTCTAATTATTCCAAAACGGAGAAATATTGCCTTAAAAACTATTTTGGAGTCGGTTTACTTACCATGCCACATACCTATTCCTTTTCGGAGTCTGAAGCATTCCGGAAAGTGTCCCTTATGTATTCCTCCGGGGTTATGATTTCAATAATATTGTTTTCAACATTTATGGGATTACCTGAGATATAATGTTTGATTCTTTGATCGTTCACCACCTTCGGATTTGTGCCTTCGAAGTTGTTGATTTTTATGGCACCGGAATGATAGACCTCCTCGATAACGTAAGGACCTTCCCATTTAGAGAGAAGTTTTCCTGCAAAAAAATCTTAGACGAGAGTTGTATAGCAATACATAATCACCTACATTAAACTCACGCTTGTGTATCCTTTTGTCATGCCATCTTTTAACTTTTTCTTTAAATAATTTGGCATTCTCATAGGCTTGGGTTCTCCATTCATCAAGTGAGCTAATATCAAATAACCTCTTCTCTCTGGCAAGTTTGAAATCATAATTGAGCTCTTTAATAGCCCAATAAGCCTTATGTTCTAGTTCGAGAGGTAAGTGACATGCTTTTCCATAAACCATTTTATACGGAGACATACCCATAGGATTTTTATATGCAGTTCTATAGGCCCATAATGCATCATCAAGTTTCTTGGACTAATTCTTCCCAGACCTATTGACAGTCTTTTGCAAAATTAATTTGAGCTCTCTATTACTCAATTCTACTTGACCACTAGACTGAGGGTGATAAGGAGATGCAATTATATGATTAACATCATACTTAGCAAGCATTTTACGGAAAGCACCATGAATAAAATGTGAACCACCATCAGTCATTAAATATCTAGGGACTCCAAAACTTGGAAAAATAACTTCTTTAAGCATTTTAATAGAAGTGTTATGATCAACACTAGTAGTTGGAATAGCTTCTACCCACTTAGTAACGTAATCAACAACAACTAAAATATGTGTATATCCATTAGAGGAAGGAAACGGTCCCATATAGTCAAAGCCCCAAACATCAAATGGTTCAATAATGAGTGAATAGTTCATAGGCATTTCTTGACGTCTACTAATATTACCAATTCTTTGACATTCATCACAAGATAAGACAAACTTACGGGCATCTTTGAAGAGAGTAGCCAATAAAAACCGGATTGCAATACCTTGTGTGAAGTTCTATCTCCAGCATGGTGTCCTCCATAAGCTTCAGAGTGACACTTGCGTTGGATATGTTCCTGTTCATGCTCAGGTACACAACGTCTAATAACACCATCTACTCCTTCTTTATAAAGATGTGGGTCATCCCAAAGGTAATGCCTCAAATCATAGAAGAACTTTTTCTTTTGCTGGTATGTGAAACTAGGTGGTATAAACTTAGCAACAATGTAATTAGCATAATCAGCATACCATGGAGCAGTATGAGAAGCATTTATAACATTTAATTGCTCATCAGGAAAGCTATCATCAATAGGTAGTGGGTCATCAATCACATTTTCTAACCTAGAAGTTGTCTGCAACGGGGTTCTCAGCTCCCTTTCTATCAACAATATGTAAGTCAAATTCTTGTAGCAAGAGAACCCATCTAATAAGTCTAGGTTTAGCATCTTTCTTTTCCATAAGATATTTAATAGCAACATGATTAGTGTGAATGGTTACTTTAGAATCAACAATATAAGGTCTGAACTTATCACAAGCAAATACAACTGCTAAGAATTCCTTTTCAGTAGTAGCATAATTTCTTTGAACATTGTCTAGGGTTTTACTAGCATATTGAATAACGTTCAATTTCTTATCAACTCTTTGCCCTAGAACAGCACCTACAGCATAATCACTAGCATCACACATAATTTCAAAGGGTAAATTCCAATCAGGTGGCTGAACAATAGGTGCATAGATTAATGCTTTCTTAAGTATTTCAAATGCTTCTACACAATCATCATCAAAAACAAATGGTATATCTTTTTGTAATAAATTAGTCAGAGGCCGAGAAATTTTTGAGAAGTCCTTAATGAACCTCCTATAAAATCCGGCATGACCAAGGAAACTTCTTATAGCTTTGATGTCCTTGGGGCATGACATCTTTTCAATAGCATCAACCTTGGCTTTATCAACTTCAATACCTCTTTCAGAAACTTTATGCCCCAATACAATACCTTCATTAACCATAAAGTGGCACTTTTCCCAATTTAAGACAAGATTAGTTTCGTCACATCTCTGCAAAACTTGATCATGATTGCTCAAGCAATCATCAAAAGAAGATCCATAGACGGAGAAATCGTCCATGAAAACCTCACAAATCTTTTCACAAAAGTCAGAGAATATAGCCATCATGCATCTTTGAAAGGTAGCAGGTGCATTACATAAACCAAAAGGCAGACGTCTATAAGCAAAAGTACCAAAAGGGCAAGTAAAAGTAGTCTTTGATTGATCTTTGGCTGACACAGGTATTTGAGAGAAACCAGAATAACCATCTAGAAAGAAAAAATGTGTATGTTTGGATAATCTTTCTAGCATTGGATCGATAAAAGGTAAGGGGTAATGATCCTTTTTAGTGGCCTTATTTAATTTGCAGAAATCAATTAACATCCTATAACTTGTAATAATTCTTTGAGGAATCAATTCATCTTTATCATTAGGAACGACAGTAATACCTCCCTTCTTAGGGACACAATGGACATGACTTACCCACTGACTATCAGCAACGGGATAAATTATACCTGCCTCAAGGAGCTTTAGTATTTCCTTTCTTACCACTTCCTTCATTTTAGGATTCAGCCGTCGTTGATGATCAGGAACTGGTTTAGCATGTTCTTCCAAATTTATTTTATGTTGAGATAGAGTGGGACTAATGCCCTTAATATCATCAAGAGTATACCCAATAGCAGCATGGTGCTTCTTCAGAGTTTTCAATAATCTCTCTTCCTCATGCTCTGAAAGGTTAGCACTAATAATAACAAGATATATCTTTTTCTCATCAAGATAAGCATATTTAAGAGTATCAGGCAACGGTTTAAGCTCAAACACGGGATCACCCTTGTGTGGAGGAGGAACCCCTAGGATTTCAACAGGCAAATTGTGTTTCAGAATAGGTTCCTGTTTAAAGAATTCTTCATATATTTCCCTTCTTTCATTCATAAATATATCATTTTCATGGTCTAGCAAATATTGTTCTAAAGGATCACTAGGAGGTACGACAATGGAAGCAAGACCAATAATTTCATCTTTACTAGGTAATTCTTCTTCACGGTGTTGTCTACTAAATTTAGAGAAATTAAATTCATGAGACATATCATCTAAACCGATAGTAACAACATCCTTTTTGCAATCTATCTTAGCATTAACAATGTTTAAGAAGGGTCTACCAAATATAATGGGACAAAAGCTATCTTGTGGGGAACCAAGAATAAGAAAATCAACAGGATATTTAGTTTTCCCACACAAGACTTCAACATCCCTAACAATTCCCATTGGTGAAATAGTATCTCTATTGGCAAGTTTAATCGTGACATCAATATCTTCTAACTCAACAGGTGCAATATCATGCATAATTTCTCTATATAGGCCAATAGGTATTGCACTAGCACTGGCACCCATATCACATAAACCATGATAACAATGATCTCCTATTTTAACAGAAATAACAGGCATGCCTACCACAGGTCTAGGTTTATCTTCAGCACAAGGTTTAGCAATTCTAGCAGTTTCATCACAGAAATAAATAACATGCCCATCAATATTATCAGCCAAGAGATCTTTAACAATAGCAATATCAGGTTCAACTTTAATTTTCTCAGAAGGTGTATAAGTTTTAATATTGCTTTTACGAACCACAGTTGAAGCTTTAGCATGATCCTTTATCCTGACAGGGAAAGGTGGTTTCTCAACATAAGAAGTAGGAATAATAGGATCATTATAAGTGATAGTATTTTCTTCAACTTTAATAGGTCCAGCTACTTTTACTTCTATGGGAGGATGATATTTAAACCACTTTGCCTTGGGGAGATCAACATAAGTAGCAAAAGATTCACAGAAAGAAGCTACTATCTTAGAGTTAAGTCCATATTTAGTGCTAAATTTACGGAAAACATCGGTATCCATAAAAGATTTAACACAATCAAACCTAGGTGTCTTACCTAACTCCTTACCTTTGTCGAGGTCCCAATCTTCAGAGTTGTGTTTAATTCTTTCCAATAAATCCCATTTGAATTCAATAGTCTTCATCATAAAAGAGCTAGCACAAGAAGTATCAAGCATGGTGTGATTGCTATCAGAAAGCTGAGCATAAATTTTTTGAATAATCATTTCTCTTGAGAGCTCATGATTGGGGCATGAATATAACATTGATTTAAGCCTCCCCAAGCTTGAGCGATGCTTTCTCCTTCACGAGGCCAAAAATTATATATATAATTGCGATCACGATGAACAAGATGCATAGGATAAAACTTCTGATGAAATCCAATTTCAATCGTTTGTAATTCCATGACCCCGTATCATCACATAGCCTATACCATGTCGATGCATCTCCCTTCAAAGATAAAGGGAAGACCTTATTCTTAACAACATCTCTAGGTACACCTGCAAGCTTAAATGATCCACATACTTCATCCACATATATTAAGTGCTCATCAGGATGCTTTGTTCCATCTCCTACAAAAGGATTAGCTAGCAGTTTTTCTATCATACCCGAAGGAATTTTGAAGCAGACATTTTCATTTTCAGTAGGTTCAGTAGGTTGAGGAGCAACTCTTTGCTCTACTGGTCGGGGTGAAGATACCCCGAACAAGCCCCTTAGAGGATTACTTTCCATAGTAACAAGTGACAGTAAATTTCAGCACACTATATAAATTTTTCCTTACCAAATTCCACCTACCAAAGGCGCTTCACTCCCCGGCAACGGCGCCAGAAAAGAGTCTTGATGACCCACAAGTATAGGGTATCTATCGTAGTCCTTTCGATAAGTAAGAGTGTCGAACCCAAGGAGGAGCAGAAGGAAATGATAAGCGGTTTCCAGCAAGGTATTCTCTGCAAGTACTAAAATAAGTGGTAACAGATAGTTTTCTGATAGGATAATTTGTAATGAGCAACAAGTAACAAAAGTAAATAAAGGCATCAAGGTGGCCCAATCCTTTTTGTAGCAAAGGACAAGCCTGGACAAACTCTTATATAGAGAAAAGCGCTCCCGAGGACACATGGGAATATCGTCAAGCTAGTTTTCATCACGTTCATATGATTCGCATTCGGTACTTTGGTAATTTGGTATGTGGGTGGACCGGTGCTTGGGTACTGTCCTTACTTGGACAAGTATCCCACTTATGATTAACCTCTATTGCAAGCATCCACAACTACAACAAAAGTATTAAGGTAAACCTAACCATAGCATGAAACATATGGATCCAAATCAGCCCCTTACGAAGCAATGCATAAACTAGGGTTTAAGCTTCTACCACTCTAGCAACCCATCATCTACTTATTACTTTCCAATGCCTTCCTCTAGGCCCAAATAATGGTGAAGTGTTATGTAGTCGACGTTCACATAACACCACTAGAGGAGAGACAACATACATCTCATCAAAATATCGAACGAATACCAAATTCACATGACTACTAATAGCAAGACTTCTCCCATGTCCTTAGGAACAAACGTAACTACTCACAAAGCATAATCATGTTCATAATCATAGGGGTATTAATATGCATATAGGATCTGAACATATGATCTTTCAGCAAATAAACCAACTAGCATCAACTACAAGGGGTAATTAACACTACTAGCAACCTACTAGTACCAATCCCGGACTTGGAGACAAGAATTGGATTCAAGAGATGAACTAGGGTTTTGAGAGGAGATGGTGCTGATGAAGATGTTTATGGAGATTACCCTATCCCGATGAGAGGAGTGTTGGTGATGACGATGGCGATGATTTCCCCCTCCCGAAGGGAAGTTTCCCTGGCAGAACAGCTCTGCCGGAGCCCTAGATTGGTTCCGCCAAGGTTCCGCCTCGTGGCGGTGGAGTTTCGTCCGAGGAGATGGCTTCTGATTTTTTTTCTCATCTAAAGACTTCATATAGAAGAAGATGGATATCGGAGGGCCACCAGGGGGCCCACGAGGTAGGGGGGCGCGCCCAGGAGCGTAGGGCGTGCCCCCACCCTCGTGGGCAGGGTGTGGCCCCCCCTGGTGAACTTCTTGCACTCAGTATTTTTTATATATTCTAAAAACGTCTTCCGTAAAGTTTCAGGACTTTTGGAGTTGTGCAGAATAGGTCTCTATTATTTTCTCCTTTTCCAGCCCAGAATCCCAGCTGTCGGCATTCTCCCTGTTTATGTAAACCTTGTAAAATAAGAGAGAATAGGCATAAGTATTGTGACATAATGTGTAATAACAACCCATAATGCAATAAATATCGATATAAAAGCATGATGCAAAATGGACGTATCAGATATTTCAAAAGAATCAACGGGCTCATAGCAATTATCATAGCATTCAACCATTGGTAAGAATGAAGGGACATTAAACAATGTATGAGTTGGAGGGTTACTCTCATTAGAAGGTGAGCACGGGTAGCTAATCCGCTCTTCCTCCTTTTGTTCTACGCTCTCCTCGTCATCTTTTTCATCCAATGGGCTCACAGTTTCATCAATTCCTTCTTCCATAGACTCCTGTAAAATATTAGTATTTTCTCGGACAGCGGAGATTTTCTCAATAAATTCATCAATATCGGAATTATATTCATAATTATCATAGCAATATTTAAGGATGGCAAAATTTCCAGGTCTATAAACATGATCATCAAAAGCTTCATACTTAAAAAACAAAGATTCAATTTCATAAGCACCCTTAAAAGCAACAAATTCTTCTATTCATTCCACATCATAATAATCATATCTACCATTGGCATAAGAAGCCAAGGTTTCATTATCATTAAATTTGCATGAAAAGGGGAGGTGTGGAGCGTTCATCCTGGAGCAACAAGTATAATCATATCTCTGGCATAAATTCCAAGCATACCAATGCAACATATCAATTTGATCCCATAATAGTTTCCCTTTTTGTGTCAAGCGATAATCCCTAAAGTATTAATGTTGATCCAATGTTACTCCCATTGTTAAGTTGAATCGGGTTGTCTCAGGTTTATCAAAGTAGTGCATAATATTTTTCACATAACGAGCATCGAGGGTTTTAGGAGGTTCCCCATCTCCATGGGTAGCAAGTATCACTAATTTTGTGTGTGTTCCGTGTTCCATATCCATAGTAAAGATAGAGAACAACTTAGAACAGAAAATAGAAACAACTTATTGATAAAGCAAACAAGCACACATGATAATATTCACCCCACGCAATTGCTCCCAAACAACGGCGCCAGAAAAAGGTCTTCATAACCCACAAGTACAGGGGGTCATTTGTAGCCTTCTTCGATAAATAAGAGTGTCGAACCCAACGAGAAGGTAGAACAAATATTCACTCAAGTTCTATCGACCACCAATACAACTCTACGCACACTTGTTGTTTTCTTTACCTAAAACAAGTATGAAACTATTTTGCAAGAATAAAACTACAAGTACTTGGCGAGAATAAAACTACGAATAAATTGCGAGATAATAAAAGTAGATAGCTTTTGTCAACAAGAAAGTCATTTGTCCCTAGGCAATCGATAACAAGTACCGGTAATCATTCTTGTAATTTCATATGAGGGAGAGCCATGAGCTAACATACTTTCTCTACTTGGATCATATGCACTTATGATGGACCACTAGCAAGCATCCGCAACTACTAAAGATCATTAAGGTCGTGAAACCCAACCATAGCATTAAGTATCAAGTCCTCTTTACTCCCATACGCCATAACCCACTTACCCGTGTTTAAGCTTCTGTCAGTCTCGCAACCCACCATAAGCGGACCATCAACATATTGCAACACCCTACAGCGAGGATCCCTCTGTTTGCGCGACACGGAGGGCACCGTAGGATAACACCATAAATAAAATATACAATCATACCAACCAAGATCACGATTAACCCACAAGACAAAATAGATCGACTCAAACATCATAGGATAGCCAAATATCATTGGGAAATAATATATGGAGTTGATCACCATGTTTAAGTAGAGATTACAGTGGGGAGAAGAGGTGTTACACTGCTGCATAGATGGGGAGAGAGTGGGTGTTGATGGTAGCAAGGTTGTTGATGTATATCGTCGTCGCAATCCTAGCCCCTGCGACACTCTGGCACCACCGGGAGAGAGGGGGAGAGAGCCTCCCTCCTTATTCTTCCTTGGCCCCCCTAGATGGGAGGAGACTTCCCCCTCTGGTCCATGGCCTCCATGGTGGCGGAGGGGCAGGAGCCCCTCCGAGATTGGATTTCCCTTTCTGTTCTCTTTTGTTTCGCGTCCCCCAGATCTAGCCCTTCACGGTTCCTTAAATCCTAGAGATCCGTAACTCCGATTGCGCTGAAATTTTTACACATTTTTTTCCATAAATTATCTTTCTTGCACCAGAAGAAGGGCCCCAACCGACTTTTGAGGAGGGCGTAAGACACCTGGGCTGCCAGGGGATGCCCAACGCGCCCTAGTGGGTTGTGGTCACTGTGGGCCCCCGTTTGCATTGATTCCAAGTCCCAAAAATCACATATATTCAAAAATAATTCTTTGTAAATTTTTATTGCATTTGGACTTCGTTTGATAGGGATATTCTGCGAAACAAAAAACATGCAAAAATAGGAACTGGCACTGGATCTATAGGTTAGTCCAATAAATCATATAAAATGTTGCCAAAAGTATGTGAAAGTTGTATAATATTGGCAGGAAACAATAAAAAATTATAGATATGACATAACCCACAAGTATAGGGGATCACAAACTTTTTCGAGGGTAGAGTATTCAACCCAAATTTCTAAGAATATTGGGTTTTTTACACCTGTGCCCCTAGTTCCTTAGCTCTACTCATTCATCCCTGCGCTCTTAATTTTTTCTCAATTTTCCCCACTCCCTTGCCAGAAACTCTCAGAACCGGTCACAATGGACGTTGCCGTCGGGTCAAAGGCTTGACTGTTAACTCTGATGAGTGGGGCCGTGCTAGACTGTGTCGTCCGTTGGACCTGACAAGTGGGGCCGCGTTGGGTTGTGTCATTGTTCGACCATCGGGCCATGGTTTCTTTGGGCCGTCCCTTGCATTAAATGCCTGCATGCGCCGCCAGGACAGAAGCCTGCTATGCATGCACCCAGCAAAACCTGCCTGCGTGCGCCGATCGAGCCTACATGCGCCGATGCCACGATGCGCCAACCGAGCCTGCATGCGCCGATGCGTCCGCCACGATGCACTAACCGAGCAACTTTCTTGCATGCCAGCCGCCACGGATGCAACGACGGTCACTGCTGTTGGTTCCTCTTTTCTAGCTAGGTGGCTATGCTACCTCTTGAGCATGCGTTGGTTTTCCCTTGAAGAGGAAAGGGTGATGCAGCAAAGTAGCGTAAGTATTTCCCTCAGTTTTTGAGAACCAAGGTATCAATCCAGTAGGAGACTACACGCAAGTCGCCTAGTACCAGCACAAACAAACAAGAACCTCACAACCAATGCGATAAAGGGGTTGTCAATCCCTTCACGGTCACTTACGAAAGTGAGATCTGATAGAGATAATAAGATAAATATTTTTGGTATTTTTGTTGTATAGATTGAAAAGTAAAGATTGCAAAATAAACGGCGACAAAAATAGCTAGTTGACGGGAAAATAATATGATGTAAAGTAGACCCGGGGGCCATAGGTTTCACTAGTGGCTTCTGTCAAGATGGCATATATTATGATGGGTGAACAAATTACTGCCGAGCAATTGATAGAAAAGCGCATAGTTATGATGATATCCAGGTATGATCATGAACATAGGCATCACGTCCGTGTCAAGTAGACCGAAACGATTCTGCATCTACTACTATTACTCCACACATCGACCGCTATCCAACATGCATGAGTATTAAGTTCATAAGAACAGAGTAACGCATTAGGCAAGATGACATGATGTAGAGGTATATACTCAAGCAATATGATATAAACCCTACCTTTTTATCCTTGATTGCAATAATACAATACGTGCCTTGTGTTGGGATCTACGGTAGGGTGCGTCGACTGCAACTTAAAATTTTCCTACGCGCAGAACAACCAAGAACATGCTACGGGAGATGGATCACAGTTCGTTACCACTAGACGCGCAGTGTTGTGCAACGGAAGAAGAGTTGGGGCAGCGCGTCCGCGTGGATCGTCTCCTCCTCGTCCGATCTCCCTCGTACAGCTGGTCGTCAGTTCCCACATACAGGTTCGCCGAAGCGGCGCAAGTGCACCACCTCTAACGGTATCCGCGTGTGTAGGAGGAACATCATGCGGCGGACTGCTAGGTCCGATCACACAATCGGCGGCGAGTGGAGGTGTCTATTCGCTACATATGCAAACCCTAGTGATAGCGCCAAAGAGATCAACCACATGAGTGTGCCGCACCCCACTTTATATAGGCGTCCGTCGTGGGCTCAACACTTGGGCCTCGCACGGACCCTAAAGCCCATAAGTCTACTCGGCCACAATCCGAATACAACTCGGATCATATCCAACCAGTGTCCTCGGATCCGACCTCGTAGGTTCCTTCCCTTAAGCGCGCGACCCCTTAGGTTCAAGCCGGCTTGGTCACAGTTTGGATCATCTCCGGACTACATGGCTGGTAGCTACCTCTAGCAAGGCGTGCCGACCACCAAGAAGACGTTGAAGCTGGTTAGGTGAACCTGTACATCACACTTCCATTCCTTTTGCCACATGATATATGTTGTCGGGCTTAAGGCAAGTCTATCATCCTTGTGCTAGCCCGACCTCTTTCTCGTTCCAGTGATGCCGACCACAAACCAGATTATCTCATAATCCTTGTCGCATGGCCATGCTTATCCTAGTCGGATCACACGAGGGGCCGAGAGTATATCTCTCCTGATCGGAGGGGCAAATCCCATCTTGCTCGACCATATCTCGCAGCATGGGTCTGGACAAGCCCGAAACCTACCTTTGTAACTACCCAGTCACGGAGTAGCGTTTGGTTGGCCCAAAGCAAGTATGTTACCATCCCGAGTACATGTGCCAGCTCAAGTCTTAGGACATAGAACATATGTTGTACTAGAGACTAATAGATGACATATCGCTGCGTCTCATAGTTGGGTCTGTCCGACTCGGACCTTATCTCAACTCGGATCCGACTATGTCAAATCTGACCAGATCCTTCCGAGTCCATATTATCCGGTTAGCATCCAATGCCCCATGGCTAGTGAGACCAAGCCATCGACCGTGTCATATGCTAGTCTAGATGGCTGCGCGTCCACACAGCCCTTTCGACTAGGGACCTTTTAGGACGTTCATCATACAATGCATAGTCCCACAAACAAGTCACGTACTTACTGATACACATCATTGATAATGTCCAAGGACTATCTTTATTCATAAACACATAGGAAATATCATCATACATGATTGCCTCAAGGGCATATCTCCAACACCTTGCTGCCCCTACTATCACTGGAAAAGGACACCGCAAGATTGAACCCAAAGCTAAGCACTTCTCCCATTGCAAGAAAGATCAATCTAGTAGGCCAAACCAAACTGATAATTAGAAGAGACTTGCAAAGATATCAAATCATGCATATAAGAATTCAGAGAAGAATCAAATGATGTTCATAGATAATCTTAATCATAAACCCACAATTCATCGGATCTCGGCAAACACACCGTAAAAAGAATTACATCGAATAGATCTCCAAGAACATCGAGGAGAACTTTGTATTGAGATCCAAAGAGAGAGAAGAAGCCATCTAGCTAATAACTATGGACCCGAAGGTCTGTGGTAAACTACTCACACATCATCGGAGAGGCTATGGTGTTGATGTAGAAGCCCTCCGTGAGCGAATCCCCCTCCGGCAGATCGCCGAAAAAGGTCCCCAGATGGGATCTCACGGGTACAGAAGGTTGCGGCGGTGCAAAAATGGTTTCGTGGCTCTCCCGGATGTTTTCGGGGTATAAGAGTATATATAGGCGAAAGAAGTAGGTCGGTGGAGCTGCGAGGGGCCCACAAGGGTGGGGGGCGCGCCTGCCCCCCTAGGCGCGCCGCCCTACCTCGTGGCTGCCTCACTGCTTCCTTGACCTCCACTCCAAGTCTCCTGCATTCCGTTTGTTCCAAAAAAGATCCTCATGAAGGTTTCATTCCGTTTTGATTCCGTTTGATATTCTTTTTTCTGCGAAACACCGAAATAGGCAAAAAAACAGTAATTTGCACTGGGCCTTCGGTTAATAGGTTAGTCCCAAAAATAATATAAAAGTGCATAATAAAGCCCATTAAACATCCAAAACAGATAATATAATAGCATGGAACAATAAAAAAATATAGATACGTTGGAGACGTATCAAGCATCCCCAAGCTTAATTCCTGCTCGTCCTCGAGTAGGTAAATGATAAAAATAGATTTTTTGATGTGGAATGCTACCTAACATAATTTTCAATGTAGTTCTCTTTATTGCAGCATGAATGTTTAGATACAAAAGATTCTAGACAGAAGTTTAATATTGACATCCAAATTATAATACTTCAAGCATGCTAACCAAGCAATTATGCCTTATCAAAATAACATAACCAAAGAAAGCTTATACCTAGAAAATCATATAGTTTGGCCATGCTTCATTTTTGTCACACAAAATGCTCCCATCATGCACAACCCCGATGACAAGCCAAGCAATTGTTTCATACTTTAGCCTTTTCAAACTCTTTCAACTTTCATGCAATATATGAGCGTGAGCCATGGATATAGCACTATGGGTGGAATAGAATATGATGATGGAGGTTGTGTGAGAAGACAAAAAGGGAGAAAGTCTCACATTGACATGGCTAATCAACAGGCAATGGAGATACCCATCAATTGATGTCAATGCAAGGAGTAGGGATTGCCATTCAACGGATGCACTAGAGCTATAAATATATGAAAGCTCAACAAAAGAAACTAAGTGGGTGTGCATTCAACTTGCTTGCTCAGGAAGACCTAGGGCATTTTGAGGAAGCCCATTATTGGAATATACAAGCCAAGTTCTCAAATGAAAAATTCCCACTAGTATATGAAAGTGAAAAAAATAGGAGACTCTCTATCATGAAGATCATGGTGCTACTTTGAAGCACTAGTGTGGAAAACGGATAGTAACATTGCTCCTTCTCTCTTTTTCTCTCATTTTTTGGGCCTCTCTTTTTTATGGCATTTCTATTTTTTCCGAAGAAGTTTCCTCACATGGGACAATGCTCTAATAATGAAAATCAACACACTTTTATTTACTTACAACTGAAGAATTACAACTCGATACTTATAATAAAATATGACTATGTGAATGCCTCCGGCGGTGTACCGGGATATGCAATGAATCAAGAGTGACATGTATGAAAAAATTATGAAGGTGGCTTTGCCACAAATACGATGTCAACTACATGATCATGCAAAGCAATATGACAATGATGGAGCGTGTCATAATAAATGGAACGGTGGAAAGCTGCATGGCAATATATCTCGGAATGGCTATGGAAATGCCATAATAGGTAGGTATGGTGGCTGTTTTGAGGAAGATATAAGGAGTCTTATGTGTGATAGAGCGTATCATATCACGGGGTTTGGATGCACCGGCGAAGTTTGCACCAACTCTCGAGGTGAGAAAGGGCAATGCACGGTACCGAGGAGGCTAGCAATGATGGAATGGTGGGAGTGCGTATAATCCATGGACTCAACATTAGTCATAAGGAACTCACATACTTACTGCAAAAATCTACAAGTCATCAAAACCAAGCACTACACGCATGCTCCTAGGGGGATAGATTGGTAGGAAAAGACCATCGCTCGTCCCCGACCGCCACTCATAAGGAAAGCAATCAAAGAACACCCCATGCTTCAAATTTGTCACACAACTTTTACCATACGTGCATGCTACGGGACTTGCCAACCTCAACACAAGTATTTCTCAATTCCACAATTACTAAACTAGCACAACTCTAATATTACCATCTTTATATCTCAAAACAACTATCAAGTATCAAGCTTCTCATAACATTTAATGCACTCTATATGAAAGTTTTTATTATACCCATCTTGGATGCCTATCTTATTCGGAGTAATTTCATAACCAAAGAAAATTACCATGCTGTTCTAAAAGACTCTCAAAATAATATAAGTGAATCATGAGAGATCAATAATTTCTATAAAATAAAACCACCACCGTGCTCTAAAAAGGATATAAGTGAAGCACTAGAGCAAAATTATCTAGCTTAAAAGATATAAGTGAAGCACATAGAGTATTCTAATAAATTACGATTCGTGTGTGTCTCTCCCAAAAGGTGTGTACAGAAAGGATGATTGTGGTAAACTAAAAGCAAAGACTCAAATCATACAAGACGCTCCAAGCAAAACACATATCATGTGGTGAATAAAAATATAGCCTCAAGTAAAGTTACCGATCGATGAAGACGAAAGAGGGGATGCCTTCCGGGGCATCCCCAAGCTTAGGCTTTTGGTTGTCCTTGAATTTTACCTTGGGGTGCCTTGGTCATCCCCAAGCTTAGGCTCTTGCCACTCCTTGTTCCGAAATCCATCAAATCTTTACCCAAAAACTTGAAAACTTCACAACACAAAATTCAACAGAAAACTCATGAGCTCCGTTAGTATAAGAAAACAAATCACCACCTTAAGGTACTGTAATAACCTCATTCTTTATTTATATTGGTGTTAAACCTACTATATTCCAACTTCTGTATGGTTCATACCCCGATATTAGCCATATATTCATCAAAATAAGCAAACAACACACGAAAAACAGAATCTGTCAAAAACAGAATAGTCTGTAGTAATCTGTAGGTTTCGAATACTTCTGTAACTTCAAAAATCCTGAGAAATCAGGACGTCCTAAATAATTTGTATATTGATCTACTGCAGTTGTAATCAGTATTTTATCGCTCTCTAGTTGAAAATGAAAATTATTCTCGTGAGTGCATACTTTCTGTTTTTTTCAGCAAGATGAAATAACAATCATCCAAGAAGATCCTAAAGGCTTCACTTGGCACAAACACTAATTAAAACATAAAAAACACAATCATAATAGAGGATAGATGATTTATTTATTACTAAATAGGAACAAAAAGCAAGGAACAAAAATAAAATTGGGTTGCCTCCCAACAAGCGCTATTGTTTAACGCCCCTAACTAGGCGTAAAAGCAAGAATAGATCTAGGTATTATCATTTTTGGTCTTTTTAATAGGGTTTTGCTCGGATCCAGGAGGTTCCTTACTCGGAGATTTTTAGATCTAGAGCATCCAACTGCTTATTACAAAGAGTGATCAACATATTCAAGCGGTGAAGGTTCCCACTAACATTTTTAAGGGGTTTGAGAGATTTTTGCAAAATTTTAGTTACTTCGCATATTTTCTCAAAAACTTGGGTTCCCTCTTGAGTATAATGGAGTCCCTTTTATGGGGCAGTATTCCTACTATTCCCTCTATAATCTCATATGCAATATTGGGATCAACGTCAATAAAACTCCCTTTAGCGGAAAAGTCCAAGAGTTGTCTATGGGACATGGTTAGCCCAACATAAAAATTGCGAAGCAAAATCTTGAAATCCCCCCTATAGTGCAATTACGATAGGATTCTATCATCCTGTACCAAGCACCCTTTACGTTTTCTCCTTGTCTTTTTTTGAAGTGAAGAACTTCAGAATCGGGAGACAAAGGAAGAGAAGAAGGGCTCGCCATGAAGATGAAACAAACGATCTAACACACGGACACACGAGAGGCAAGCGAAAAGAGATGAACGGAAAAATGACGAACAGAAAAGAGGCGAATAAAACGACAAGGGTGAAGTGGGGGAGAGGAAAACGAGAGGCAAATGGCAAATAATGTAATGCGAGGGATAAGAGTTTGTGATGGGTACTTGGTATGTCTTGACTTGGCGTAGATCTCCCCGACAACGGCGCCAGAAATCCTTCTTGCTAGAAAAGCGCATAGTTATGATGATATCTAGGCATGATCATGAACATAGGCATCACATCCGTGTCAACTAGACCGAAACAATTCTACATCTACTACTATTACTCCACACATCGACCGCTATCCAGCATGCATCTAGAGTATTAAGTTCATAAGAACAGAGTAACGCATTAGGAAAGATGACATGATGTCGAGGGATAAACTCAAGCAATATGATATAAAACCCATCTTTTTATCCTCGATGGCAACAATACAATACGTGCCTTGCTACCCTACTATCACTGGGAAAGGACACCACAAGATTGAACCCAAAGCTAAGCACTTCTCCCATTGCAAGAAAGATCAATCTAGTAGGCCAAACCAAACTGATAATTCGAAGAGACTTGAAAAGATATGAAATCATGCATGTAAGAATTCAGAGAAGAATCAAATGATGTTCATATATAATCTTAATCATAAACCCACAATTCATCAGATCTCAGCAAACACACTGCAAAAAGAATTACATCGAATAGATCTCCAAGAACATCGAGGAGAACTTTGTATTGAGATCCAAAGAGAGAGAAGAAGCCATCTAGATAATAACTATGGACCCGAAGGTCTGTGGTAAACTACTCACACATCATCAGAGATGCTATGGTGTTGATGTAGATGCCCTCCGTGATCGAATCCCCCTCCGGCAAATCGCCGGAAAAGGTCCCCAGATGGGATCTCACGGGTGGAGTAGGTTGCGGCGGTGGAAAAGTGGTTTCGTGTCTCCCTCTGATGTTTTCAGGGTATAAGAGTATATAGAGGCAAAAAAAGTAGCTCAGTGGAGCTACGAGGGGCCCACGAGGGTGGGGGGGGGCTGCCCCCTGGGCGTGCCACCCCACCTCGTGGCCGCCTCGCTGCTTCCTTGACCTCCACTCCAAGTCTCCTGGATTGCGTTTGTTCCAAAAAAGATCCTCGCGAAGGTTTCATTTTGTTTGGATTCTATTTGATATTCTTTTTCTGCGAAACACTGAAATAGGCAAAAAAACAGCAATTTGCACTGGGCCTTCGGTTAATAGGTTAGTCCCAAAAATAATATAAAAGTGCATAATAAAGCCCATTAAACATCCAAAACAGATAATATAATAGCATGGAACAATGAAAAATTATAGATACGTTGGAGATGTATCAGGCTACATATTTGTGGCTTTTTGGTATGTCTCCAACATATCTATAATCTATGAAGTATTCATGCCATGTTTACAACAATTTTATATGGTTTTGGTATGATTTGCATGGAACTAACCCGGACTGATGCTGTTTTCAGCGGAACTACCGTGGTGTTGTTTTTTGTGCAGAAATGAAAGTTCTCCAAACGAGTTGAAACTTTTTGACGATTTTTTGGAACAAAAGAGACTCCTGAAGCTTCGTGGGAGGGCCAGAAGAGCCACGAGGAGGGCACAACCCACCAGGGGGCGTGATACGTCTCCAACGTATCTATAATTTTTGATTGTTCCATGCTATTATATTACCATTCTTGGATGTTTTCTAATCATTTTATATCCTTTTTGGGACTAACCTATTGACATAGTGCCAAGTGCCAGTTGCTATTTTCTGCATGTTTTTTACATCGCAAGAAATCAATATCAAACAGAGTCCAAACACCGTGAAACTTTTTGTGGATTTTTTATGGACCAGAAGAACACCAATGGGCCAGAGCAGCACCTGGAGGGGTGCCCCGAGGGGGGCACAACCCTCCTGGGCGCGCTTGGGCCCCAGGCGCGCCTAGGTGGGTTGTGCCCACCTTGGTGTCCTCCCGCACCCCCTCTTTACCCTATAAATTCCCAAAAATTCTAGAAACCCTCCGGGTAAACCTAGATCAGATGTTCCGCCGCCGCAGGCTTCTGTAGCCACCGAAAACCAATCTAGACCCTTTCTAGCACCCTGCCAGAGGGGGGAATCATCTTCGCATGCCATCTTCATCATCTCGGCGGCCACCACGATGAGGAAGGAGTAGTCCACCCTCGAGGCTGAGGGTTTGTATCAGTAGGTATGTGTTTAATCTCTCTCTCCCTCTCTCATGTTCTTGAGATGTTACGATCTTGATGTATCACGGGCTTTGTTAATATAGTCGGATCATATGGTGTTTTCCTGTAACACCCACGATGCGGCTATATCTCCCACATGTAGGCATGTCGCAAGAGGGGTAATCTTTACACAGCCCATGTACTGAATAAGAAAGGGATAAAGAGTTGGCTTACAATCGCCACTTCAAATAATACATAAACATCATACATTAACCAGAATACAATCAAGGTCCGACTATGGAACCAACATAAAATAAAGACACCCTAAATGCTAGATCCCCGATCGTCTCAACTGGGCTCCGCTACTGATCAAAAGGAAATGAAACACCACAACGAAAAGGTCTTCATCGAGCTGCCACTTGAGCTCGGTTGCATCACCTGCACTGGTATCATCGGCACCTGCAACTGTTTGGAAGTATTTGTGAGTCACGGGGACTCAGCAATATCACACCCTCGCGATCAAGTCTATTTAAACTTATGGGTAGGAAAGGGTAGTGAGGTGGAGCTGCAGCCATCACTAGCATATATGGTGGCTAACTTATGCAAATAAGAGCGAGAAGAGAAGCAATGCAACGGTCGTGAACTAGAAGTGGTCAAGAAGTGATCCTAAAACTACTTACGTTCAAACATAACTCCAAAGCCGTGTTCACTTCCCGGACTCCGCCGGAAAGAGACCATCACGGCTACACACGCGGTTGATGCATTTTAGTTAAGTGTCAAGTTCTCTACAACCGGACATTAACAAATTCCCATCTGTCCATAAACGTGGGCACGGCTTTCAAAAGTTCAAAACCCTGCAGGGGTGTCCCAACTTAGCCCATCACAAGCTCTCACGGTCAACGAAGGATATTCCTTCTAGCGGGAAGACCCGATCAGTCTCGGAATCCCGGTTACAAGACATTTCGACAATGGTAAAACAAGACCAGCAAAGCCGCCCGATGCGCTGACATCCTGATAGGAGCTGCACATATCTCGTTCTTAGGGCAACACCGGATTGTCCAAGATTCTGGTAGGCCAGCCCAGAGTTGCCCCTGGTGGCCACCGGCGGCTGACAGGTTCGGACCAACACTTAGACAAGCATTGGCCCGGGGGGGGGGGGGCTTAAAATAAAGATGACCCTTGAGTCTGCAGAACCCAAGGGAAGGTGATAGGTTGTTAGGCAAATGTAATACCAAGGTTGGGCCTTGCTGGAGGAGTTTTATTCAAAGCAAACTGTCAAGGGGTTCCCATAACACCCAACCGCGTAAGGGACGCAAAATCAAGGAACATAACACCGGTATGACGGAAACTAGGGCGGCAAGAGTGGAACAAAACACCAGGCATAAGGCCGATCCTTCCAACCTTTACCAAGTATATAGATGCGTTAAATGAATAAGATATAATAATGATATCCCAACAATATCCATGTTCCAACATGGAACAAACTACATCTTCAGCTGCAACTAGCAACGCTATAAGAGGGGCTGAGCAAAGCGGTAACATAGCCAAACAACGGTTTGCTAGGAAGGTGGGTTAGAGGCTTGACATGGCAATATGGGAGGCATGCTATAGCAAGTGGTAGGTATCGCGGCATAGCAATAGAGCGAGCAACTAGCAAGCAAAGATAGAAGTGATTTCGAGGGTATGGTCATCTTGCCTGCAAAGTTCTCAGAGTTGACGAAAGCTTGATCCTCGTAAGCATACTCCACGGGTTCCTGGATCACGAACTTGTCTCCAGGCTCTACCCAATGCAAGAACACAAGCAAAGGACCAACAATCAATCATGGTGCAATGCGCAAGCAACATGATGCAAAACATGGCATGATATGCAGGATGTGATATGCAATTCATATGCGTGCTTCGGAAAGGAAAGATTGAACCAGGCATCAACTTGGAAAACCAAGTGTGCCACTGGAAAGATGAGATGATTTTGGTCGAAATCGATATAAAGATCACCGGAATCGGATGCACGCTTTGCAAATGGCAAGCAAAACAAGAATGGCACAATTCTGCGATTAACAGTACGATGCCATCTAGAATGCAACAAGAAACTAAGCTACTGCACCCTAACATAGAAACAAAGCACATGGCAGTGATGTTCTCAAGATGCTTGACAAAATATGAACACTGAGCTATGGCTAAATCACACAATAGAAGGTTCAAACAAGCATGGCAAAAGTGCAAAAGATATCAGCTTCACAGACTTTGTGAAAATATCAACATGCCAGGAATTAACATCAGGAAGCAATGTTTAGAGCAAGATAACAACATGCTACAGGAACAGAACATAGCAAACAAAGGCATGGCATGAATCTACTCAAAGCATAGAACAAAAGTCCCTTACTGACCATGAACCCAAAAGGCACAGAAAATATGATGGCACCCATGTCAACATAGCAAGTTTCGTTAACAGATTCAGACTTAGCAGAAAACTGAGCATGGCAAAACAGAGTTATGAAGGCATCTTTGTGAGCTCGATTCACTCAACACATGGCATTGCATAACAAGATAAGCATAGCATAAGCAAGAAGACATGTTCAAGAAGCTAAACAAGGCAAGAACAAGTTCATAGCATGCATGGATCAACAACAACAACAACCATGGCAAAATTGATTAACATGTAAACAATCTGCCAGGAACATTTTATAGCAAAAGTAGAGCACGATTAAGACATGCTAGGGCACTCCATAAATGCAAACAGGGGCATGGATGGATAGAACACAACCCTATGTTCAAATCATCCTAACTGAAGATACTCAAACAAAGCATGGATCTCTCTTTAGCAACATGAATACATGGCATAAAAATAACAACAGACAAAGACTTAGCCAAAATCCTGAGATCCTGAAATCAACAATAACACGAGAGCTACTTTGCATGCTTATGCTAGTGACCACATTGATCACAAAAATACATGGCATACATCCCTGTAAAGATGGCATGGCATAGATCAAAATACATGTGGAGCTCATGCTCATATGCAGCACAAAATAAAAGTAGCAAAAAATGACAAATCCTCATACTCTAATAAGAATCAACACCTAACAATTTATAGCACTCTTGCATGAACGATTTGGGCACCAAGATGGACTCAAACAAGCATGTCATAATGGAACAAAATGAAGAGCACATCATGATGAACATTTTGATATATCATGCGCACAAAACGGAACAACACACATGAAGTTATGGCATGATGAACAGAGGCATAAAACATAAGGGATTTGGGACTTAGCAGAAATTATCAGACCGAAAACTGAGCGCTGGATAACTGTCATGCGCACAAGGCGGTGAATAGGGGGATGCTCACCATGGGCCCTTGGGCCGGATCGGAGCGGCCTGAGGGAGAGGCGCTGCTGGGCCGGCAGCGGGGCCCACCAGGGCGACGGGGTGCCTGGTCGGCGTCCTCCTCGTGCTCCCGGATGAGCAGGAGGACATGGCAAGGCGGCGGCGGTGGTTGAGGAGCTCCGACAAGGTAGAAAGGCAAGGGAGGACGGATCCGCATCGGGGATGGATGGATCCGGGCGGTGGCTCGCCGGATCCGGCGCGGGAATGGCAGGAACGAGCGGGACGACGAGCTTGAAGCTCCGACGCCGGCGAGATCCGGGACGGCAACGGCGCGACGCGAGGCACGACGGGGCAGTGGAGGAGATCCCGGGGCGGGGTCCGACGAGGCTAGATGGCGAACGACGGCACGACATGGCGATGAGGTCGAGCGGCGCAGGAGCCGGGGCGCTCGGGCGCTGCGGAGGCGGAGCACGGCAGCGCGCGCGGTGGAGGGGAGCGGCGCTGCGGCAGCGGCGAAGACGGGCCCGACGCGGGCCGGATCTGGGCCCCGGGTGGCCGGCGCGGTGGGAGGCGGCTGGAGAGGCGCGGGGCGCCACGTGGTGACGCGCTAGTGGCTTGGGGGGAGGGTGCAGAGCTGAGGTGGCATCCCCGGATTGGTCTGGGCGACATGGAGGCAGCGGTGGATGTGTCCGGCGCCGGCGGACGCGTCCGTTGGCAGCGGGGGAGATTTCTAGGGTTTCATCTGCGCGAGAAATTAGGAGGGAGCACCTATTTATAGCTAGGAGGAGGTAGGAGTGTCCAAATGAGGTGCGGTTTTCGACCACGCGATCATGATCCTACGATGGAGGACATGAGATAGGTTTGGATGGGTTATTGGGCCACTTTGGAGGGGTGTTGGGCTGCAACACACACGAGGCCTTTACGGTTCCCTGGTTAACCGTTGGAGTATCAAACAAACTCCAAATGGCACGAAACTTGACAGGCGGTCTACCGGTGGTGTACCAAGGCCGCTTGGCAAATCTCGGTCCATTCAGAGAAAGTTTAACACCTTCTCACGAAAGGGGAACAAAAGGGGGCGCCGGAGGACATAGGAGTGCCGGATTGCAAAACGGACAACGGGGAAAATGCTCGGATGCATGAGACGAACATGCATGCAAATGCGATGGACATGATGACATGATATGAAATGCATGACATGAACAAACGCAAAACAAAGACAAAACCCAACCACGAAGGGAATCTCATATCGCATCTCCGGAAAAGGAAAGAGTCAGAGTTACAAATATGGCAAGTTGTATACGGGGCGTTACATTTCCCTTCTCTATCTTGTTGTGATGAATTGAGTTTTTCCCTTTGATATTTCGTTGTTATAGAATTGAATACTTTTATGGATTTTAGAACACTTGATGTATGTCTTGCAATTGAATACTCGTGGTAACAATGGGGTATCGTATTGATTCACTTGATATATGTTTTGGCACTCAACTCGCGGATTCCCGAGGTGACATTGGGGTAATTTATGCATAGGGGTTTATGCATGTCCTTGTCTTTGTTTCTCTGGTAGAAATCTTGAGGCACTCTTTGAAGTTCTTTGTGTTGGATTGAGTATTATGAATATGAATTTGCTTTGGTGTTATTTTAGTACGAACTCTAGGATAGATCGAACGGAAAGAATAGATTTGTGTTATTTTAGTACGAACTCTTGAATAGATCGAACGGAAAGAATAGCTTTGAGGTGGTTTCGTACCCTGTAAACAAATTATTCTTATGTTCTCTGCTAGATAGGAATTTTGGAGTGATTCTTCATCGCACTCTGAGGGGTGGTTATATGATCCAATTATATTAGCATTGTTGAGAGATTGCACTAGCGAAAGTACGGACCCTAGGCCTCGTTTTCAAGCATTGCAATACCGTTTTTGTGCCTGTTTCCTATTTGCTACCTTGCTGTTTTTTATTTATTCAGATTATAAAAATATATTTCTACCATCAATATTACACTTTTATCACCATCTCTTCGCCGAACTAGTGCACCTATACAATTTTCCATTGTATTGTGTGTGTTCGAGACACAAGAGATTTCTTGTATTTGGCTGCAGGGTCATTTGAGAGAGACCATATTCCTCCTACACCACTCACAGATTGATAAACCTTAGGTCATCCACTTGAGGGAAAATTGCTAATGTCCTACAAAACTCTGCGCTTGGAGGCCCAACACATGTGCACAAAAATAAAGTTGCGTAGTAGACATCACTTGTGTAAAAAAGAGAAGTGTTCGTTGTGGCTGCATGCACTAGGTGGTTACTAACAAGGGAACCCTACTAACAAAACGAGATATCTAAGAAAACAATCAACAAATATGTAGTCCCAATATGTAGATAGGGCCAACAAGCCCATAGCACGATCACATAGTTCAAACTAGGAAGAATTTAATAATAGAATAGATAGAAAACTTAATAATAGAACTTAAGAAAAGGGCCAATAAGCCCATAGCAACTCCAACATAGTTCAATTACAACTTAACATAACATTGACTAAAAAAGATAGAGGGTTTAGAGCCCTAGCCGCCGCTTTCTCCACCTCGCTCCTCCTCCGGGCGCCCTTTTCACTTCTCCTCTAGGGTGCTATCGATGTGGTACAGAAGAGTGTGCATGCACGTCGTGGTGGGGAAGATGTTGGTGTACTCCGTGAACCTGGTGTGGGTGGTGAAAGTGATGAACTTAGAGCCACACCAAAACACCCGACCGAGGAGGTAGAAGGCGTCGAATGTGTCGGTGAAGTGGGCAAGGAGAGCAACCACCACCCGGTTTTGGATGACCTCCTCGACACGGAACATCGTTGGAGATCCCCGTGGGAGGTGGTGGTAGCCGGACGCGAGGAAGAACTCGGTGAAGTTCCTTGCGGTCCTCAACCTTGATATCGCCCACACACGTAGTGGCGATCAACGTACACGCCGGTAGGGTAGAGCCTCTCCGGCATGGTGGGTGGGAATCAGTAGGTTGGTCCCTTGTACTACATGGCTGAGGGATGTGCAGAAGAAGGAGAAGGGGTCGAAGAGCAAGAAGGGCATATGGCATAGGATGGGAGATGGATGACGGATGGCAGAGGCAGAGGGTGGCTTAAATAGCCGTAGTGCTACGTGTTATTTGGCCATGGCAATAACGAGGTCAAATGTGGAGTAGCCTGTTTTCAAACCGACCGCAACATCGGGAGTGTACACGCATGGGAAACGGTGGTTTGAAAAGAAGAAGAAAAAGAAGCTAATTGCACGTGAGGGAATCCATGGTCATATATATTATATGAACAAAAAGAGACAATTTTTGAATAGTTTGTGGCCATTTTGCATGATAAAAATAAATTTGGACCTTATAAATTTGGTCATTTTGCATTTGTATAGAACAAAAAGAACTAAATTTCTATGCAATGTCAATTGTTGTGTAATTTCAAATGATGCAAAAAAAAAACAGAGCCAGGACGTTCACAAAAAATAGAACAAACAATGCAAAAAACCCGACGCAATTCGACGGCCCAACCAGAGCTTGGTTTCCTTTTGGGCCCAATAAAAACATTTTTTTGCGGAGTCAATGGTGGGCGAGCAGCCAAGCACAACCAACAGGATCGCCTCTCGCGGATCGCCCCACGATCCAACAATGCAGAGCCGTCCTTGTGATCCAATAGCGTGGAGCCTGCATGCAGCCTGCCCACCAAATTCTTTCTAGAAGACCACATCTAAGGGCCGTTGCTTGGCGCCAGGGTATGATCAGACGGCCGACGTTCAGAGCTAGGGTTAGGCGAAACCCCGCGATGTTTAGAGGGGTTTTGAGCTGGTCCATGGGGTTTCGAAGGCTTTGATTGAGCATAACTAATTAAAAAATAATCGAAAATAAGAAACCTTTGCTGTTCATCATTTTATAAGACACACTAACGAGGAAAAATACTAAACTTGGTCTATGGTCATTTTCATGTAAAAAACCCTAGCTGGCACGATCGAGGTCAAATGAGCACCATTAATAAAAAAAAATAAAAAAAATATGAAACCTGCGCACAATGTTGTCTTATGTGACATGTTACCAACCAAAAATAATAAACTTGGCCTATGGTCACTTTCATGAGAAAACCTTCACACATATGAGCTATCACGTACAAGATTTCATAGAGTTCAAGGAGGGGAGGTAGGTATACCTTCTATTTTTGAAAAATAAAAAAAATAAAAAAAATCACCAAAGCTTTATTTCAAAGTGAATAATAAGGACCGGAACTTAGTTTTCCATTTTCATATTTTAAACATGTTTTTATAGTTTTTGTATTAAAGCACATTTTTTTCAAAAGAAAATGTAAAAATATGAAGATTAATTCAAAAAATAGTGAGACTTCGAATCTACACTATATAGATTGAGTAGGTGTTAATAAAAAAACATTTGGTTCATTTAGAGTAGGTCCAACAAAACTTGATTACAAATGGGCTGTTTACCCTAGCCCAGGAGCTCATTTGGAGCACATTTCTCAAATTCAAATTTCTTTGACCTCTTCTAAATCACCTCAAATTTTGCACACGTGATCTCCTACACAAACATAGATAGTTTGCCAAGTTTTTTTTTGCATTTTCTTGAATTTATACTGTCCCGTCAATTGTCAGTTCAAAACATCAGATAGTGAAACATGCTGGTGGGAAAAGGCATGCATTTGATTTGATTAATAAACATGAGACAAATAATTAGGATAATACTCCTTTATGATCAGTGAAAATGCAGCATGTCTGATCAGTGGAGCAACACTAAGACAACACGTGTGATCACTGCAGCACCTAAACTGGTGAGAAAAAGAAACATCTCCGATCATTGCAGCACCTAAACTCATAATTCACAACATCTAAATAGAACTAACCACACACCACAGGAAAATTTAAGGACAGCCAAACATAGATATCATAATACATTACTAGCATCACCATAGATTCAGTTCAACACACCATAAACAACCACATTCAGTTTACCAAAAGATAAAGATAAAGGTTCAGTTCATCACAACATCACATCATCACATCACGCTAGAGTCAGGGCCTTCGCGAGGGCAGCATGCTGCCCCCTGATTAGGTAGTCCTCGCCGTGAATCGCAACATCCTCGGCATGAGACATAAGGTGATCGAAGCGGCCATCCTTTGGCTTTGGCTTGGTGGTGCAGTAGGGGCAGTGCCACTTCTTGATCTTGCGGTTGTATAAGGAAGCAACTCCCTTGGCCTTGATCTTCTCCACCTCCTTCGCTGTGAAGGACGCGGCATTGCCCTTGTACACATCATCTCTGGAATCATACTGCACACATGAATGAATTACATTAATACATTATAGATTCATATACACCATGTCAAAGGAACTAAATAATCTAAACTTCAGGTAGGCTTACCTCATATTCTGAGTCGTCACTAAACTCTGGATCGTACGGGTCGTACTGGGCCAACTTCCTCTCCCCCAACCATCATCCTCCTGAATAAACAATTACATCCATCACTAGTAAATACAGAAGCCAATTGAAAATTTAGATATGCACACATGACACATTAATCATCGGGCTAATATACCCCCAATATACTATGATCCTATTTGCATTTCCATTGTCATGCACACACATTGAACAACAGAGCTAATATAACTACATATTGTGGACAAATTTATATACTAATGAATCAAGGAACCCATTAATCAAATAACTTCTTAATCAATGGATTCCATTTGAGCATATGACATTCAAAACCCCAACCTGAGTAGCATTCAAAAAAAATCTGATAGGGACCTAATCTAATAAGCATACATGTCTATAGCATTAAAAACCCCAATCTGTGAGCATTAAAAACAAATCTAATAAGGATACATCTATGTAGCATTGAAGCACAGAGATCCCTATCTCTCATACAGATCTATCTAGCATTTTCCAACAAACCCTAGTACAAAACCCCCATCCCCCCAATACAGAAAACCCCGGCCCATCCGCCAAACCAACTACTCTAACCATCTGTACTACTGTATGAATCACAATCTAACCAATGCTACTAACTCTAAAAGCTAATATCCTAAATATTGCAACTAACAAGCAAGTGACCCAGTGCAAATACCTCCTGTTCCTCGCTGGCTGTGCTACTCGACACCGTCACCTTCTGCTCTGGCAGAGCTGAGGCGGAGCCCGCCACCTCCTTCTTCACATCCACTGCGGTTGCGCGTTTCCCTGCACCATCATGGACACCACCAACATTCACGGTCACCGTGCCCTGCAGCTTCACTACATCTCCGGCCGCTGCGCCGGCGTTGCCATGAGCTTCAGCCATCGAACAGATGGGGTTGGAGGCGATGAAGGTGAAGAAGAGGATGTAGTGGGGGAGAGCGAGACGGTGCGGTGGAGGCAGTGGAGGAGAGCGAGACGGTGCCGATGGGGGTGAGAAAGATGATGCGGCAGGGAGTGGATTTGGGGGAAAACCCTGGGGGGGAGATGGTAGGGGCGATGCGCCACGAGGTGGTTGCCCCTCTTTATATGATGGGACATTTCTGGCATGTCCCGTGGACACGTCCTACCCCACAAATGCGGTATGTTGCATGTGCCCGCGTATATGAATACCATCGTACGGTCAACATACGAAACCACTATATGGGTAAACGATCAAAGGTGGACTCGGCCCTATGTGGCCCCACTCGTCATAGTTAATGGTCAAAGGCATTGACCCAACAACAACGTCCGTTGTAACCTATTCTGAGGGTTTCGGGCAAGGGGGTGGGGGGAAGTGAGCAAAAGTTAACAGAGTGGGGATGAATGAGTACAACTAATGACCAGAGGCATAGAAATAAAAATCCAAAGAATAATTGCAAGTATTAGCAGCTGAGTTGTCAATTCAACCACACCTGGAGATTAATTATCTACAGCAAAGTGATCAGTAGCAAAGTAATATGATAGTTTTGATAGTACTACTAGTAGTAGCAATAGTAACGGTAACAGTGATAGCGGTAGTTTTATAGCAAGTGCAATAGTAACAACAGCGGTAGTAACTTAGCAGAAACAATATAAGATAAATTCGTAGGCATTGGATCGGTAATTTGTTGGATGATATTCATCATGTGACAGTCATAACCTAGGGCGATACGACACTAGCTTCAGTTCATAAATATAATGTAGGCATGTATTCCGTAAATAGTCATACGCGCTTATGGAAAGAACTTGCATGACATCTTTTGTCCCACCCTCCCGTGCCAGCGGGGTCCAATTGGAAACTAAGGGATATTAAGGCCTCCTTTTAATAGAGAATCAGAACAAAGCATTAACACACGGTGAATACATGAACTCCTCAAACTACGGTCATCACCGGGAGTGGTCCCGACTATTGTCACTCCGGGGTTGCCGGATCATAACACGCAGTAGGTGACTATAACGTGCAATATCAGATCTAGAACATGGATATAATGGTGATAACATAAATGGTTCAGATCTGAAATCATGATACCCGGGTCCAAAGTGACAAGCATTAAGCATGGCAAAGTCATAGCAACATCAATCTCAGAACATAGTGGATACTAGGGATCAGGCCCTAACAAAACTAACAATATTACATGATGAATCTCATTCAACTCCTCACCAACCAGCGAGCCTACGAAGGAATTACTCACTCCCGATGTGGAACATCATGGAATTGGCGATGGAGAAGGGTTGGTGATGATGAAGATCGAAGATCCCCCTCGCCAGAGCCCCAAACGGACTCCAGATCTGGTGTAACATCCCAATTTTCCTAATTTGGATGTTAATAGATCAGTCCTATGCATCTCATATTTTTATTGCATTATTTACTTTTTTCTGAAATATTCTTTTCATTATGCAACTCGAGGCAATTTATTGGAGTGGAGATAACATGACTTCTCCCCTGTTTTAAAAATGTTCATAATGTCCAGAATATTATTTCCAGTTCATCTGATATGTTTTGGTATTTTCCATAAACTCCAAAATATTATATTTGAGTGTTTTATTACTATTTCTGTGGCCTATTGCATAAAAACAAAATTTTAAAATTGCAGTAGTTGAGGAACTAGTGTTCCTGTACTGTATACTGTTATGTATTTTTTTACTATGTGCTTATATTATTTTTAGGATTTATTCTGTTGTGTGTTTTTATTTTAGTTATTTTATTTCTGTAGCTTTTGTTAAAAAAGGGAAGCCAGCCGGCCAGCCAACCAGCCGCAGCCCAGCTCCCCTTGCCCGTAGCCCATAACGCGCCGCCGCCGCACCCCAGCCCGCTCCATCGCCTCAGCCGCCGACTAGCGAGCGCTGCACCCATCTCCTTCCCCGAGCCAGACACCACCGCACTCCGCGCACCCGACACCGAGCCGGATCGAGCTCGTGCGCCTTGGACCACCCCGCGCGCTCCCGACCTGTCGCACTCGAGGAAAACCCCTAGGGGAACCCTACCGTGGCTTCTCCCCGTCTTTCTTCGACCACACGAAGCTGATGGGCATTTTGGATCTCGTGAGCTCCGCCGACCGTTGCTATTCGCCGTACGTTTGCACTGCCGTAAGAGCATCTCCAGCCGCACCGCTTGCCCTCTTCAATCCACCGCTCCACGCTGCACTTGCTTGACTTACTTTCGTGGCCGGAATTGCAGCAGAACGAGGGTGCCGATGCCGCTGGAGCACACCGCATTCACGAGCCCGCCGTCGCCTACAGAGGAGCCCCGCCGTCATTTGAGCCACCATCGCCACCGCCATTGCACTTCGCACCCTTCGGTCACCTCGTCTTCGTCGGTGACCCGCTGACGCTGACGCCTGAAGCGCCGCCATTTTCTTCTGCTGCTGGTGAGCACGTGCATACAGGGAGCCTTTTGGCCAATCGGGCGCTGCCACGTGACAGTTTGCTATAGGAACCGCACAAGAACGAGCCCAAGAGTTTTCTGTTGGTATTTGTCTTTTTCAGTTTTGCAACTAAAACTTCCATTAGCTATAACTCCTAATCTGTATGTCCAAGTTAGGTGATTCTTTTTCCCATGAACTCACAGAAACCAGTACTCCATCACAATACCAACTTTGCACATGTTTGCACTTATCAAATTTGAATTCGTTCAAGTTCAAAATTAACCTTCGGGAGGCCATAACTTTTGAATCGTTTGACGAAATTGAGTGATTCTTTTTGCGTTGTGTTTATGGTGCATTGTAGTTGATTTCTATAGGCTTTTGTGCTACTGTTTTTGAATTTTAAAATGGTTTTCTTTCTGTTGGTTTTATTTTGGCTTTATTTGAGTTTCAGTGATTGATTTGTTAATTTGTGTGAAACGTGTAGATTGTCTGGAGTGCGACGCGAGCTATTGTCAAGAGTATGACTTTTTGAACCAGAACCAAGGTAAGTTACATGTTGATCATCCTTTACCTATTGTTTTCTATGCATGTAGTATATATCACACTATGAATTTGTGCATGTATAGGAGTACTATATGTTTTGCTATATTGTTGAGCTATCTCCCGTCAATGTAGATCATGGTAGTTGTAGTTTTGCTATGCTTTGTAGATGGGATGGTTCGTGCATACATTGAGCTTATGTGAGGATTATATATATAAAACTTGAGTGCTAACTAAGGATTTAATTCACCTCTGGGCAGAAGTTGTATTGCTAGGGTGGTTTCAAGAACATCATGGTTTATACCCTCTGAATGTAAGTGGATGGCCGCTCAGGCTCAAAAAGATCAGACAGACTTAGTGACTAGTAGCTTCCATGTACGGCCACTAGCAAAATGGGCTCTCGCTTAGTTGATCAGTTGTGGAACCCTTAACGGATGTGCTAGCAGATGTAGATATAATAGTTGGGATGGGCCTCATGTTGGGACTAGGGGACTGGTTCTGAAAGACTTCGTCTCATTCTTCGGGTTGGGTCCAGTGGGTAAAGTGTACTAAACTCTGCAGAGTATTAAAAACTAATCATGATTAGCCATGTCCCCGGTTATGGACAAATTTGAGCGACTATGCCATTACAGTTGTTGGATCATCTTGATAGATGTGACACTTAATAATATTTGTGGGCAACTTAATAAAGGGTAGGTTGGAGTTGATTTCTCCAAATCAACCTTGTGTATTTAATTGTAGTAATAAAAGAACAAAATAAAAATTTGACTATTTAGTAGTTATGAGGACAAAATCAGCTTTCTGCAAAATAAACCCTCAAGCCTTCCTTTTGATATACTATGCATATACATGTAGGTCTGTTTTATTGTTGCTTATATGTAACTTGCCAATACATTCACAATATTGACCTATATGGCTGCAACGTCTCATGTTGCAGCATATTCAGACGAAGAGTAAGGTACCGTTAGGGTCGCGAGTCTGCACTCAATATCGCCAGTGGGCTATGATGGGACTCATCGATGTTTTCTGCTACTTTACGCTATTTGATTGAATAAAGCTAGCCAAGTGCTATGCATATTGTTTTATTTTGTACATTTTGGATCATACGTTGTAATAAATGATGTACTTGCTATTCTAGTATTCATCTATACTGTGTGTGCTAGCGAGTCCGAGCCAGGGACTAGCACGGTAAGCACAGAGACTCAAATCCTTTGAGGTTTGGTCGTTACAGATGGCATCAGAGTAGTGTGTTGACTGTAGTACGTGACACTAGAAAATGGATTAGAAAAGCCATATGAGTGAAAATTATTTTATAAACTACTTATACTTCTTACTGTTTATTAGTAAACCCCTCAAGTATCTTGAACAATGAAGTAGGAACTAGTGCTAAGACCACCATTCATGCTTGTTTTATATTGCAACGTTATCGTGTTAGCGTATCTAATTATGTCCACTTTTGTGGTATGAAGATACTAGATTGTCTGCTTGATGGGTAGTTTGTTTGTTAAATTGCATCTTGTCGAAATTATTCAACTATATAAATATATATAATATTGTTATATTGTTTGTTGTTTGTTTGCAGGTGTTATTCATTGTTGTGTTTTGTTGTCTTGATCATATTATGCATATGGGTAGAATATATTTATATATACATAGTCTTTGGACCTATCATATCTATAACTCTTCTATTCTTGCCCACCAGATGCTGCCGAGGTGTGAGAATAGACAAAGCATGGATTTTTATTTTAGTTAACTAATAAAAACAGAAAACAAAGGATAGGGACAGAAGGTAGTGCTTACTAAATTCATCAACTTCATACTTCTAAAAAATTATCCATTAATAAGGTTGATCAAGTCTTATTAACAACCACTTTCGATTAGCATGGAACCAACAAACTTCCGTAAATCACTAAGTTACCTCAACGGGGATATGAATGTCCCCAACAATAAGCATTTCATATTCCTTTTTAACAGTAGGTAGAGGTAGTTGGAAACTTCCAATAGTGACTGTCAGAGATTTTTCAATAACATTAATACCATTCACTTAGAATTGTTTCTTCGGAAAGTGCATCGTATGCTCATTACCATTGATATGAAAAGTAACCTTGCTTTTATTGCAATAATTAATAGCCCCTGCAGTATTCAAGAAGGGTCTACCAAGGATAATCGCCATGTTGTCGTCCTCAGGCATCTCAAGTATTGATGTTTACTACACAACCTTCTTCTTGTATACTCGTGTTGGGCCTCCAAGCGTAGAGTTTTGTAGGACAGTAGCAAATTTGCCTCAACTAGATGACCTCAGTTTTATCAATCCGTGGGAGGCATAGGATGAAGATTGTCTCTCTCAAACAACCCTACAACCAAATAACAAAGAGTCTCTTGTGTCCCCAACACACCCAATGCAATGGTAAATTGCATAGGTGCACTACTTCGGCGAAGAGATGGTGATACAAGTGCAATATGGATAGTACATATAGGTTTTTGTAATCTGAAAATATAAAAATAGCAAGGTAACTAGTAACAAAAGTGAGCAAAAATGGTATTGCAATGCTTCGAAACAAGGCCTAGGGTTCATACTTTCACTAGTGCAAGTTCTCTCAACAATGATAACATAATTGGACCATATAACAATCCCTCAACGTGCAACAAAGAGTCACTTCAAAGTCACTAATAGAGGAGAATAAATGAAGAGATTATTGTAGGGTACGAAACCACCTCAAAGTTATTCTTTCTGATCGATCTATTGAGTTATTCCTATAAGTGTCACAAACAGCCCTAGAGTTCGTACTAAAATAACACCTTAAGACACACATCAACCAAAACCCTAATGTAACCTAGATACTCCAATGTCACCACAAGTATCGGTGGTTTTGATTATACAATATGCATCACACAATCTCAGATTCATCTATTCAAACCAACACAAATAACTTCAAAGAGTTCCCCAAAGTTTCTACCGAAGAGTCAAGATGAAAACGTGTGCCAACCCCTATGCATAAGTTCACAAGGTCACAGAACCCGCAAGTTGATGACCAAAACATACATCAAGTGGATCACGTGAATATCCCATTGTCACCACAGATAAACACATGCAAGACATACATCAAGTGTTCTCAAATCCTTAAAGACTCAATCCGATGAGATAACTTCAAATGGAAAACTCAATCCATTAAAAGAAGGTAGAGGGGGGAAAACACCATAAGATGCAACTATAATAGCAAAGCTCGCGGTACATTAAGATCATGCCATATCAAGAACACGAGAGAGAAAGAGAGATCAAACACATAGCTACTGGTACATACCCTCAGACCCGAGGGTGAACTACTCCCTCCTTGTCATGGAGACCGCTGGGATGATGAAGATGGCCACCAGTGATGGTTTCCCCCTCCGGCAGGGTGCGGGAACGGGCTCCCGATTGGTTATTCGTGGCTACAGAGGCTTGCGGCGGAGGAACTCCCGATCTAGGTTTCTTTTCGGGGGTTTCTGTATTTATAGGAATTCTTGGCATCAATTTCACATCAGGGGGGTCCACGAGTCAACCACATGGACGGAGCACCCTCCTGAGGGGTAGGGCGTGCCCTCCACCCTTGTGGTTGGCTTGGGACTCTTCTGGCCCAACTCTTTTGCTTCGGAGGCTTCTTATGGTACATAAAAAATCAACGTAAATTTTCAGCTCGTTTGGACTCCGTTTGATATTCCTTTTCTATAAAACTCAAAAACAAGAAAAAAATAAAAACTGGCACTGGGCTCTAGGTTAATAGGTAGTCCCAAAAATAATATAAAATAGTATAATAATGCATATAAAACATCGAAAATAGATAATATAATAGTATGGAACAATAAAAAATTATAGATATGTTGGAGACGTATCAAGTATAACAAAGTCAGTCAAAATAGTAACATTAGCAACAACAACGGGCACATCCTCACAAATACCGATAGGTATGGCAGTTGACTTATCAGCCATTTGCAAAGATATTTTAGTAGGTGTGAGTTTATTCAAATCAAGTCTTTTATATAAAGAGAAAGGTATAACACTAACACCAGCTCCCCAATCACATAAAGCAGTTTTCACATAATTTATTTGGATGGAGCAAGGTACAGTTGGTATTCCCAGATCTCCATGTTTTTTAGGTACTCCATCTTTAAAAGTATAATTAGCAAGCATGGTGGAGATTTCAGCTTCCGGTATTTTTCTCTTATTGGTGATGATGTCTTTCATGTACTTTGCATAAGGAGGCATTTTTAAGATATCAGTCAAGCGAGTATGCAAAAAGAGTGGCCTCAGCATTTCAGCAAAGCGTTCAAATTCTTCATCATCTTTCTTTTTAGTTGACTTAGGTGGAAAGGGCATAGGTTTTGAACCCACGGTTCTCTTTCTTTACCATGTTTTCTAGAAATAAAGTCTCTTTTATCATATCGTGTATTCTTGGGTTGTGGGTTATCAAGATCAACTGCAGGTTCTATCTCAACATCATTGTCTAGTTCTTTACTATTTGTTTGAGTATTTTCATTAACCTCATCATTATCTTTTTCATTGTCAGAAGGTGAATGTTCATTACCAGACTAAGTTTCAGCATCAGAGATAGAAATTTCATTATCATTATCAGGAGGTTTTTCTACTTCAGGTTCACTAGAGGCATGCAAAGTCCTATAATTTTTCTTCTTCTTTTTCTTTTTAGAAGAACTACATGCATCAGTGTTAACTCTTTGAGAGTCTTTTTCAATTCTTTTTGGGTGTCCCCCAGGATAGAGTGGTTTGTGAGTCATTTTACCTCCTCTAGTTGCTACTCTAACAGCAAATTCACTTATATTATTATTCATTTCATTAAGCAACTCTCTTTGAGATTTAGCAACTTGTTCTAACTGAGTCCGAACCATATAAGCATGCTTACCCACACCTCTAACATCATTTGAGATTCTAAATAACAAGTCACTCAAGCGAGCAATCATATCACAATTGTATTTCAAATGTTTCATAACATTTGCATTGAAGTGATCTTGTTTTCTAACGTAGTTTTCAAACTCATAAAGGCATTGGCTAGGGTGTATATTGTGAGGATTATCATTATCATTGAATTTCATTAGAGAATTTACCTCTACCACCTTAGGTGGTGGTGGTGTATCAAGCCCATGTATTTCTTCAATAGGGGGTAAATTTTTGACATCCTGAGCTTTAATACATTTTTTCCTTCATAGATTTCTTTGCCTCTTGCATATCTTCCGGACTGAGATATAAGATACCCCTCTTCTTTGGAGTGGGTTTAGGCGATGGTTCTGGAAGAGTCCAATCATCATATTTTTTTCAATATGTTATTCAATAATTCTTCAGCTTGCCCAATAGTTCGTTCCCTGAAAACACAACCAGCACAAATATCTAGGAAATCCCTAGAAGCATCGGTTAGTCCATTATAGAAGATATCAAGTATTTCATTTTTCTTAAGAAGATGATCAGGCAAAGCATTAAGCAATTGGCAAAGCCTCCCCGAAGCTTGTGGGAGACTCTCTTCTTCAATTTGCACAAATTTAAATATTTCCTGTAAGGCAGCTTGTTTCTTATGAGTAGGGAAATATTTTTTAGAGAAGTAATAAATCATATCCTAGGGACTACACACACAACCAGGAGCAAGAGTATTGTACTAAGCTTTAGCATCACCCTTTAATGAGAATGGAAATAATTTGAGAATATAGTAATAGCGAGTTTTCTCATCATGAGTAAAAAGGGTGGCTATGTCATTCAACTTAGTAAGATGTGCCACAATAGTTTCAGTTGCATAACAATGGAAAGGACCAGATTCAACTAAAGTAATTAACTCTGGGTTGACAGAGAATTCATAATCCTTATCATCAATAAAGATAGGTGAAGTAGCAAACTTAGGATCATATTACATTCTAGCATTCAAGGATTTTTCTTTATACTTGCATAATAATTTCTCTAGACCATCTCTATCCTTACAAGCAAGAACATCTCTAGTTCTTTCCTCATTCATAACATATAACCTTCCGGTACATTAGGAAATTCATATATAGGAAGGTTAGTTATAGTAGGTGTTTCAAGATTTTCAGTTTCAAGCTAGTTATCAGTTTCAACAACATCATGTTGTCTTACTCTAACAATTTGTTCATCAAGAAAGTCACCTAGTGGCACATCATCATCAAGCAATGTATTAGCATCGTCATAAGTATCATTCATAGCAGAAGTAGCATCATCAATAACTTGCGACATATCAGGATTAATAGCATGTGGTGGTGTTGCAAGTTTACTTATAACAGAAGGTGAATCTAAAGTAGAGCTAGATGGCAGTTCCTTACCTCCCCTCGTCTTAGAGGGATAAATCTTAGTCTTAGCATCCTTCAGATTCTTCATAGTGATAAATATATAATAATCCCAAGTGACTCAACAAATATAGCTATGCTCCCCAGCAACGGTGCCAGAAAAAGGTCTTGATAACCCACAAGTATAGGGGATCACAATAGTTTTCGAGGTTGCTGTATTCAACCCAAATTTAGAGATTCGACACAAGGGGGACAAAAGAATATTTACAAGTATTAACAATTGAGTTGTCAATTCAACCACACCCGGAGATTAATTATATGCAGCAAAGTGATCAGTAGCAAAGTAATATGATAGTTTTGATAGTAGTAGCAGCAGCAATAGTAACGGTAACAGTGATAGCAGTAGTTTTATAGCAAGTGCAACAGTAACATCAGCGGTAGTAACTTAGCAGAAACAATATAAGATAAATTTGTAGGCATTGGATAGGTAATTTGATGGATGACATTCATCATGTCACAGTCATAACCTAGGGCGATACAACACTAGCTCCAGTTCATAAATATAATGTAGGCATGTATTCCGTAAATAGTCATACGTGCTTATGGAAAGAACTTGCATGACATGTTTTGTCCTACCCTCCCGTGGCAGCAAGGTCCAATTGTAAACTAAGGGATATTAAGGCCACCTTTTAATAGAGAACCGGAACAAAGCATTAACACACGGTGAATACATGAACTACAGTCATCATCAGGAGTGGTCCCGACTATTGTCACTCTGGGGTTGCTGGATCATAACACGTAGTAGGTGACTATAACTTGCAAGATCAGATCTAGAACATGGATATAATGGTGAGAACATAAACGGGATCTGAAATCTTGGCACCTGGGCCCAATGTGACAAGCATTAATCATGTCAAAGTCATAGCAACATCAATCTCAGAACATAGTGGATACTAGGGATCAGGCCCTAACAAAACTAACTAGGTTACATGATGAATCTCATCCAACTCTTCACCGACCAGCGAGCCTACGAAGGAATTACTCACTCCCGCTGGGGAGCATCATGGAATTGGCAATGGAGAAGGGTTGGTGATGACGAAGATCGAAGATCCCCCTCTCCGGAGCCCCAAACGGACTCTAGACCTGGCCTGCCAATGAAGAACAGGAGGTGACGGCGGCTCCATCTCGTGGAACGCAATAATTCTTTCTCCCTGATTTTTTTTGGAAAATGTGATTTTATAGCGTCGGTTTCAGAGTCTACAGGGCCACCAGGTGGGTACAACCCATATGGGCTTGCCTAGAGGGGGGCGCCCTGGTGGGTTGTGCCCACCCAGGTGCCCCCATCCGGTGGTTCTTGGCTCTAGATATTCTCTTTTATTATGAAAAAAATCCCCGCAAGTTTCGTTCCATTTCGAGAACTTTTATTTCTGCATAGAAACAACACCATGGTAGTTCTGCCGAAAACAACGTCAGTTCGGGGTTAGTTTCGTTCAGATCATGCAAATTAGAGTCCAAAACAAGGGGAAAAGCATTAGGAAAAGTAGATACGTTGGAGACGTATCAAGACGCATCACCTACCTTGGGAACCTTCCCGACTCCGCTTCACTCTCGTTTTGCTTGTTCTCCAAGATAAAAAATATTTATATATTCCCCGAACGTATTGACCACCGTATCACGGAGAAATCTTTTGTTCTTCTTTGTTGCTGTTTTTTTGGCAGATCTGAAAATATGTCACTCCAGACTCAGAGGGTGAGAGTTATGTTGCTGAATATATTGCAAATCCCAAGGTTTACGGAGATGTGGAACATTATGGTTGGACCATAGAGTAAGAAGAAGACTATGATCCGAAAGGGAAAGAAGAGATAAGCTCAAATGAGGATGAAGTTCCACTACCCCAACCTAGGGACATACACGTGGAATTCAAGAAGTCAAGTCTCCCTAATAAAGCAAAGAAACCTAAGATCCAGTTTATCCCTTTTCATCTTCTACCGGAAAACAAGGAAGAATTATGCAAAAAGATATCAACACTGGAGCAGGAGGTTGATGACTTGAGGGAGGAAAATTCCATCCTCAAGCTTAAGCTGAGGGCTAAGCTCGCTAATACTTCAACAACACCACCATCACCTTCTTCACCACCAAAGGAGACTTGAGTACACGGTATGGGAACTCCCCTTGGCTTATGCCACGCTTGGGGGAGGTGCCCCGGTATCGTATCACACCACCTCATTTGCATTTATCTATATTAGTTCGATCTTTAGTTATCTTTTGAATTAGTTGAATAAAAGTTTAGTTCAATCTATTTTTGATTGTTTGCTTAGTGATTTTTCTATCTATGTAATCGTGTGCGAGATATATAATAAAGTTTAGTTCGAGTTTTGCTTTCTTTACTTTTATGTTTCAATCAAAATAAAATGAAGTAATGAAAAAGATCATATGCTAATCTTATGGTAAGTAATGACATCACATAAGAAAATGTATAAGTGGTAAGATTTATTAGAGATTGACAAACATGGCATTGGTTAATGATGCAATTCATGAAATAATTAATAAGGGAAGAGAAGATTCACATGCAAATACACTATCTTGGGCATCTTTTATGATTGCATTGTGATCCCCCATCAAAATATTATATGCCAAAATTGTTGACGTTGGACAAGGAAGACAACGTAATGATTTATGTTTGTTCATATTCACATAGAAGTTATATTGTCATAGATCCTTTAACATGTGGTGCTTGCCCAACATCTTTGCTAGAAAAAATCCGCACTAAGTAGAGATACTACTTGTGCATCCAAAAACCCTTAAACCCAAAATATTGTTTTGGGAGTCCACCATACCTACCTATGGATTGAGTAAGATCCTTCAAGTAAGTTGTCATCGGTGCAATAAGGCAATAAAAATGGCTTATAAATGTGTTGGATCATTTAGTGTAAGAGAAAATTGAGCATTGTACGAACTTGTGATGGCAAGATAATAAAGGCGACGAACTGCATAATAAAGGTTGCTATCATAAGGGGCAATATAATGTGACGTTATTTTGCACTAAGAGATTGAGCATGCAAACCAAAAAGCGCATGACAACCTCTGCTTCCCTCCGCGAAGGGCCTATCTTTTACTTTTATGTATTTACTTTTATGCAAGAGTCAAAGTATTCTTCCCTATTCCTTTTTATTTTCTCTTTTTGCAAGCATCATGTGGTGAGGAAAGATATAGGCACATACATCCAGTTGGATATGAGCGAGCATGAGTTATATTGTTGACATCACCCTTGAGGTGAATACGTTGGGAAGAGAAACCATAAGCCCCTATCTTTCTATGTGTCCGGTTGAAACGTTTTGCTCATGTGTATGAGGTGAGTGTTAGCAATGATAGAAGACTATATGATGGTTGAGTATGTGGACTTGCCAAAAGGCTCCGATACAAGACCCTTCCTGAAAAGATGATGAATTGTAGTTGCAAAGTTGATTGAGAACATAGTTTTGTTGGTTTTCAATAGAGTTTATGCTTTTACTTCAATGTTGTGATGAATTTTTACTTGTTCATGAGAAGTTATATGATAAAGTTATGTGATAAAGTTTGTTGCTATTATAATAATAAGCATGATGCTTCTATGTCCGTATTTTTTATCGACACCCCTCTCTCTCTAAGCACGTGGACAAGTTTTTCGATATTGGTTTTTCGCTTGGGGACAAGCGAGGTCTAAGCTTAGGGGAGTTGATCGTACATTTTGTATCATGTTTTCCTACTATTATTTACAATGTTTTTATGCATAATAATGCTTTATGGAGTAATTCTAATGCCTTTTCTCTCATAATATGCAAGGTTTACACAAAGAGGGAGAGTGCCGGCAGCTGGAATTCTGGACCTGAAAAAGCTATGTCAGAGTTACCTATTCTGCAGATCTCCAAATGAGCTAAAAATTTACGGAGAACTATTTGGAATATAAAAAAAATACTAGAGCAAATAACTACGGGAGGGGGGCACCTAGTGAGCACAGGACACTAGGGTGCGCCAGACCTCCCAGGCGCGCTACACCCTGGTCGGTTGTGCTCATCCCGTCCCACCTCCGGTGCCCATGTTCTCGTATATAGGTCATTTTGACATAGAAAAAAATAAGGAGAGGACTTTCGGGATGGAGCGCCACCGTCTTGAGGCGGAACTTGGGCAGGAGCATTTTTGCCCTCCGGTGGAGCGATTCCGCTAGAGGAACTTCCCTCTCGGAAGGGGGAAATCGAAGCCATCGTCATCACCAACAACCCTCACATCTTTGGGAGGCCAATCTCCATGAACATCTTGTTCTTGAGGTCACGGGAGAAATCTTGTTGCAAGTAATCGTGTGAACTTGATATGTGTTTGATATTTTGATGATATGTATGTTGTGATTCCCTTAGTGGTGTCATGTGAACGTCGACTACATGGCACTTCACCATCTTTGGGCCTAAGAGAATGCATTGTGGAGTAGTTATTAGATGATGGGTTGCTAGTGTGATACAAGCTTAAACCCTAGGTTATGCGCTACATCATAAGGGGCCAATTTGGATCCAAATGTTTAATGCTATGGTCAAATTTTTATCTTAATACATTTCTCGTAGTTGTGGATGCTTGCGAGGGGGTTAATGATAAGGTGGAGGTTTGTTCAAGTAAGAACAACACTCAAGCACCGGTCCACCTCCATATCAAATTATCAAAGTAGCAAACACAAATCAAACTAACATGATGAAAGTTACTAGATGAAGTTCCCATGTACCCTCATGAACGCTTTGCCTATTATAAGAAACCATTTTGGCCCGTCCTTTGCCACAAAAGGATTGGGCTACCTTGCTGCACTTTATTTACCGTTACTGATGCGGCATGAACTACATCGGTATTTCCCCAAAGAGGAAGGGATGATGCAACACAGCTATGATAGGTATTTCCCTCAGTTATGAAACCAAAGTATCAATCTAGTAGGAGAACCAAGCAACACTATGTAAATGCTACCTGCACACAAAGAACAAATACTCCCAACCTGACGCTTATAAGGGGTTGCGGAAGTGCGTTATATCGACTAGAGGGGGGGGGGGTGAATAGGCGATTTTTACAAATTTATCACTAAGGAAATTCAACTTGAGGAATTTCCTAAGTCACGAACTACAAGCAGCGGAATAAGTACTCAGGTGCATGCATAACAAAGCAGTAGCATAGTCATCATGATGAAATGAAACATACACAGAGCACAGGTAGCGTGTAAACAGGATAAGCAGGCTGAAGACAAAGTGACTGAAGAATTAGGATTGAGGAAATTGAGAAAGTCTTTAGTCAAATTCTTCAAACAGTAACGATCAAGTACATCAACACATGAATGAGGAAATTAAAGGGTTGAGGAAATAGAACTAGTACCTTAGTGAATACGATGATTTGGTAGACTAGTTCCAACTGTTGTGATAGTCGTACATCTAGTTGGAGCGGCTAGGTATTTAAACCTGAGGACACACAGTCCCGGACACACAGTCCTCACCGTATTCTCCTTGAGCTAAGATCACATAGACCTCGCCCGATCACTGGTGGTAAATCTTTAGGTGACTTCCAAACCTTCACAGACTCGGTCACTCGGTGATCCACAATTCCTCTTGGATGCTCTAGACCATGATGCCTAACCGTCTGGAGGATGCATGTTACTCAAAGGTAACAAGCGTCGGTTCCACATAGGAACAATCTCTTCAGTGATGCTCAATCACTTTGGTTTGTAGGCTTTGGGTTTGGTTTTTTTCCTCACGGATGATTTTCGCTCAAATTTCTCGGAGGATGGGATGCTCTCAATGAAAAGTGGCAGTTTCTCTCGGAGTAACCAACCAGCTAGTAGTTGTAGGGGGCGGCTATTTATAGCCTAGGGAGTAGCCCGACATGATAAGACATAAATGCCCTTCAATGATATGACCGTTAGGTGGGTAGGATATTTTGGGACAGGTGGCGCGTAGCACAACAATGGTCGGAAATTTGAGCTCTCAAATTCCTCAGGGCTATCTTGTTCCTCACTTGTAGACAATCCGCACTAGCGAATTCCTAACTCCCGAGTCAGAACAAATTCCCGAGAGACCAGAAGAACTTTGTTCGTCTCACTGAAGAAATTGACTGAACTGTATGAGATTTCCAATGGATTCGCTCAAAAGGATTGGGTAGGTGTAGGATTTGAGATGAGCTTCACTTGGAAACTTTTCCTTAGTTTTACCTCGACCCCCTTTAACAGTACGCTGTTTCCTATGACTCAAGAAAGAGAAAATGAAACTACGAAAACAAAAGTCTTCACGCTTCATAATCCTCACATCAATATCGAAGTTTTAAAGGTCACACCAATTTCCCCATTTTCACAGTCTTCAAGAAAAACCAAAGTCTTCCACTGAAGACATTCATTTTTAGGGGTCGACTTTCATCGCAAATATCAAACTCATCATAGACTTAAACCCGTGTACACTCACAAACAGATTAGTCCCTTAACCTATAAGTCATCAATACACCAACATCACTAAGGGGCACTAGATGCACTTACAATCTCCCCCTTTTTGGTGACTGATGACAAATAGGTTAAGTTTTTAATGGGGATAAACATATGAAGAGTAAATAATGATATTGAGGAATTTGATTGCAAGATATAGAAGAACTCCCCCTGAAGATGTGCATATTTGAGGAATTTTCTTTGGTTAGCAAATGCACATTGTTGAGTAATATCATGGAGATCTCCCCCTATATCTTGTAATTTATACACGCATTTGACATATAATATGAAGAATTTGAAATGCATGATGAAATATGGTGTCTAACGAAATTCATCATGCGTGCATTAAGGTACTTGAGGAAATAAGCATGTAGAAAGCAGTTCAAAAGAGTCAGACCACCATAGGACTTAAGTTTACAACTCGTGAGAGCAAACACCTTAGAAGCGCAAGAGTTGTAACTTAACAAAAAACACCCGTATAAAAGACCCGCTTGAAGACTAACTCAAATTTCTCCCCATTTTTCATCGAATGACCAAAAGGGACAAAAATGAGGACTAACGCCCCTGAAGAATAACATCATGATGTCGATGGAGGAGCGCCAGCGTTGTTGGGGTCGTCCGTTGAGCTAGCGCCTGCCGTAGTATCGTTCAAATCTTCAACTTCATCCGTCTCGTGTGATGAAGAATATGAACTGGTAACCAACTGGGGAACTTTGACCTTCTTGGCTTTCTTCGAAGGTGGCTGAGACTAGTCAAAGTCCTGTTGGAATCCCATCTGCTTGAGATCTTCATCACCATAGACATGAGACAATATGGCCCAAGTGTGATCAAAGACTTCATGCAAGTAGCAATGATTCTTCTTCATACTGTTTTGCGTGACAGTCATATTCTGAAGAATTGATCCAAATTGACGCTTGACCCACTTGTGATTGTGAACGACCTTCTGATGAAGACTTAGGAGAAGCTCATGATCAGCCTTCACTCGCGGAGCAGTGGCTTGAGGATTTTGCTTTGAAGCTTTTGTAGCAGAATCTTGAGTTGCAGAGTCATCACTGGTGGAATAAGATGCAGCTTTGCGAAACTGACCATCCAATGGATGAGCGCCTTCATAAATAATAGCAGCCTTGCCTTTCTCATCAGCAGAGGAAATAGTCCTTTTGAGGACTTCAATAGGAGGCAAATAGCTGAGATGATTTTGATAATCTGCGTTGTAATGAATTGAAGACCTTGATCTGAGGACTTTCATGATCCATGGAGCATAAGGCTTCAACTCAAAAGGTGATAGAGTAGCATATTAGCCAAAGTCCTCATGAAGAAATCAGGGTAGTTGGTAGGAATGCCATGTATGATGCTGTTGAACAGCAGATTCTTCATGATGCCAGTAACCTCTTCTTCTTCAGAGTTGTGTCCCTTGATTGGACTAAGGGTTTTGGTCAGAATGCGGTATACTGTCCTTGGCAGATATAACATTCCTTCACGAGGAATGTGGTCCTTGGAGCTTGGCCAGCCTTTAGAGGATTCATCAGCACTTGCATCAGATGATTGGAAAGTTCAGGTTCCTCATATATGAGCCTTGCGCCTTCAGCAGGAGGACTGACTGGAATGGAATGAAGTAATTCAGAGGCTGGGGCTTTGTAATGC